>NC_045437.1:148448366-148468815 GCF_002776525.5 Piliocolobus tephrosceles | reverse complement strand
AAAAAAAAAAAAAAAAAAAAAAAAGAGTTCGAGACCAGCCTGGCCAACCTGGTGAAACCCCGTCTCTACTAAAAATACAAAAATTAGCCGGGCGTGTTGGCAGGTGCCTGTAGTCACAGCTACTCGGGAGGCTGAGGCAGGAAAATTGCTTCAACCTGGGAGGCAGAGGTTGCAGTGAGCCCAGATCATGCCGCTGCACTTCAGCCTGGGTGACAGAGACCCTGTCTGAAAAAAAAAAAAAAATCAATCACAGTTTCTATCCCCCTAAAGAATACAAGGACCTGGCCAGGTGCAGTGGCTCATGCCTGTAATCCTAGCACTTTGGGAGGCCATCCAGGAGGGTCGATCACCTGAGGTCAGGAGTTCAAGACCAGCCTGGCCAACATGTTGAAACCCCGTCTCTACTAAAAATACAAAAATTAGCTGGGTGTGGTGGCGTGTGCCTGTAATCCCAGCTACTTGGGAAGCTGAGGCAGGAGAATGGCTTGAACCCAGGAGGCTGAGGTTGCAGTGAGCTGAGATCGCACCACTGCACTCCAGCCTGAGTGACAGAGGGAGACTCCATCCCCGCCACCGCCAAAAAAAAAAAAAAAAACCTGAATACAAGGACCTTAAATTGCATTAACTTCAATCTCTGCTGTCTCCCTTTACCTCAGCACATACACGTTTATATTCTGTAGTCCGGTGTTTTCATTCTTTTTTTTTCTTCCCTCAGGCCAGATTAGACAGTATTAGTATTTCTTTATACAGTCAGATTGTTACTCACATTCACCCACAGAGCTACCAATCTCTTTTTTCACTGCTCCTTGTTATAAGAGCATATATCTAAGATTGACATCCTTGTGCCTGAAATTCATTGTTTAGAATTTCCTTTAGTAAGAGTCTGTTGGTAGTAAATTCTATCAGTTTTTATTGGGTTGAAAATGACTTTATTTCATCTTCATATTTGAATTCTTGAAGAGAATTCTTGGTCGCTAGTTGTTTTGTTCCAGCTTCCATTGTGCCTACTAAGAAGTATGTAGTGAGTCTAATTGTATCTTTTTAAAAATTGATCTGGTCTGGGCACGGTGGTTCACGCCTGTAATCCCAGCACTTTGGGAGGCTGAGGTAGGAGGATTGCTTGGGTCCAGGAGTTTGAGACCAGCCTGGACGACATGATGAAACCCCATTTCTACAAAAAATACTAAAATTAGCCAGGTTGTAGTGGCTCTTGTCTGTAATCCCAGCTACTCAGGAGGCTGAGGCAGAAAGGATCGCTTGAGCCCAGGAGGTGGAGGTTGCAGTAAGCTGAGATCACGCCATGACACTCTAGCCTGCATGACTGAGACCCCATCTCAAAAAAAATAAATAAATAAAAATAAAAATTGATCTGGGCTAGGCACAGTGGCACACAGCTGTAATCCCAGCACTTTGGGAGGCCAAGGCAGGACTGCTTGAGCCTATGAGTTCCATACCAGCCTGGACAGCATAGCAAGACCCTGTTTCTACAAAAAATAAAAATTGACTGGGCATAGTGGGATGCATCTGTGGTCCCAACTACTCAAGAGGCTGAGGTGGGCCAGGCACGGTGGTTCACGCCTGTAATCTCAGAACATTGGGAGGTCGAGGTGAGCAGATCACCAGAGGTCAGGAGTTCGAGACCAGCCTGGCCAACATGGTGAAACCCTGTCTCTACTAAAAATATAAAAAATAGCTGGGCATAGTGGTGGGCACCTGTAATCCCAGCTACTCGGGAGGCTGAGGCAGGGGAATCATTTGAACCTAGGAGGCAGAGGTTGCAGTGAGCTGAGATCATGCCAGCGTACTCCAGCCTGGGCAACAGAACCAGACTCCATCCAGAAAAAAAAAAAAAAAGGCTGAGGTGGGAAGATTCCTTGAGCCGAGGAGTTTGAGGCTACAGTGAGCTGTGATCCCATCACTGCAGTCCAGCCTGAGGGACAAAGAAAGATCTTATCTTAAAAAAAAAAAAAAAGTGATGTGCATTTGTCCCAGGCCCTCTGCTGTTTCACTGTAATATATCTAGATGTGAATTTATTTTTCTTTATCCTTCATGGAATTTCTGGAACCAGAGTTTGGTGTTTTACAACAATTTGGAAGAATTATCAAGGCCATAACTAGTGCGAACCTAGGGCACAAAATTTAAGGATGTGCTCATTATGGAGCTTGTGTAAATATAAGGTTGGACCTGAGAGTGAGTGTCTACATTAAATTTTGTAGTCTATACATATCACTTACCTCACTCTAGTCTCTGTCCTATTCTATATAAATACTTCCTCTTCCTTATTGTTTTCTTTATTGAATATAAATATGTATTGGAACCTATCATTTTATCTTCCAATGTCACATATGTTGCTCTTTGTATTTTTTTAATCTCTTTGTGTCTCCGGGTCACATTCTAGATTTCTGCAGATCCATCTTCCAGTAAATGAATTCTGCCTTTAATAGTGTTTAGACTGGGCCTGGTGGCTCACCCTGTAAGCCCAGCACTTTGGGAAGCTGAGGCAGGAGGATTGCTTGAGCCCAGGAGTTCAAGACCAGCTTGAGCAACATAGCGAGAACCCCATCTCTACAAAAAATTAAAAAATTAACCGGTCATGGTGGCATGCAGCTGTGGTTCCAGCTACTCAGGAGGCTGAGATGGGAGGATTGCTTGAGCCTGGGAGGTAAGGCTGCAGTGAGTCATGGTCACACCACTGCACTCCAGCCTGGGCAACAGTAAGACCTTGTCTCAAAAAACCAGAAACAAAAAGTGTTTAGTCTGTTAGTCTGCTATTTAAACCACCGTACGTTTTTTTGTTTTGTTTTGTTTTTTCCAATTTGGCTTAGTTATTTTACAGCCTTTTGCTCCTGTCTCATTTATTTATTTATTTATTTATTTATTTATTTATTTATTTATTTATTTATTTATTTATTTTTGAGACGGAGTCTCGCTCTGTCTCCCAGGCTGGAGTGCAGTGGCCAGATCTCAGCTCACTGCAAGCTCCGCCTCCCGGGTTTACGCCATTCTCCTGCCTCAGCCTCCCGAGTAGCTGGGACTACAGGCGCCCGCCACCTTGCCCAGCTAGCTTTTTGTATTTTTTTTGGTAGAGACGGGGTTTCACGGTGTTAGCCAGGATGGTCTCGATCTCCTGACCTCGTGATCCACCCGTCTCGGCCTCCCAAAGTGCTGGGATTACAGGTTTGAGCCACCGCGCCCGGCCTCCTGTCTCATTTATTTAAGCCTCACATTTACTTCTTGAAATATAGTAAATATACCTATTTATATTCTGTGCTTGATCATTTCTATATCTCATATTTTTGTGGATCTGATGATGCTGCCTATTGTTTCTGCTGGTTCTCACTTACAGTGCCTTATTTCCTGTGTGTTTTGTGATTTTAACTTTAGGCTCAAGTTTCCTGAAACTTTGTGGGCTTTTCTTTGAGCTATGGGTTGAAATTGTAGTCCTTCAGTGATCTTGGCTCACCGCAACCTCCAGCTTCCAGGTTCAAGCGATTTGCCTGCCTCAGCCTCCTGAGTAGCTGCGATTACAGGGGTGTGCCACCACGTCTGACTAATTTTTTTTTTTTATTGAGACAGATTCTTGCTCTGTCACTCAGGCTGTAGTGCAATGGCGTAATTTCAGCTCACTGCAACCTCCGCTTCCCAAGTTTAAGTGATTCTCCTGCCTCAGCCTCCCAAGTAGCTGGGATTACAGGCCAGTGCCACCACGCCCAGCTAATTTTTATATTTTTAGTAAAGACGGGGTTTCACCATGTTGTCTAGGCTGGTCTCAAACTCCTGACCTCGTGGTCCACCTGCCTCAGCCTCCCAAAGTGCTGGGATTACAGGCATGACCCACTGTAATTTTTGTATTTTTAGTAGAGACAGGGTTTCACCACGTTGGCCAGGCTGGTCTCGAACTCCTGACCTCAAGTGATATGCCCAACTTGGCCTATATTTACTTTTAACAGCTATATTTACTGGGGTTTATTCCTATTAGGGACTCCTACTAGCCACAGTGGCTTACACCTGTAATCCCAGCACTTTCAGAAGCCTGAGGCGGGAGGATTGCTTGACCCCAGTACTTCGTGACCAGCCTGGGCAGCAGAGCTCCTTGTGCAACGAACTTTATCTCCTGTCCCCCTCACCTCCTATGTTAATCAAAATGGAAGCTTCAAGTCATCAAGTTGTAGCAAATATCCTCAATCTAAAGCTGTCTTGTGCATTCACTTATGTTTCAGAATTCCCTTTTTCATTTATTTTGTTGGTCTCTGAATATTCCTTACTTTTTTGCCAGTTCAGCAATGTATTTTTGGGAAAAAAAAAAAAAAGATATTTCAATGTTTGTTTGTGTGTGTTTTTTTAAATCAGAAGGCCATCTGATAGTATGGCCAGCATACTATGAGAAACTGAACAAATTCCTTTACATTTTTGCAGAGAGAAAGAGGAGTAGAATGATGTAGTATAAGAGTTTTGGCCGGGCGCGGTGGCTCAAGCCTGTAATCCCAGCACTTTGGGAGGCTGAGACGGGCGGATCACGAGGTCAGGAGATCGAGACCATCCTGGCTAACACGGTGAAACCCCGTCTCTACTAAAAATACAAAAAATTAGCTGGGCGAGGTGGCTGGCGCCTGTGGTCCCAGCTACTCGGGAGGCTGAGGCAGGAGAATGGTGTGAACCCGGGAGGCGGAGGTTGCAGTGAGCTGAGATCCAGCCACTGCACTCCAGCCTGGGCGACAGAGCAAGACTCCGTCTAAAAAAAAAAAAAAAAAAAAGTTTTGAGGCCAGGCATGGTGGCTCATGCCTGTAATCCCAGCACTTTGGGAGGCTGAGGCAGGCAGATCACCTGAGATCAGGAGTTCAAGACCAGCCTGCCAACAGGGCGAAACCCCGTCTCTACTAAAAATACAAAAATTAGCTGGGCGTGGTGGCACGCACCTGTAATCCCAGCTACTTGGGAGGCTGAGGCAGGAGAATCTCTTGAACCTGGGAGGCGGAGATTGCAGTGAGCTGAGATCATGCCACTGCACTTCAGCCTGGACGACAGAGTGAGAATTTGTCTCAAAAAAAAAAAAAAAAGTTTTGAAGCTAGGTCATACTGCGTTCAAATCCAGATTTAATACTAGGGCTGCCATAACAAAATACCACAGGCCGGGTGGCTTAAACAACAGAAATGTATTTTCTGTCAATTCTGGAGGCAAGAAGTCTGAGATGAAGGTGTTGACAGGATTGGTGTCTTCTGAGACTGTACCTCTTGGCTTGGGAGATGGCTGTCTTCTCCCTTTGTCTTCACATGGACTCCCCTTGCTCTGTGTCCTAATTTCTTCTTGTTCCTATTAGGACACTAGTCATATTGGGTTAGGACTCACCCTGGTGACCTCATTTTTACATAGTTACTTCTTTAAAGATCTATCTTCAAATATGGTCCTATTCTGAGGTGGCAGGGGCTAGAACTTCAACATATGAATTGGGGGGAATGCAATTCAGCTCATAACAGGAGACAAGAAGCAGAGACTGGGAGGGGAGAAAGGAGGATGATAAAAAAGGGGATCCCGCAGTGGCTCACGCCTGTAATCCCAGCACTTTGGGAGGCTGAGGCGGGCGGATCATAAGGTCAGGAGTTCAAGACAAGCCTGGCCAACATAATGAAACGCCATCTCTACTAAAAATACAAAAAATTAGCTGGGCGTGCTGGCGGGTGCCTATAATCCCAGCTGCTCAGGAGGCTGAGGCAGAAGAATTGCTTGAACCAGGGAGGCAGAGGTTGCAGTGGGCCGAGATCATGCCACTGCCTTCCAGCCTGGGCGACAGTGCGAGACTCTTGTCTCAAAAAAAAAAAAAAAAAAAAGTGGGGGAGTCCTCCAGAGAAGCTGAAGGAGGAGAAAGGTGCTAGGAGAGGGACATCAAGTGTTCAGTGTTATAGAGAGGTTGTGAGGGGTGAGAATGGAGGAAAGAGGGGCTTAGCAATGGTCACTCCCTGAGAATTACCTATGAGGAAGTCATCTCGGCAGAGGCAGAGGCTAGACCAGCGTGGTGAGGAGCACAGGGGAGGCCGAAGTCAAAGTGGGAGACACTCTGTAGAGGTTCACTGAGTGAATACAATGCACTTCTTTTCCTCACTCCTCTAATATTCCATGGCTCTGGAACTTGGTTTCTCCTTAGAAACTCTGAGGTGAAGGCTGCATTCTAGGACCCTGACCCTGAACTTGTTCATCATATGCAACTGGGTCTTGAGGACGAGCCAGGAAGAATAGAATATCTTTTCCCCTGGGAAGCCAGAAAGAGAGAGAGAAAAGAAGGGGGAGAAGGAGGAGGAGGGAGGCAAAGAAGAAAGAACTGAGAGAAAAACAAACCAAACCACATTGTCACTAATCTGCCACAGCCATAAAGAAAAGAGTGGGGTGACACAGGAAGTTAGAGAGGCCTTGGGGCCATTTTGCAATTTTCCTGTCTGCCCTCCAGAAAGGAAGAGGTTGTTCATTCAGTCATTTATTTAAAAAAAAAAAATTCTAATTAAGCACCTACTCCTACATCCTAGTTGGATGCTAGGCTAGGGCAGAGGGAAACCTCAGTGAAGCAGATATCAAATATTTATTGACTGCTTATGTAGCACCATGTCTTGTGCTAAGCATTTGGTGTACATCCTGCTCTCAAGGACAGTCTAAGATGGGGACTGTTGGTGTGGCTTTTATACCAGTGGGGAAATGGGCTAACTGAAGCTTAGGATGGTTCGGAAACTCACTGGAGGCCACAGAGTGATCATAAGCCATGTGGACACAGACCAGGGGCACCTTTTCCAACTCCATCTTTACCCAGGCCCCTGAGGCTTCTCCCAGGGCACAATCAGTGGCTGCTTGGAGTTGTGGATGAGTCAGGACGAGCTGGGGATAAGCAGTCCCAGTTCCTGCCCGCCCATCCTGTCCTTGGCCTGAGAAAGGACAGGCATTGGGGAGGGATGTGGGCCGGGACAATAGTGCCACGTCACTGCTGATGAGAGGCCTGTGTTCACCTCCTCCCAGCCACTGCCTGAAGTCCATTTCAGCTACTGTCCTTGCTGTCACACACCTGTCCCAGCACCACTGAGAACACCTGGGATTGTGTCTCAGGAACCAAAAACGTATTTCCTTCCTTCTCTGGGGTTTCCTAAAGGGTACTTGAGAGCAAACCAATTTCTGAAATTCGATTCCCAAATGCCCAGGATTTCCCCTGTGGTTCCAGAGAAAGGGAGATATGTGGCTTCTGTGAACACCTCTTGAGTGGAATCATGAGGAAGCATCCAGTGACCTTTCTTCTATTTTGAGATGAGGAGGTAGGTGGCTGTGCTGCTGACCAGTGAGTGAGTCAGTGGGCCCAGGCACTGAACAATGTGTATAGGTGGAGAACTCGGGAGGTAGAACCACATTTAAAGAAATGCTTCTGGTCATTCTGGTCAAATTTGGCAATCAAATAATTTTAAAACTGAAGGAGTCCACAGAGATCTGTATACAAGAATGTTTAACGTAATGTTTTAGTAGTAACAACCTAAGTGTCCAACTGTAGGGGATGGAGGAAATCAACAATGGCTGATCTCTAAAAAGGAAAGCTATGTTGTCATTAAGCAGTGTGTGGTGGATCTATTAGGTGTGGATACAGAAAGATGTTCAAGACTGATTGTTAATAAAGCAAGACACGAAACAGTGCATATGTGTATGTGCAGAAGTGTGTAGATGCTTCTGTGTAGCCATGGGTGATTTCTGGAAATGCACATGAGAAGCCACTAACTTGAATTGGCTTACTTCCAGAGTAGGAATGGGGGTTCGGGTGGGGAGTGAGACATTTACTCTTCACTTTACACTCTTCTGTACTTTTAAATTTTTTAAAGTAATGGGCATCTATTGCTTGGATAATACAATGGTAATAATAAAGTAGAAGAAAGAAAGGCTTAAGAAGGCTCGCAAACCAAAGGTACCAAAACAATTCAGCATAGCATCCAGGAGTGCTGGGGGTAGGAGGAATGATGAAGTGGGGTCCGAGATGAACTTGCATATCGGAAACTGTCCCTAGCCACTGCTTGCAGAACTATACTTT
This sequence comes from Piliocolobus tephrosceles, assembly GCF_002776525.5. Taxonomy (NCBI): domain Eukaryota; kingdom Metazoa; phylum Chordata; class Mammalia; order Primates; family Cercopithecidae; genus Piliocolobus; species Piliocolobus tephrosceles. The sequence goes on along the minus strand of NC_045437.1, from coordinate 148,460,768 downwards.
GAACAATCAAGGGTGGTCGTAGAGTCAGGGACTGGCAGGAAATCACTGTTTGCAAGGCTGATCAGTGACAGAACGAATAAAACAAAATCAAGGCCAAAGTTCAGCTCCAAAAACAGGGATTGAATTGTCTACTGTAGTAATAGCCAAGGCTGGGTGCCATGGCTCATGCCTGTAATCCCAGCACTTTGGGAGGCCAAGGTGGGTGGATGATCTGAGGTCAGGAGTTTAAAGTTGGGGAGATCTGCTCAAGGTGTGAGGATCTCCAGGTGTGTGATCTTGGATCACTGCAACCTCCAACTCCCAGGTTCAAGTGATACTCCTGACTCAGCCTCCCAAGTAGCTGGGACTACAGGCGCGTGCCACCATGCCCAGCTGATTTTTGTATTTTTAGTAGAGACGGGGTTTCACCATGTTGGCCAGGATGGTCTCAATCTCCTGACTTCGTGATATGCCCACCTCAGCCTCCCAAAGTGCTGGGATTACAGGCATGAGCCACCACGCCTGGTTGATGAATTCAGTTTTCATTCCAAACCTCCCATCTTCTCAAGATGGTAAAGACTAGAATAAGAATTTATAAGAATTCTTTCTATGCTCCTAATATCAAAGTGACATTTTTCCCCCTAAAGCAATCCTATTCTCTACCGTAAAGTCTGGAGCATGCACCAACTGGTAAGGGCATTTGTCAAACATTTTATTATAGATTGTATCTTTTAATAAAAAATAGTATTGTGACCATTCCTCTATTCTGTAAATATTTATTGAGTGGCACTATGGCTGTGAATTTTCAGCTGTCGTGTTCACAATTGAGTGGAGGGCACAGACAAGTTAACAGGTGGTAATGATATGACAAATGAGTGTACGAAGAGGATAAGCGTGTGATCTCCTAGGAGGCATATCCACCTAGCCTTGGAAGGAGAGGTGGCCAGGAAGGGAAGTTTCCCTGATACGAGTAATGAAGTGGGCCGGGCGCGGTGGCTCACACCTGTAATCCCAGCACTTTGGGAGGCCGAGGCGGACGGATCACGAGGTCAGGAGATGGAGACCATCCTGGCTACCATGGTGAAACCCTGTCTCTACTAAAAATACAAAAAAATTAGCCGGGCATGGTGGCGGATGCCTGTAGTCCCAGCTACTCAGGAGGCTGAGGCAGGAGAATGGTGTGAACCCGGGAGGCGGAGTTTGCAGTGAGTGGAGGTCGCACCACTGCACTCCAGCCTGGACAACAGAGCAAGACTCCATCTCAAAAAAAAAGAAAAAAAGAATAATGAAGTGTTAGCTATACAGGTGCAAGGGGTGAGGATGGGGATATGTGTTCAATTGCCAAACCAAACCAAACAAAACAAAAAAACCCTTGTAGTTTAAAGACCTGGACACTGGAGAGGCCTAGGTTTATTGAGGAGCAGAAGTGGTGTCAAGGAACAATTTATAATCTAGAGGCTGGGAATGGTAGGGGAGCGTGGGAAATAAAGAGCGGTTGATTAATAGGTGTAAGTATATACGTGGAAGAAATAAGACCTGGTGTTCAATAGATTAGTAGGATGACTATAGCTCACATCAACCAATTGTACATTTCAAAATAGCTAGAAGAAAATAATCGAATGTTCTAAGCATACAGAAAATATCAGTATTTAAGATGATGGATATCCCAATTACCCTGACCTGATTATATGAATACATGAAATTATCACATGTACCCTGAAAATATGTACATTTATTAATGTAGTAACAACAACAAAAAAATGAAGCTAAAAAATCTAGAATTTTATACCTAGCAAAACAATCAGAATATGAGAACAGGCAGGGCGCAGGGGCTCACATCTGTAATCTCGGCACTTTGGGAGGCCAAGGCAGGCAGATCACCGGAGGTCAGAAGTTCGAGACCAGCCTGGCCAACATGGTGAAACCCCCGTCTCCACTAAAAATACAAAAATTAGCTGGGTGTGGTGATGCGTCCCTATAATCCCAGCTACTTGGAAGGCTGAGGCAGGAGAATTGCTTGAACCCAGGGGGCGAAGGTTGCAGTGAGCCGATATTTACTTCTGTGTATCTCTTTCCAGGAAGCTAGTAGAAGGTTTGTACCAACAAAACTAAGGAGTAAACAACTTGAGAATAACTGTGTGAGCTCAGGTAGGCAAGGGCTGGATCAAAAGTGTTGTATAGGCACAGTAAGGAGTTTGAACTCCATTAAATGCCAAAATTACTTAAAGTCATAATAGAATGATAGGCTGGGCGCGGTGGCTCAAGCCTGTAATCCCAGCACTTTGGGAGGCCGAGACAGGCGGATCACGAGGTCAGGAGATCAAGACCATCCTGGCTAACACGGTGAAACCCCATCTCTACTAAAGAATACAAAAAACTAGCCGGGCAAGGTGGCGGGCTCCTGTAGTCCCAGCTACTCGGGAGCCTGAGGCGGGAGAATGGAGTAAACCAGGGAGGCGGAGCTTGCAGTGAGCCGAGGTCCAGCCACTGCACTCCAGCCTGGGCAACAGAGCGAGACTCCGTCTCAAAAAAAAAAAAATAATAGAATGATATTCTAGGCCAGGGCCAGGCGCGGTGGCTCACACCTGTAATCCCAGCACTTTGGGAGGCCAACGCAGGTGGATAACCTGAGGTCAGGAGTTCAAGACTAGCCTGACCAACATGGAGAAACCCCATCTCTAATAAAAATACAAAATTAGCCGGATGTGGTGGCACATGCCTGTAATGCCAACTACTTGGGAAGCTGAGGCAGGAGAATTGCTTGAACCCAGGAGGTGGAGGTTGCAGTGAGCCGAGATCACGCCACTGCACTAGTACCCCTTTTGAGCAACATTGTGATTGGCTTCAACCAGAAACAATAGTTTTAATCTCGTTTTAATATTTTGCATTCCTTTAAAATGGTTCTGCAGCTTTTTTAAAAGTCTAGAAGCCACTATACTAGAAAAACCTTAAAATGTGTATAACACTACTTAAATAGCCTTCTGCAATTTGGCAGGGCCCTCAGAAAATCCTGGGATCAAGAGGTTACAGGAATTTTAAGGTCTATGTAAGTGGTCATAGGTTTATGGAAGTTCCTGGAGCAATACACTGGGGGAGGGCTATGATAGGGAGGTGAAATTCTTACTGAATTTCAGCAAGACTCTATTGATCATTCTTCCTTCAGCAGCAAAGGTGATCCCTAGCACATTTCTATTAGAACAGCTCTGCTTACCACGTAATTACTAAAGCTGCTTTTCCCAGGATTTTCCAGGCTGCCAGCAAATACATTTTAGAAATGCAAAATGAGGTGGGGGAAAGACAATATGGCCAACGTTCTTCTTCTGCTAAACGTTGCCACAGCTGGAATAAGGCAATATCTGTATCAATGTGTGTGTGTGTTTGTGTGTGTGTGTCCAGTGGGCTCAGAAGAAATTTATGGTTATGTTACATTCTAACAAATCATGGTTGAGGCCAGAGCAGGGATCCAGGTGTTCCCTAAATCTGAAGCCAAAGCCAAAGAAACTTTTTATGGTTTCAGCAGACATTTTCTTTCCAAAATCTGCGTTGTAATCTGTATCTACAAAGATGAAAGATCCGCACACAAACCAAGCCCTATGTTATGATGTTTACTGGTTTTGCTGGCCAAAAAGAGGGCATTCTCCAGTTCCTCATCAGCTGGGAGAAATCCTTCCCCCACCCTCTCCTGAACAAGTGCTTTCCCTCCCCACTAAGCAAGTGAATTTTAAATACCACTCTAAAGTTGTTGGCTGGTGACCTGGAAAATTCCTTTTGCTTTGTTATGCTGTTAATGGTCCATCCGTTTAAACCTCGTATCCCCAGAAAGTTTCCTTCTTTTAACTAGACTGGAGAAGGAAGACGCAGAAGTTTAAAAAAGAAAAAAAAAATTGCTGTTTCAAAGGGTTTGGGGAAGATTCAAAGATGGTGTTGGGAAAATTGGATATCCATATGCAGAAAAATGAATGAAAAATGAAACTAGACCCCTGTCTTTCACCATACACAAAAATAGATTCAAACTGGATTAAAAACTTAAATGTAAGACCTGAAATTATGAAACTACTAGAAGAAAACAGGGAAAATGCTTCAGATCTGGGCAAAGATTTTCTGGGTAAGACCTCAAAAGCATAGGCAACGAAAGCAAAAAGAGACAAATGGGATCATATCAAACTAAAAAGGTTCTGCACAGCAAGGGAAGCAGTCATGAGTGAAGAGGCAATCTGCAGAATGAGAGAATATCTGCAAACTATTCATCTGACAAAGGGTTAGTATCTAGAATATGCAAAGTACTTAATAACAAACCAAATAATCAGATTAAAAATGGGCTCATAATCTGAATACACATTTCTCAAAAAAAGACAGACAAATGGCTAGCAGGTACATAAAAAAAAAAGCTTGGCTGGGTGTGGCAGCTCATGCCTGTAATAATCCCAGCACTTTGGAAGGCCGAGGCAGGTGGATCACCTCGGGTCAGGAGTTCAAGACCAGCCTGGCCAACATGATGAAACCCTGTTGCTACTAAAAATACAAAAATTAGCTAGGTGTGGTGGTGTGCACCTGTAATCCCAGCTACTCGTGAGGCTGAGGCAGAGAATCACTTGAACCCAGGAGGCAGTGGCACCAAGATCGTGCCACTGCACTCCAGCCTGGGCGACAGGGCAAGACTCCATATCCAAAAAAAAAAAAAAAAAGCCGGGGTGGCTCACGCCTGTAATCCCAGCACTTTGGGAGGCCAAGGCGGGCAGATCACAAGGTCAGGAAATCAAGACCATTCTGGCCAACATGGTGAAACTCCGTCTCAACTAAAAAATACAAAAAATTAGCTGGGTGTGCGTGGTGGCGGGTGCCTGTAGTCCTAGCTACTCGGGAGGCTGAGGCAGGAGAATTGCCTGAACCTGGGAGTTGGTGGCTGCAGTGAGCTGAGATCATACCACTGCAGTCTAGCCTGGCCACAGAGTGAGACTCTGTCTCAATAAAAAAATAATAATAATAAAGAAAAAATGTTCAGCATCACTAATCATCAGGGAAATGCATATTAAAACCCAATGAAAGCTGGGCACGGTGGCTCATGCCCATAATCCCAGCACTTTGGGAAGCCGAGGTGAGCGGATCACCTGAGGTCAGGAGTTCAAGACCAGCCTGGCCAACATGGCGAAACCCTGTCTCTGTTAAAAATACTAAAAATACAAAAATTACCAGACAAGGTGGCAGGTGCCTGTAATCCCAGCTACTTGGGAGGTTGAGGCAGGGAGAGTTGCTTGAATCTGGGAAGCAGAGGTTGCAGTGGGCCAAGATCTCGCCACTGCACTCCATCCTAGGTGACAGAGCGAGACTCCGTCTCAAAAAAATAAAACCACAATGAGATATCTTCTCATCCAGTTCAAGTGACTACTATCAAAAAGACAAAAAACAACAAATGCTGGCGAGGATGAGTAGAAAAAGGAATTCTTTTTTTTTTTTTTTTTTGAGACGGAGTCTTGCTCTGTCGCCCGTGCTGGAGTGCAGTGGCCTGATCTCAGCTCACTGCAAGCTCCGCCTCCCGGGTTTACGCCATTCTCCTGCCTCAGCCTCCAGAGTAGCTGGGACCACAGGCGCCCGCCACCACGCCCGGCTAGTTTTTTGTATTTTTAGTAGAGACGGGGTTTCAGCGTGTTAGCCAGGATGGTCTCGATCTCCTGACCTCGTGATCCGCCCGTCTCGGCCTCCCAAAGTGCTGGGATTACAGGCTTGAGCCACCGCGCCCGGCCAGAAAAAGGAATTCTTAAAAACAGTTGGCGGGAATGTAAACTGGTATAGCCATCATAGAGAATGTAGTTTTTTTCTCAAAAAACTACAAATAGAATTACCATGTGATCCAGCAATCTCACTGGAGTATTAATCCAAAGGAAAGGAAATCAGTACGTCAAAAAGACATCCGTACTCCTATGTTAATTGCAGCACTATTTATAACAGCTAAGACATGGAATCAACCTAAGTGTCCATCAAGGAATGAATGGATAAACAAAATGTGGTATGAATAAACAATGGAATACTACTCAGCCATAAAAGAAAGAATGAAATCCTGTCATTTGTGGCAACATGAATAAGTTTGGAGGACATTATGTTAAGTGAAATAATCCAGGCACAGAATTATAAAAACCACATGTTCTCATTCATATGTGGGAGGTAAAAAAAGTTGACTTCATACAAGTGTAGAGTAGAAGAGTGGTTCTTAGAAGGTGGGAAGGGTAATGGGTAAAGGGAATAGAAAGAGGTTGGTTAATGGATAAAAAAATTACAGCTAGGCCGGGTGTGGTGGCTCAAGCCTATAATTCCAGTACTTTGTGAGGCCGAGGTGGGTGGATCACTTGAGGTCAGGTGTTCAAGACCAACCTGACCAACATGGTGAAAATCCTTCTCTAGTAAAAATACAAAAATTAGCTGGGCACTGTGATGGGTGCCTATAATCCCAGCTACTTGGGAGGCTGAGGCAGGAGAATCACTTGAACCTGGAAAGTGGAGGTTACAGTGAGCTGAGATTACGCCACTGCACTCCAACCTGGGTGACAGAGCAAGACTCTGTCTAAAAAAAAAAAAAAAAAAAAACAGCTAGATGGGAGGAATAAGTCCCAGTGTTCTATAGCACTGTAGGGTGATAACAGTTAACAATTACTTGGCCAGGCGCGGTGGCTCAAGCCTGTAATCCCAGCACTTTGGGAGGCCGAGACGGGCGGATCACGAGGTCAGGAAATCAAGACCATCCTGGCTAACATGGTGAAACCTCGTCTCTACTAAAAAATAGAAAAGGGCCGGGCGCGGTGGCTCAAGCCTGTAATCCCAGCACTTTGGGAGGCCGAGACGGGCGGATCACGAGGTCAGGAGATCGAGACCATCCTGGCTAATACGGTGAAACCCCGTCTCTACTAAAAAATACAAAAAACTAGCCGGGCGACGAGGCGGGCGCCTGTAGTCCCAGCTACTTGGGAGGCTGAGACAGGAGAATGGCGTGAACCCGGGAGGCGGAGCTTGCAGTGAGCTGAGAGCCGGCCACTGCACTCCAGCCCAGGCGGCAGAGCAAGACTCCGTCTCAAAAAAAATAAAAATAAAAATAAAAAATAAAAAATAGAAAAATCTAGCTGGGCGAGGTGGCGGACGCCTGTAGTCCCAGCTACTCGGGAGGCTGAGGCAGGAGAATGGCGTAAACCCGGGAGGCAGAGCTTGCAGTGAGCTGAGATCCAGCCACTGCACTCCAGCCTGGGCGACAGAGCGAGACTCCGTCTCAAAAAAAAAAAATTACTTATTATATATTTTCAAATAGCCAGAGGAGACAATTTTGGATATTCCCAATACGAAGAAATGATAAAAGTTTGAGGTGATGAATATGCTAATTACCCTGATTTGATTATTACACATTGTTTACATGTATCAATATATCACACTGTATCTATAAATATGTATAATTATTATGTGTCAATTAAAAATAAAATTAAAAAATACAGTGAAGGAAATAGTTCTGTAACTACTGATGCAGAAATATTTAAATTAAGCAAAATAGATTCCTAATTAAATGTATTACAAAGCACAAAATAACTTTCAAGCTCTTTGATTTGCCAAATTTTGATAAGACTAGAACTTGGAATTCTGAATTGCAGTCTCAATAAGACAAAAAATCCTGCATGGTTGATCAATTACTTCATTAATTGAAACAAGAATAGATAAAGAATAACAGCTTAGCTTTTTAACAGCTTAGTTCTTTCATCTTTGTTTGAAAACAAAGGCCAAGGAAAATAGTCTACATGTTATTTTCAGGAAAATTTTCTGTATCAATTATTGTTATTGAAGCATTAATTTTCTATTTTATGGTCAGGTTGCATGCCTTGGAAATGATGTAGTATATGATGAAATTGCCCAAATCATTTGAATGATAATAAAAGTAAAAAAAATAAAGGTGACTAGGCTCCGGATGAATGGAAGGAAGGAATTTCATCTGTTTCAGGCTGTTACAGGGGCTAGCACTAGGGCATATGTGAGTAGGTAAGTAGGGCCTTATTAAATGATTTTAGATGAACGTGATAATTTTTTTTTTTTTTTTTTGAGACTGAGTCTCGCTCTGTCGCCCAGGCTGGAGTGCAGTGGCTCGATCTCGGCTCACTGCAAGCTCCTCCTCCCGGGTTCACGCCATTCTCCTGCCTCACGCTCCCCAGTAGCTGGGACTACAGGCGCCCACCACCACACCCGGCCAATTTTCTGCATTTTTAGTAGAGACGGGGTTTAACCGTGTTAGCCTGGATGGTCTCGATCTCCTGACTTTGTGATCCACCTGCCTCGGCCTCCCAAAGTGCTGGGATTACAGGCGTGAGCCACCGCTCCCGGCCTGTAGGCGATAATTTTTTAATGAAGTAATTGATCAACCATGCAGGATTTTGGTGGACACAGGTCTTCTGGAGGACCTATCATTCTGGAGGCCAAGATTCAGATTTCGGTTTGAGATGTGTAAACTAGTAGGTATGTTAGTGTTGATGAGCCACTTAACTCAGTCACCTTCCTTATTCTCATTTGTAAGGCACAGTTTGCCACCTTCTTGGATCTTGTTGTTGTTAGTTATATACCACTTCCCGTGTGTGGTAGCTTCAAAGAGCTAAGGGCTTTTCCTATATTAGCTAATTTAATTCTCACCAACACCTCTGTAAGTACTATTATTAGAATATAATATTATATATTATATAATGTTATATATAATTATATATTAATATACTAACATGTTAATATATTAATATTGATATATTACACACCTATATATTAATATAAATGTATAATTGTATATAACATATTATATACTTTATATATATATATATGCACACACACACACACACACACACTTTTTTGTTTTTTGAGACAGAATCTTGCTCTGTCACCCAGGCTGGAGTGCAGTGGTGTGATCTCAGCTCACTGTAACCTCTGCCTTCCGGGTTTGAGTGATTCTCCTGCCTCAGCCTCCCAAGTAGCTGGTGCCTGCCACCACTCCCAGCTATGTTTTGTATTTTTAGTAGAGATGGAGTTTCGCCATGTTGGCCAGGCTGGTCTCCAACTCCTGACCTCAGGTGATCTGCCTGCCTCAACCTCCCAAAGTGCTGGGATTACAGCCATGAGCCACCATGCCCGATCTGTATTATATTTTATATATATAATATTATAATTATATGTTATTTACATTATATAAATATTATCTATATTATAAAAATATTACATATTATATAGGTAATATTATTCCCATTTCAAAGAAGAGGAAACTGAGGCTTATAGAAAGTAGTGAATCTAGAAATCCCACGTGGGTTTTCTGTCTGGTTAGCTCATGCTCTGAACCATGCCATTATGCTGTTTATAAACAGCAAAGATCTAAGAAAACATAAATAAAAGGAAGCACAGAGTGGCCAAACAATTCCTCCCTAGAGCATGACATTTCACCTTCTGCCAGTTGCTCAGGTCATATGTTTGCTGAGTTATCTGCTCCTAATTGGAGGGAACAGTTCTGCACATGTTATAAGCAGACCTCCTACCCCTAGGCTTTCAGATTTCTGCAATAAGGTTCTTACCACAAAGCACCATTGTTTTTCTTCAGGGCTTGGACTGTCAGATTACATTTCTAAGCTTCCAGAAGAGCAACACATAGACACGGGAAGTCAGAGCCTTTGAACTCAAATGCCATCCCCGTCACCCACCTCCACCACCAGCACCACCACCGAATGGCTCTTTGGACAACTTTTCCCTCTCATGTGAGTTTTGTCATTTCTTACACCAATTGGAACCAGCACCTCTCAAATTCATCTTCTAAAACCCAGAAAATTGTGTGGAACACATGATGACTGAAAGGTGAGTAGGCTGACCAGGTAAGAGCCTACCACTGGAATGGAAGGCTGCGGGAGAGTGAGGGGACGACGGACGTCAACCAGGAAGAGCTGAAATAGGACGTTACCAGGTATCTACCCTGCTACCCTGCATAGAATTCCCAGGACCCACGGTGGGTTTTTATGCTTCCCCTTTTAATACTTATTTTTATTATTTGTCAGTAGAAGTGTCTTTATCTTAAAAAATTAATACATGATTGTTGTCACCAATTTAAATAATATGGAGATGAATAGAGAGACAGTAAAATTACAGATTTAGGCCAGGCGCAGTGGCTCACCCCTGTAATCCCAGTACTTTGGGAGGCCGAGGCTGGTGGATCACCTGAGGTCGGGAGTTCCAGACCTGCCTGACCAACATGGAGAAACCCCATCTCTACTAAAAATACAAAATTAGCCGGGCACGGTGGCGCATGCCTGTAATCCCAGCTACTCAGAAGGCTGAGGCAGGAGAATCACTTGAACCCGGAAGGCAGAGGTTGCGGTGAGCTGAGATTGTGCCACTGCACTCTAGCCTGGGCAACAAGACCAAAACCCCGTCTCAAAAAAAAAAAAATTACAGATTTACACTACACACACCCCTTTATGACCCTCCCTCATGCCTCTGCCCAGCCGTCACTCCTAACCCTAACCCTTTGGAGTCTATCCTTCCAGATGATTCTGGGGTGTGTGTGTGTGTGTGTGTGTGTGTGTGTGTGTGTGTGTGTGTGTCATTTACAAAAATATCATTGAGAGGACTCTACTCTGCACCTTGTATATTACAAGCATCTTTCTGGTCTATCAGCTCTCTTATTATTAACAGCAGCACAGTGCCCCACTGTAAGAATGCATCATCTTCCTTTTTGTCTTATCTTTGCTTTTTCGGATCTTTTACTTTCCTAGGGAACCTGTCCCAGCTCATGCTTATACTCTCCCTTGGTCCTCCCTTAAGGAACTGCACAAATGGGAAGGTGGTCAAAGGTGAAAAGGGCATGGGGTGGGCCCCAGAAGGGAGAGTGTGGAGGGTAGGGGAGTGTATCCTATCCTGGTCATTACTGGGGTACACAGGGAGTTATTTTTCCTTCTCACCTTGCCAAATGCTTCCTCTGTCTGGCCAAGGCATACCTTTAACAATTTATGGGAATCATCTCTGAAAACGACCGAGAGGATTAGCACCGAGAAACATAAAAGTCTGTTTTCTTTGAGTTACAATCTCTCTTTTAAGACCTCCAATCTGGGCATCTAGGCCAGTCCACTGCCTCTGTCCAAGATGTATGAGCAGCTTGGGCTTATAGCACCCCATGCTTTTCTCTAGGTAGCTACTCTGCCTAATTAACAACCCCATTAGGTAGAAATTTGTTCCTTGCCACTGGAAAGGTGTTTCAGCTTACAGGATACAGACAAGACCACTTATTACCTGTGTGCCCTTGACCACATTTTGTGTCGTCCCTGTACCCAGTTTCCTCATCTGTAAATGGAAATAATAATAATATATATCTTAGTTGGTAGGGTTTTTCTTTGTAACTTAGACAAAATATATATGTAGCTTACTTAGGGTATTATATAGCAGCTGCTAAGCACTCAATGAACATGGATGATTATACCCTGAATTGAAATAGCTCTTCCTGCATTTTATTTTTAATTAATTAATTAATTAATTAATTTTTGAGACAGAGTCTCCCTCTGTCACCCAGGCTGGAGTGCAGGGGCAGGATGTCGACGACTCACTGCAACCTCAACCTCCCTGGTTCAAACAATTCTCCTGCCTCAGCCTCCCAACTAACTGAGATTACAGGTGCCTGTCACCATGCCTGGCTAGTTTATTTTTTTGTATTTTTAGTAGAGACGGAGTTTCATCATGTTGGCCAGGCTGGTTGGCTAGGCTGGTTTCAAACTCCTGACCTCAGGTGATCTGCCGATCTTGGCCTCCCAAAGTGCTAGGATTACAGGTGTGAGCCACCACGCCTGGCCTTCTTACTGCACTTTATTTATTTTATTTTATTTTGAGATGGAGTCTTGCGATCTCAGCTTACTGCAACCTCCACCTCCTGGGTGGGTTTAAGGGATTCCACTGCCTCAGCCTCCCAAGTAGCTGGGACTACAGGTGGCGCCACCACGCCTGGCTGATTTTTTTGTATTTTAGTAGAGACGGGGTTTCGCCATGTTGACCAGGATGGTCTCCATCTCCTGACCTCATGATCCGCCCGCCTCCGGCCCCAAAGTGCTGGGATTACAGGCCTGGGCCACCGCGCCCAGCCACCCTACTGCACATTAAACCCAAACTTTAAATATCGTCTAGATCAGTGGCTCTGTTTTTTTTTTTTTTTTTTTTTGAGACAGAGTTTTGCTCTTGTTGCTCAGGCTGGAATGCAATGGCGCGATCTCAGCTCACTGCAGCCTCCGCTGGCCGGGTTCAAGCGATTCTCCGGTCTCAGCCTCCCAAGTAGCTGGGATTAGGGGTGCACGCCACCACGCCCAACTACTTTTGTATTTTTAGTAGAGACGGGGTTTCTTCATGTTGGTCAGGCTAGTCTCAGACTCCTGACCTCAACTGATCCGCCCGCCTCGG
>NC_045437.1:148420585-148448266 GCF_002776525.5 Piliocolobus tephrosceles | reverse complement strand
TGTCGCCCAGGCTGGAGTGCAGTGGCCGGATCTCAGCTCACTGCAAGCTCCACCTCCCAGGTTCACGGCATTCTCCTGCCTCAGCCTCCCGAGTAGTTGGGACTACGGGCGCCCGCCACCTCGCCCGGCTAGATTTTTTTTGTATTTTTTAGTAGAGACGGGGTTTCACCGTGTTAGCCAGGATGGTCTCGATCTCCTGACCTCGTGATCCGCCCGTTTCGGCCTCCCAAAGTGCTGGGATTACAGGCTTGTCAGTGGCTCTTAACCCTGGCTGTACACTAAATTCACTTTTGAAGCCTTACAGAAATGCCAGTGCCTAGGCTCCATTACTAGAGATCCTCATACCCTTGGTCTGAGTTGGGGTCAGGAGTGTCAGTGTTTTTGAAAGCCTCCCTTGGAATTCTCATTTGCACCTAGGTTGAGAAGTACTGTATCTAGTTCAGTGTTCTCATTTTCCCTATAGGAAGCTGTGAGGCCGAGACATGGAAGGAAACGGCTCAGGTGATATAGCCAGAGCAGAAGGAAGGACCCAAGCCCCTCGTCAAGGCTTGTCCTCACGGGAAAAATGCAGCCCTGGGGCTGCCCTTCACTCGGGTCTTTTGGATGAGACTTCTGAGCTCTTTCCTGATAATAATGTTTGGACCTCTCCAACCCAGTTCTTCCTAGCACCCTTGCTTTTCCATCCTTGGAGGCCTCAGGTCAGACCCCTCAGAGAGGTGTCCCTATAGAAAGCCGCTGTTCCAGAATGTGACCCATTAAAAAACTCAGCACTTACAGATGTGAAATAATCCTGTTCATTCATTTATTTTTGAGAATCTAAGCCCCCTGTGGGCAGGAACCGTATCTATCTTGTTCCTGCGGTGCGGGGGCTTAGAGTGGTGGCCAGCACTTAGTAAAACATACTCATTAAATGACTGAATGAACGAAATCCCAGGAGGCAGTTGAGTATTTTTTTATCATCATTTTTCTGGTCCTGACCATCTGATTCTCATTACTTCTACAGCTCGGGAAGTCTCTCTCTGCTTTGGCGTTTTATAAACCTCCTGTGCGTACATCGACATTTTAACCGTAAATCCAGAGTTTTGGGACAGCAATACCCGAGGCCAGGGGATTGGGGGAGGGGGATAACTCCCCGGAGGTCCGAAGCCCCGGCGGAGCTGCCCTGGGGTTGGGGGGAGGGAGAGAAACCCTCAGGAGGACGCCCCTCCGCCCCCTGCCCGCCCCCTCGGCGGGAGATGGCCCCGGGCTGCGACGTCCTTCAGAGGGGTGCGCCGCCGCCGCGGCCGTCTCCTCGCGTCGGGCGGGGTTGGGGGATGAGGGATGCGATCCGCGTCGTGGCCCGGGGGCGGCTCCAGCCGCAGCCCCCGCATTCCAGCCGCGCGCCCCCGGAGGTGATGCCTTGAGGAGGCTGTATTTTTTTGGGGGTAGAGCCGCAGGGGACCGTTGGGAGAGGGGCCCTGTGTGTGTCCCTTTAAGAGCCGGAGCGCTGCCCCCGCCTCGCAGGCGCCCGGAGCCTCACAAAAGAACAGGATGTTGTTGATTTGTCACCAAACCACAGAGAGGAAATGATTGTAAATTTCCTTTAAACATCCCCACCGCGCTCCCGCCGCCCCCGCTTCCGCCTCCGCCGCCCCCGCCCGGCCCGGCACAGCGGGGCCTTAGCGCTCCCGCGGGGCGCCTGCTCCCCGGCCGGGCCACGGGCCGAGCGGCTCCTGGGCGCCTGCGGGAGGAGCCCCCGGCCGGGCCGCTGCCCCAGCTTGCGTTCCGGTTCCTTTCTTCTGATTATTTTTTCTACAGCTGCAGCGAAGGAAGGTCCTGGGCTTTGGTGTGAGCCCGCGCGCAGCCCTTCTCTCCGAGAGCGAATGGGAACCGCGCGCGGGGAGCTCCGTGCTGTATCTAGGGAGCGCTTTAGCGCGCCATCCCCGTTTAGCCTCGCAGCCTTCCTGTAGAGGCAATAGCCTTTAGCGCCTTCGTTAGGGTCTGGAGAGAAACTGAGGCCCAGGTTATGTGAGCCGAAAGTCACCAGCTCTTGGAACGCCTTGGGGTCCTTGTAACACACCACCCAGGATTAGGTCATCGCAGACCTTATATATGTAAATCAGTGAGCGACCGGAACATTCTAGAATCCCCAAGTCATCAAAAGTGGCATTTTACATTGCAAAGTCCAAAGCAATGATTGCCAAGTCCAAGTTTTTTCGTGGGGGAACTTCCCTCACCACTTCCAGCCGGGTACCGCCTTTTCAGAAGCTGTTTGGGTCTCAGTTTCTACCTGTGCTTTTTTGCACTCGAATCCCTCCTACTTAAACCCTCTTGCTTGTATGATTTCAGGAAGCCTCTGGTGGAGTTAGTGTTTGCTCCCAACCTGTGGCCCATGTTGGAGTGGTGTGGTCTGTGGTCTAGGAAAGGGCTGCCTTTGCTGTACAGAGTGTTCTTTTGGAGCAATTAATGCTTATTCCGGCATAGGCTGCACTGGGCTGCTTGAACTAAAAGCACCAGCTAATGTCCTAGACACCGTTGAACAGAATTCTCTCATTTCATCCTTTTACCAGTCGCAGGAGGTGGAGGTTGCTTTTCTCTTTAGACAGTTGAAGAAGCAGGTTCAGAGAGGCTGAGGAACCGGACCAGCTTGCACATTTTAAGTGGAAGACACAAGCCTCATGTAGTTACCACATTCTTATTACTGGTGGTGTCTCTCTTTAACACTTTGTCTTGTTACTCGCTTGTGGAGACAGGTGGTGAAGAGAACAGGATATTTTTGTTGGGTCTTGTTACCTCACCTTCCAGAGAGCTCTGGGCCGGACCCCACTTTCTGGGAATAGAGTTAAGTGGCCAATGCTCTCAGACTGGAATCTTCCCTTTGCCAGTCTTATGAGGTCCTGAGTGGCTTGGGGACTGAGGTGTCCTGAGTTCATTTCACTCTACTTGAATAGGAAAATGGGCTCCTTTAAACAATTACCTGGAGTTGGATTTTTAAGGCCGAATAGCCCCTGTCCAATGCAAGCCCTTCTATTCAGATTCCCAGCTCTAAGGGGCAATGGTAAGAGCTGGTGAGATGTATGGAGGGTTGACTTTGAATGTCAAACGTGAGGTTCATAACAGCTAATGATTTCATGTGCCTGCAATGTGCCAGGTGCTGTGCACGTGTTTTCTTCTTTGATCCTAAGCTACGAAAAGTTGGTACCCAGAGAGGTCATGCACCTAGAAATGATGGAACTGGGGTTGGCATTTCTCCCCACAGGATCCCCTGTGTCTGTGCAAGAGGAGGTCCAGGCACCCCAGAAATAAGACTACAGTTGCTTGCCTTCAATCATGCAGAAAGCCAAGAGGCTCCTTGATGCAGGCGGATTTTGAGAGAGAACGGCAGTGACCTTTAGCTCCTTTGTGCTGCAGCTGTCTGCATTTCCTCAATTCTGAGGACATTTGTTGATGGATTTCCAGAGTGGACTTTTGTGTCTCCACCTGTCCTTTTTGCTTTTATAGAATGCCAGTCACTGGGGCATCCACATCCTGATGCTTGGGAGGGTAAGCCATCTGCTTATTTCCATTCCTCAGATGAGAAGCACAGGGCACCAACCTGCTAAGTTGCTGTGGGCACTGAATGAGCTGACTTGAGGCAGAGCAAAGCCACTGAAGTCAGGGTCCCTACCCCCTGCCACTCAGTTCTGGGGAAGCTGGAACCATAGGGCAGGTCATCTGATGCCACCTGGTCTCAATTTCCTGGTCTGCGAAGAACTTTAGCCTAGGTGGTGTATGAGGGCCCTTCCAACTATTTTAGAAAAAATGATTTCTATTTACTGGTTCTGTTAATATTTATTAAACATCCATTACATGCCAGGCACTACCGTTACAGGCATTGGAAATCTAGTGGTCAGCACAAGTTCTGCCTTCTTGGAGTTTAGGTGAGGAAGATGCCCTAATAAAATAATTTTATATATATGTAAGTGTATGTATATGTGTATATGTCTATACATAATATATATGTGTACAGTCGTGGGCTGCATAATGGTATTTCGGTTAATGATGAACTGCACCATACGGCAGTGGTCCATAAGATTATAATAGAGCTGAGAAATTTCTGTTGCCTAGTGATGTCATAGCCATCCTGATGTCTTAGCTTAGTGCAGTGCATTTCCTTTTCTATGTTTAGGTACACTAGTATTTATCACTATGTTACAGTTGCCTACAGTATTCAGTACAGTAACATGCTGTACAGGTTTGTAGCCTAGTAGCAATAGGCAGGCTGTATGGTATAGCCTACTACACACGTAGGCTATACCATCTAGGTTTCAGTAAGTACGCTCTAATTCTACGATGTTCGCACAACAATGAAATCGCCTAATGAAGCATTTCTCAGAACTTACCCCAGTCATGACGCCACACATGAATGTATGTGTATGTATATAAAATGTCAGGGAGTACTTTGTTATGGACAAAAATGAAGCGTGTAAGGGGAAATGCAGTGTGTGTGATCGGAGGGCTACTATTTTATTTAGGGTGAGAAAGTCTCACTGATAAGGTAGAAGGGAAGGAGTGAACCATGCAGCTTTCTGGGAGAACCTTACTGTAGGCATTTGAAATGGCAGAGATAAAGACTGGAGATGGGACTGTGTTGCAGAGCACTTATTATGTGTTGAGCACTGTGCTAAGTGCTTTATAGTCTTGTATATTTAATTCTGCTATCACTGTTTTTTTCTTTGAAGTGTGAGACTCAGAGAGGTTGAATGATTTACCCAAGGCCACACAGCTAGTATGTAGCGAAGGTGATATTCAAATGCTAGTTTTAATCATCATGCTGCTTCCCACTAGGGACTCTCCTTTTTGAGCTGGACCTGGCATTTCATTCATGACCTGGTTCTTTTGATTTCTTGGGGATTAAACAGCAACAGTGGCCAGTGTGACACCTGGCAACTGAGTTGCATGGTTGACAGCAGCTTAGGGCCTGAAGTTCCTTTTTGTGAGTGGAGGACGGTGATATGTTTAATACTGGAAAACCCCATGTTGTGTTTATGGCAGAAGCGGGGAGAAACACCTTCGGATTATTGTAAACAAGAGAAACGGGAGAACGGGGTAGGCTGAATCCCTCTGCCCCCCTCCTTTGTTTTAATTTCCCTAAGATAGGCCCAGCACAGCATGTTGTATTATACAGCGATAATTAAAACACTTGGATTTGTGAACTGAGATTTATAGAGCAAACAGGAGCCAGAGGAGAAAACGACAGTCATCTCTTTTATTTGCAGGCAAATATCCAAATTGCCACTTGCTTGCTTTTTCTTCCCAACACTATCACCTACTCTGCTTAATTAGATCCTTTCTTTTCCATATCATTTCCAACTGCCCGCTCTCCCTGCTGCACTGCGTTTGTGAAGCCACACACTGAACACTTTCCCTCAGCCCAGGGAAGATGTGACTCAGAAACACAGCAGCAAACGAGCGGAGGGCACCTTTGCATCGATGGATCAGGCTGTCCTGCCTGCGTGTCCATCAGCCTCAGGGAGCAGGGACCGGAGGAACCTAACCCGGGGATAAGATGAGAAATTGCTAGACATTTTCCAGCCTTCCTAAGACAGTTTTCTACTGAGTGCTTGTTTGTTTTGGGGAGTGGAGAGGAGAATGAATTCCCCAAACAGCAGACCACCCCCAAATCACATTGCAATATCAAGTCATATTTTAGTATGTTCAAAGTGTCATTCTAAACTCGAAACGGGGAGGAACGGGTGGGGCAGTTACGGGGAATGAGATGAAGAAAATGCTGTCGAATTTAGAATCTAGTAGAAAGAACAGTCAAAAATAGCTAATGAGAATTTTAGGCCAAATTAATTTGTTTTGGCCAAAATATTTATTGAATACTTTGAATATTTGCTGATACTACGTGTCGGACATTGTTTTAGGCACTGAGGGGATAAAGCAGTGGCCAAACACCAAGAAATCCCTGCCCACATTGGTTTACATTCTACCTGGGTAAAGGAGGGTTGTGACTTAATTTCTTACCAAGAGCATAGAAACTATGCAGAAAAATGAAGTGAAGGGGCCAGGCATGGTGGCTCATGCCTGTAATCCCAGCGCTTTGGTAGGCCGAGGCGGGTGGATCACTTGAGGTCAAGAGTTCGAGACCAGCCTGACCAACATGGTGAAACCATGTCTCTAGTAAATACAAAAAAATTACCTGGGCATGGTGGCGCATGCCTGTAATCCCAGCTACTTGGGATGCTGAGGCAGAATTGCTTGAACCCAGGAGGTGGAGGTTGCAGTGAGCAAAGATTGTACCATTGCACTCTAACCTGGGCAACAGAGCGAAAGTCCATCTCAAAAAGAAAAAAACAGTCAGAGAAGGTGGCTAGGAAGTACTGGGATTTGTAATTTTAAAACGAAGTGAGGGCAGTACAGTGTGGAGATTGACAGGCCCAGTCTTGAATCTGGGCTTTGAGACCTGCCAGCTGTGTGTGACCTTTGAGTTTCTATAATCAACCAGTCTGAAACTTATTTTTCTCATCTGCAAAGCGGGTCTAGTAATAAGGGGTTACATGAGAAAAACTACATATATGTATGTGTGTGTATATATATATATATTTTTTTCTTTTTGAGACAATCTCCCTCTGTCGCCCAAGCTGGAGTGCACTAGCGCGATCTTGGCCCTCTGCAGCTCCGCCTCCCAGATTCAAGCGATTCTCCTGCCTCAGCCTCCTGAGTAGCTGGGATAACAGGCATGCACCACCATGCTTGGCTAAGTTTTGTATGTTTAACAGGGACGGGGTTTCACCGTGTTGGCCAGGCTGGTCTCAAACTCCTGACCTCAGATGATCCACCTGCTTTGGCCTCCCAAAGTGCTGGGATTACAGTTATGAGCCACCGCGCCCTGCCAGAGCAAAACAATATAAATTTACATAGTCAATCAGAGTTTCATGAATGTTAGCTGATATTAGTACTAAGTGCTTATAATATAGGGTGATGGGGGAGCCGAAGGAGGAGTGACCCATCGCAGCTGGAAAACGGCTTATTTTCCCTGTCAGCTTTCTTTTTTCCAGTAATCCTAGTTCGACCGTACACCAAGAAGGCAGTAGGAGTGCAGGAGAACTCTTGCAGCCAGGATTAAGGTTGGGAAGGATTTAGATCCTGGTTTGGTCTGTGGGACACAGGCTGAAGTTAGACAATTGTCAGTATTTTAGATTCTGTTTCAAAAACTAGTTTCTACAAGCTTTGTGTTCAGCCCGATAGTTCACATCAAGCCTGGTGGGGAGGCTGGGGCTGTCCACTTGACAAACGGGAAAACAGGCACAGGATGTGAGTGCCCAGCCAAGGTCACCTCCAGTCTCCAGAGGAGATCTCCTGCCGGCTCAGTGATGAGTCATGCTGGAGTGTTGCTCCCGGGGTGAAATCACAAAGGAAGGAAGGTTTGGATTTATTGCAGGCAGCAAGGGGAAGTTTCCTGTTCTTGAGAAATCTCAGAAACAGCAACCCCTCCACCTGAGGGGCCTCACTGAGTAGCTCCCAAACCCACACAGGTACAGGGCCTGGCTTGGGGTGAGGGAGAGGCCTTTCGCTTGTGCAGAGGATAAGCAGTAAACAGGAGAAAGAAAAAAGAAGGAAAGAGGACGATTGTAGTGGAGAGCATGGGCTCTGGGCTCAACGGACCTGGGTTTGCTGATTCTGCCCCTTACTGGCTTGGGCAAGTCCTGTAACCCTTTCTGAGCCTCAATTTCTTCATTTGTCAAATGAAATCATCACAGTGCCTGACTGACAGGTTTGCTGAGAGAGTAAAATAACGTGTGTTCAGATCACTTGATCCTAGGAGTTCAAGAGCAGCCTGGACAACATAGAGAGATCCCTGTCTCTACAAAACATACAAACATTAGCTGGGTGTGGTTGTGTGTGGATGTAGTCCTAGATAATCAGGAGGCTGATGCAGGAGGATGGCTTGAGTCAGGGAGGTCATGGCTGCAGTGAGCTGTGACGTCACTGCACTCCAGCCTGGGCAACAGTACAAGACCCTATCTAAAAAAAAAAAAAAGTGCCAGGTATTCAGCACTGTGCCTTGCATGCAGCAAACCCTTAATAACATTGGTTGTTATTTATGGAGAGGAAAAGGGTGAAGGGGTGGGAAGGCAAGAGAAGAGGGCTTAGGGTACTCTGCCCTCCAGTGCTGGACCATTCAGATGGGGTCTTCTTGAAGCTCTGTCCACCTGAAGCTTTTATTTTATTTATTTATTTATTTATTTATTTATTTATTTATTTATTTAGAGACGGAGTCTCACTCTGTCGCCCGGGCTGGAGTGCAGTGGCCGGATCTCAGCTCACTGCAAGCTTCGCCTCCCGGGTTTACGCCATTCTCCTGCCTCAGCCTCTCCAGTAGCTGGGACTACAGGCGCCCTCCACCTCGCCCGGCTCGTTTTTTGTATTTTTTAGGAGAGACGGGGTTTCACCTTGTTAGCCAGGATGGTTTCGATCTCCTGACCTCGTGATCCGCCCATCTTGGCCCCCCAAAGTGCTGGGATTACAGGCTTGAGCCACCGCGCCCGGCCTTTTTTATTTATTTTGAGACAGGGTCTCGCTCTGTCGCCCAGGCTAGAGAGCAGGGGCATGATCTTGGCTCACTGCAACTTCTACCTCGAAGGCTGAAGTGATTCTCCCACCTCGGCCCCCTGAGTACCTGCGACTACAGGCACACACCATCACGCCCAGCTAATTTTTGTATTTTTAGTAGAGACAGTGTTTCATCATGTTGCTCAGGTTGGTCTCGAACCCCTAGGCTCAAGCAATCCACCAGCCTTGGCCTCCCAAAGTGCTGGGATTATAGGCGTGAGCCACCACGCCTGCCTTGTCTGGATGCTTTTAGAGTCACTCACACAGGAAATGCCCTCTTGGCTCTCCAGGGGTTCATGCTGGGTCCAGCAGAGCAGGACCAGACAAACACCCGGCATCATCCCGTTCTCACTCGCCCTCCCTGGTATCATGGTTCAGTGGTCACAGTGGGCCTGGGAGGGCCCCCCTTGGTTCCCCCTCTTTCCCTCACCTTAACCTTTGCCTCTCTGACTGAGACCCATTATTCCTCCTGTCTCTGTTGATTCCATATAATGAAAATAATTGAGCCTGTCTCCACCAATAACTGTCTTGAAACAATCGAGCCCAGTCCCGATCATCTGCCTCTGACTGAACATACCCCGCCCGCTGTATGGGGCCTGCTGTAGCTTAGTTCCGGAACCCAAGCAGCGAGAACCTGTAGGCGAGGTGCATGTTTCACAGTGAATGAAGGAACTGGGGCTCACACTCTGGTGGACAGCCCTGTGGTTTGCCAAAGGGTGTCTAATGGTTCTGGGACTAAGGTTCAAAATATCTGAAAGCATCTCTAAACAAAATGTTAATTATGATGGTTTTGCATTTTGACTTTGCCCTTCATCCTCAGCCTCCCTTCCTCGATGCTGCCTGCCCTGGTTTTATGTGGAAGATTCATTTTTTTTTTTTTTTTTGAGATGGAGTCTTGCTCTGTCACCCAGGCTAGAGTGCAGTGACGTGATCTCGGCTCACTGCAACCTCTGCCTCCTAGGTTAAAGCAGTTCCCCTGCCTCAGTCTCCCGAGTAGCTGGGACTACAGGTGCCTGCCACCACACCTGGCTAATTTTTGTATTTTTAGTGGAGATGGGGTTTCACCATCTTGGCCAGGATGGTCCCGAACTCCTGACCTTATGATCCACCCGCCTCAGCCTCCCAAAGTGCTGGGATTACAGGCCTGAGCCACCACGCCCGGCCTTTACGGAAGATTTCATTAAGAAAACAGGTAATAGGCAGGGCTAAACAGTTGCATGCTCTTGGGGAGGGGAAGCTAGAGAGGCTTGGTAATTTCTGATTTCTGTGTAAATTGCCTCAAGAGCCGACCTCATACTTGCAAGCACAGCACCTCCCAGGATGAGTGACAAGGGCAGGGTTGTCAATGAGAGGAAACTTATTTAATTGTGTCACTCTAATTCAAAGCCCTCATTTATGTTTGTATACTTTGTTGAGATATTGCAACAACCTTAGATGAAAAAAATGAAAACTCTCATAATGTTTCAGTGTCTTAAATGACCCTGCCCATTTGCCTGGGATCTCTTCTCATCTTTATCCCTGCTCCTACACACATCTGCACATGGTGTGAGCTGTTTTACCATGGGCCTGGATTGTGCTAAAACCTTGTACATATTTTTCACCGAATCCTTGCAATAACTCTAGAAGGGAGAAATTATTATCCTCATTACTCTGTTGGAGAAACGGAGGCTCTGAGGGGTCCTATAGTCATAGTTGGCAGAGCTGGGATTCAAACCCAGGTCTGATTCCATCCAAAGCCTGCCAACTTTGTGGTCAGTATGATTTTGTGTCTGTCTGTGTTTTTCACTCAGCATTGTATCATAGATATTTTCCTGTATAATTTTCCTAATTATTGTTTAAAATGAGAGCACAGAATTCCATGAACCATGATTTGTGTAACTATTTTCTCCTCCTGGGCATTTGCACTGTCCTCAGTTTGTCACAGTTATGGACAATGATCTAACGCCCATTGTGCTTAAAGCTTTTCTGCTCCCCTCTCGCCCCTCTCCCCGTCCCACATGTTGGGTGACTTATCGACCTAAGTTTCTGATTCCCCTCCGGGGAGTTGCTTAAGTATAGATGGGAAGGCAGAGCCACTCAGTGGTTCAGAGCACAGGCTTTACCATCAGACCAAACTTGGTTTGAAAATCAGTTCTGCTGCTTCCTAGCAATATGAACTTATGCAAGTTACTTAACCTTTCTTTTGTCTCAGTTTCCTTTTCTGTTAAATGGGGATAATGTCTGTCTCACAGGATATGTTGTGAGGATTATATGAGATGGTACATGCAAAGCACTTGGGACCAGCATATTAAATACATATTAGGCACTTGGTACTTAGAAATTGCTGGACTTGATCCACAGATGTGTTTAATTTGGTCTGCATAGTGTGAAATTTTAAAAAAATTAAATGGCCATCACTTAAAAATTGGCAGTTTTGGCCGGGCATGGTGGCTAACGCCTGTAATCCCAGCACTTTGGGAGGCCAAGGCAGGCGGATCACGAGGTCAGGGGATCGTGTTAACCATCCTGGCTAACACGGTGAAACCCCATCTCTACTAAAAATACAAAAAATTAGCCGGGCGTGGTGGCGGGCGCCTGTAGTCCCAGCTACTTGGGAGGCTGAGGCAGGAGACTGGCATGAACCTGGGAGGTGGAGGTTGCAGTGAGCCGAGATTGCAGCACTGCACTCCAGCCTGGGTGGCAGAGTGAGACTCCATCTAAAAAAAAAAAAATTGGCAGTTTTACTTCAAAATGCACGTCTCTAGACTCTCTTGAAACATCAGAATGTCTGGAAACATTGCACCTGCATCTTCACATGGTTGGATAGGCTGGAGGTGAGCAACAGCTGCCGCCTTTAGGTGTGGCATGAACTACCAGGTCTTTTTATTTATTTATTTTTTGAGACAGAGTCTCACTCTGTTGCCCAGGCTAGAGTGCAGTGGCGCAATCTCAGCTCACTGCAACCTCTGCCTCCTGGGTTCAAGCGATTCTCCTGCCTCGGCCTCCTGAGTAACTGGGAATACAGGCGTGTGCCACCACGCCTGGCTAATTTTTGTATTTTTTAGTAGAGGTGGGGGTTTCATCATATTGGCCAGGCTGGTCTCGAACTCCTGACCTTGTGATCCACCTGCCTCGGCCTCCCAAAGTGCTGGGATTATAGGCGTGAGCCACCGCACCTGGCCAACTCCCAGGTCTTTTATCTTAGGTTGGGTTACCCAAGGGCAGACCCTGAAATAGCAGAAGCTGACAAGGGAGTGAGGGAATCGGGACTGGAAAGGGGAAGAAACCAAGCAAAGGTGCAATTTCATGCAAAGGCCCTTGGAGGGTGGCTTCAGCCTGAGCCTACAGGGAACTCCGGAGTTTTCTTGGCCTGAGGCACGGTCATTGGCTAAGGTCTACTGAGTCCCTGGTGGTGGTAGTAAAGGAACACAGCATAGGAGGTGTAAGGTTTGGGCAGTTGGAATTACACTGATGTTCAGAGGGGCTCACAACTTGCAGAGGGATCTGGGTGAGGCACCAACAGTATCGGCTACACGTCATTCACTCATTTTTGCATCAGACACTTGAGTTTGCAGCCCCTGCATTACTTGGTCATTATTTTATCTGTGTAAATTGGGTCACAGCTGGGTCAGAGTGGCAGCAGTTCTCTGCTTGGGTAAAGGTGGTAGGGAAGGAACAACTCTCTTGCAGTAGACAGGAAAGGTGTTTTTATCTCCGTTTTCCAGATAAGGAAACTGAGTCTCAGGGAGGTCAAGAGACATGCCAGAGTGCAGCTAGCACGTGGTAAGGTGAAGAACAGAATGCTAGAATGCTGGTGTTCTGCCTCCTGGTTTGTCTTTCTCCCTCTGGTTCATCTCATCCAGCCCATTTCTCCCTGTACCTGGAGATGCTCCCTAAGCAAACCTTTCCGTGCAGATGCAAATTGAATACAGATGTTACAACAGGGTTAGTCCCACATAGCTGAACTCTTTCTAAAGAAAGACAGAATTGTTTGTAGAGAAAACCAGAACCTGTTTCCTAAAAACTTCCCTGGTAGAGGGTGGGTTTTTGTCTTTTTGGCCCAGGACAAAGATGGTGGGTGAAGTTTCTACTTCACATCTTCAAGATTTAAAGAGATTGCTCTGCCTCTTTGCCTGGAGGAATGCCATGCTGCTAAAAACACACTTTTAGACACGGCACATTTTTCTTTCACAGTGGAAAGACCTGACTCCCTCAAAAGGGTGTTTGCAAAAACCATCGAGTTCTCAGAATGACAAAACAGTTTTAAAAGAAAAAAAAAAAATTGTGTCAGCCCTGAAGCTTATCAATATAAAATGAAGATTAAGATTCATTTATATGAATGGATCATTTTTGGGGGGAGGGAGTTGTTAAAAATTCATACATCTTGGCTAATGGAACCACTTCCATATCCACAATGAAAAAAATTAAAAAGGAGGCTCATAAAACCTTTCCTGGAACAACCAGAAAAGGGGTGAGTCCCTGAAAGTACAAATTGGTGGTGTTATCTTTGCATATTTGCAAAATTCTTTGAACTTTTGAATAGTCTATTGTGGACCTAGTTTGCTGTTACTTGACACAGGGTCTTGCTCTTTTGCCTAGGCTGCAGTGCAGTGGCATGATCCTAGCTCACTATAGCCTCAAATTCCTGAGTTCAAGCACTGCTCCCACCTCTGCCGCCCAAGTAGGTAGAATTACAAGCATGTTGCCACACTTGGCTAATTTTTTTTTTTTTTTTTTTTTTTTGAGATAGCGTCTCACACTTTTGCCCAGGCTGGAGTGCAGTGGTGTGATCTTGGCTCACTGCAACCTGTGCCTCCTAGGTTCAAGTGATTCTTGTGCCTCAGCCTCCCGAGTAGCTGGGACTACAGGCATGCACCAGCACGCCTGGCTAATTTTTGTATTTTTAGTAGAGATGGGGTTTTGCATGTTGGCACAGGCTGGTCTTGAACTCTGCGCCTGGCCCTAGTTAGTTTTATACTAACAGTAATGACCAAGCTCTGAGAGTTTCCTTAATATTAGTAGCACAGGTAGGATTCAAATTCAGATCTGGATGACCCATAACACATATCATTTTGCACTATGCAGTTTTGCCTTAAATTAGCCCCTTCTTTGGAATAAAGCACCCTGTTAAGAAGACACCTTGAAAGCCGGGCACAGTGGTTCACGCCTATAATCCCAGCACTTTGGGAGGCACAGGCAGGCGGATCACGAGGTCAGGAGTTCAAGACCAGCCTGGCCAACATAGTGTAACCCTGTCTCTACTACAAATACAAAAATTAGCCAGACATGGTGGCGCATGCCTGTAGTCCCAGCGACTTGGGAGGCTGAGGCAGGACGATTGCTTGAACCTGGGAGACAGAGGTTGTGGTGAGCCGAGATGGTACCACTGCACTCCAGCCTGGCCAACAAGAGCAAAACTCCATTTCTTTCTTTTTTTTTTTTCTTTTTTTTTTTGAGACGGAGTCTCGCTCTGTCGCCCAGGCTGGAGTGCAGTGGCCGGATCTCAGCTCACTGCAAGCTCCGCCTCCCGGGTTCACGCCATTCTCCTGCCTCAGCCTCCTGAGTAGCTGGGACTACAGGCGCCCACCACCTCACCCGGCTAGTTTTTTGTATTTTTTAGTAGAGACAGGGTTTCACCGTGTTAGCCAGGATGGTCTCGATCTCCTGACCTCGTGATCTGCCCGTCTCGGCCTCCCAAGTGCTGGGATTACAGGCTTGAGCCACCGCGCCCGGCTAAAACTCCATTTCAAAAAAAAAAAAGAAGGTACCTTGAAGGTCACATTTGTCCTTCTCTTCAAGGTACTTGCTATCTAGGGTGGGGGTGGAGAATCATCCTTTATTTTACAGAAACATTGATTAGTTCTTAATCCTTATTTCATAGATAGGGAAACTGTGAATCAAAGAGGCCAAGTGATGTGTTCAAGGTCACAGCTATGAAGTGGCAAGGCTTTTTTTTTTTTTTTTTTTTTTTTTTGAGATAGGGTCTTGCTCTGTTACCCAGGCTGGAGTGCAGTGGTGTGATCCCCATTCGCTGTAGCCAGCCTCAAGCTCCCAGGCTCAAGCAATCCTCCCATCTCAGCCTCCCCAGTAGCTGGGAGTCCACGCATATATCACTGTGCACCACTAATTAAATTTTTTTTTTCTTTAGAGACAGGGTCTAACAACGTTACCCAGGCTGGTCTCAAACTCTTGGCTTTGTGATCCTCCCACCGCAGCCTCCCAAAGTGCTGGGAGACAAGACTTTTATCAGGTGGCTGTTGCCAGTAGCCCTTAGCAGTTGGAGACGTTTATGTGGATTACCTCATTCCTGCATCCAAGGCAGGTGAAGGTCACAGCTGTTCTTCAGGGTCACCCAGAGGCCAAGGTAGTATATGCCCCAGGTGTGTGTTTAGTGTTCCTGGAATGGAGATTCTAAAGCGGATTTAGCTGATAAACATGCCTCTAGGGTCCTGGGTCCATGGCATTATGTGCAGCAGAACTCAGAGGCTGACCCACCCCTCTCTGTCTGTGGGGAAGGGTCCCTGTTTTGGCAGGCAGACTTAGGAAACTTCCTGAGACCCATCCCCAGAGATTTTCCAGCAGGACAGTGGCCACTGAGGGCCGTTGAGTTGAGCTGTGCTGTGTGTTTGCCTAAAGGCTGCACAAGCCCAAGGAAGGTCTGCGGTGGCAGAGGGAAGGAGGGAGGGGAGCACTGGGAGATGCTCTTGTCTTCAGAGAGCAGTGAGCCCCAAGAGGCTGTTTCCAGGCCCCACTGCCCAGGAGCGTCATGATCTCCCCCCACCTGCCTGCTCCACTGAGAAGTGGGGATCAGGATAACACAGGGTAGTTGGGACGATAGGAGAGGAATGGTTGGACCTGTATTTAGACATATATAGTAGATGCTTCACACGTGTTTCTTTTTCTTTTTCTTTTTTTTCTTTTTTTGTTCGAGATGAGTCTCACTCTGTCACCTAGGCTGGAGTGCAGTGGTGTGATCTCAGCTCACTGCAACCTCTGCCTCCTGGGTTTGAGTGATTCTTCTGTCTCAGCCTCCTGAGTAGCTGGGATTACAGACGTCTGCCACCACGCCTGGCTAATTTTTGTATTTTTAGTAGAGATGGAGTTTCACATATTGGCCAGGCTGGTCTCGAACTCCTGTCCTCAGGTCATCTGCCTGCTTCGGCCTCCCAATGTGCTGGGATTACAGGCATGAACCACCACGCCTGGCCTTCACATATATTACTTACTTCCCAGTTCCCTCCTTACCTCCCTTCCCTCTTAATTTCTGGCTGGTCAGTCAGCCCAGTAGGGCTATCCTGCTACAATCATATCTGCAGTGTCAGTGTTTCCCTGCCTCACACTCCGGACTCCCTGCTGACTGCCCTGCTACGCACGAAGTTCACTGGAGGGGCCCACATTACAGGTGAAAAAATGCTAGGGCCTCAACATACAGGGGAGGTGGGCTAGTGAGGCCACTCTGTATTTGGGCTTTAGAGTCACCTGGTCTGGGTGTTAATGCTGGCCTGTGCCACATTGGCAGTGTGACCAAGGTATGTTATTAATCTTTTTGTTATTGTTTGTTTTGAGACAGGGTCTCCCACTTTCGCCCAGGCTGCAGTGCAGTGGCACCATCGATCTTGGCTCACTGCAAGCTCCGCCTCCCGGGTTCACGCCATTCTCCTGCCTCAGCCTCCTGAGTAGCTGGGATTACAGGTGCCCGCCACCACGCCTGGCTAATTTTTTTTTTTTTTTGTATTTTTAGTAGAGACAGGGTTTCCCCGTGTTAGCCAGGATAGTCTTGATCTCCTGACTTTGTGATCCACCCGCTTCAGCCTCCCAAAGTGCTGGGATTACAGGTGTGAGCCACCATGCCTGGCCAACCAAAGGTATATTATTTAACGTCTCTGTGCCTCTGATTCTGTATTTGCAAAATGGGGATGAAACCAGTATTTACCCCATAGAGATGCAGGAAGTTTTAAAAGCATTAGTTCATGACAGCCCTGGCACTGATAAGTGTTAGGGACTATTACCCAAAACAAACACAAAACATTAGGTCCTACCTTTTCAATTTTAGAGTTAACTGATTTAATTAACTGACAATAAAAACAACCAATAATAACAATAGCTAACTTGTGCCAAGCATAGTGCTAAGTACCTTTAATTATTAACTTGTTTCAAAATCTGAAGGTTCAAGAGGGATAGGTCTCCCTCCTACCCTGTATTATTTAGGGTTCTCCAGAGAACCCTGTAAGATATAGAACCAATAAGATATAGAGAGAGGCCGGGTTTAGTGGCCCACAGCTGTAATCCCAGCATTTTGGGAGGCTGAGATAGGCAGATCACCTGACATCAAGAGTTCGAGATGATCCTGGCCAACATGGTGAAACCCCATCTCTTTTTTTTTTTTTGAGACGGAGTCTCACTCTCACCCAGGCTGGAATGCAGTGGCCAGATCTCAGCTCACTGCAAGCTCTGCCTCCTGGGTTTACGCCATTCTCCTGCCTCAGCCTCCCAAGTAGCTGGGACCACCTCGCCCGGCTAGTTTTTTGTATTTTTTAGTAGAGACGGGGTTTCACTGTGTTAGCCAGGATGGGTGAAACCCCATCTCTACAAAAATACAAAAATTAGCTGGGCATGATGGTGCACACCTGTAGTCCCAGCTACTCGAGAGGCTGAGGCAGGAGAATGGCTTGAACCCAGGAGGCAGAGGTTGTAGTGAGCCGAGATCACACCACTGCAGTTTAGCCTGAGCGACAGAGTGAGACCTTGTCTCAAAATGTATATATATATATATACACACACACACACACATAGAAAGAAATTTATTATGAGGGATTGGTTCATGATATGGAGGTGGAGAAGTGCCACACTCTGCCATCTGTAAGCTGGAGAATCAGGAAAGCCGGTGGTGGAGTTCCATTCCAAGCCCAAAGGCCAGAGGAACACAGAGCAATGGTGTAAGTCCCAGTCTAAATCTGAAGACCTCAAAACCAGGAATGCAGATGTCTAAGGGCAGGAGAAGGTGCATGTCACAGCTCCAGAAGAGAGAATTAACTTGCCCTCTGCCTTTTTACTCCATGCAGGTCCTCAACAGATTGGAGGATGCCAGTCCACACTAGTGAGGGTGATCTTTACTCAGTCTACTGATTCAAATGCTGATGTTGGCCCCAGTACAGTGACTCACACCTGTAATCCCAGCAATTTGGGAGGCTGAAGTGGGCAAATCACTTGAGCCCAGGAGGTTGAGACCAGCCTGGGCAACATGGCAAAACCTCGTCTTTACAAAAAATACAAAAATTAGCCAGGCGTGCTGGTGCATGCCTGTATTCCCAGCTACTCAGGAGGCTGAGGTGGGAGGATCAGTTGAGGCCGGGAGGTAAAGAAGGCTGCAGAGTGAAACCTGTATCAAAAAAAAAAAAAAAAAAAAACCTAATATTTTTTAGAAACACCCTCACAGACACACCCAGAAAGAGTATTTTGCTGGGTGCGGTGGCTCACACCTGTAATCCCAGCACTTTGGGAGGCCAAGGTGGGCAGATCACAAGGTCAGGGATCGAGACCATCTTGGCTAACACAGTGAAACCCCGTCTCTACTAAAAATACAAAAAATTAGCCGGGCGTGGTGGCGGGCGCCTGTAGTCCCAGCTACTCGGGAGGCTGAGGCAGGAGAATGGTGTGAACCCAGGAGGCGGAGCTTGCACTGAGTGGAGACTGCACCACCACACTCCAGCCTGGGCGACAGAACAAGACTCCACCTCAAAAAACAAAACAAAACAAAAGAGTATTTTGTCAGCTATCGGGGCATCCCTTATCCCAGTCAAACTGACACATAGAATTAACCATCACACTCCTATGTTTTCCTCCACAGAAGCAGCCATTATTACCAATACTCTGTGTATATTTTCAGATAGCCTCTGTGCAGACGATTATTTAAATCTCTTTCTACCCCTTCAGCTTTAAATGTAAGGAAACGGGCTTAGAGAAGTCTTTTTTTTTTTTTTTTTTTTGAGACGGAATCTCGCTCTGTCACCCAGGCTGGAGTGCAGTGGCCAGATCTCAGCTCACTGCAAGCTCCGCCTCCCGGGTTTACGCCATTCTCCTGCCTCAGCCTCCTGAGTAGCTGGGACTACAGGCGCCCGCCACCTCGCCCGGCTAGTTTTTTGTATTTTTTAGTAGAGACGGGGTTTCACCTTATTAGCCAGGATGGTCTCGATCTCCTGACCTCGTGATCCGCCCGTCTCGGCCTCCCAAAGTGCTGGGATTACAGGCTTGAGCCACCGCGCCCGGCGAGAAGTCTTATAGTGAATTGTAATAATAGCTCCTATTCTGGGTGTGGGGCTCTGCTCTGGGCACTGTGTGATTTTGAATCCTGGCTACAACCCTGTACCATGAGGCTTATTGTGTAGAATAGATGTTCCAGGCCTCAGTTTGCCTCAGTGGATTGACTGAGGATTAAATGAAATAATCCATGTAGAGGGGCTTCTCAGATCTGGCACATCATAACTGCTGAGTAGGTGATGACTGCAGGGGAGGGGAGGATCCGAGTTTTTTTTGTTTTTTTTTTTTTGAGACGGAGTCTGGCTCTGTCACCCAGGCTGGAGTGCAGTGGCACGATCTCGGCTCACTGCAAGCTCCGCCTGCCAGGTTGACACCATTCTCCTGCCTCAGCCTCCCGAGTAGCTGAGACTACAGGCGCCTGGCCACCGTGCCTGGCCGAGGATCCGAGTTTAAGGGGGACCTGAAGCTTATACAGTGTGGGAACCATCTTTAAGATAAGTAACACAGGCCGGACACGGTGGCTCACGCCTATAATCCCAGCACTTTGGAAGGCTGAGGAGGGTGGATCATCTGAGGTCGGGAGTTCCAGACCAGCCCAACCAACATGGAGAAACCCCGTCTCTACAAAAAATACAAAAATTGCCAGGTGTGGTTGTATACACCTGTAATTCCACTACTCGGGAGGCTGAGACAGGAGAATCGTTTGAATGTGGGAGGGGGAGGTTGCCATGAGCCAGATTACACCATTGCACTCCGGCCTGGATGACAGAGACTCTATCTGTAGTATTACTACGTGTTTGTGTCCCTCAGAGTAATTTTAGTAAATTCAGTTTTGTGTGATTCCCACCAAAAATGAAACAAGAATCTAAGGTGGGCTGGGCGTGGTGGCTCACTCCTGTAATCCCAGCAATTTGGGAGGCTGAGGCGGGTGGATCACGAGGTCAGGAGATCCAGACCATCCTGGCTGACACGGTGAAACCCCATCTCTATTAAAAATACAAAAAATTAGCCAGGCATGGTGGCGGGCGCCTGTAGTCCCAGCTACTCGGGAGGTCAAGGCAGGAGAATGGCCTGAACCCGGGAGGTGGAGGTTGCAGTGAGCAGAGATCACGTCACTGCACTCCAGCCTTGGTGACAGTGTGAGAATCCATCCCAAAAAAAAGAAAAAGAAAAAGAATCTAAGGTGCAGTACAATTAAATACATGTGTTGAAGGAGCATATGTCTTTTTTTTATTATTATTACTTTTTGAGACGGAGTCTTGCTCTGTCACCCAGGCTGGAGTGCAGTGGTGTGATTTCTGCTCACTGCAGCCTCCACCTGCCAGGTTCAAGCCATTCTCCTGTCTCAGCCTCCCCAGTAGCTGGGATTATAGGCACACACTACCACGCCGGGCTAATTTTTGTATTTTTAGTAGAGACAGGGTTTCACCATGTTGATTAGGCTGGTCTTGCACTCCTGACACCAAGTGATCCACCTGCCTTGGCTTCCCAAAGTGCTGGGATTACAGGTGTGAGCCACCAAGCCTGGCCTAATGGAGTATATTTCTGAC
Organism: Piliocolobus tephrosceles; assembly: GCF_002776525.5. Classification (NCBI taxonomy): domain Eukaryota; kingdom Metazoa; phylum Chordata; class Mammalia; order Primates; family Cercopithecidae; genus Piliocolobus; species Piliocolobus tephrosceles. The sequence goes on along the minus strand of NC_045437.1, from coordinate 148,427,903 downwards.
AGAAGAGAACTTCTGTTTTGACCCACTCTTCACCTATTTTGCATGTCTAATAACGGGAAGCATTTCTCACAGGTGAGCATCTGACTATATGCATTTTAAACCTTCCTTCTTCCCCACCACATCCTTCAGGACTGGGCACTGTAGGATATGTTCATATGGTGATACAACTTCTGATGAGGTGTCAGGACCTGGGTGGGGGGTGCTTGCTACTGGAGTTTTACTGGGAGCTGTTCCTACCCTGGGAGGGTTAGCAATAACTCAGCTTAATGATCTGCTAAACTCAATGTACCACCGACTCAACTTCCATGTGCATGCATCCCTGTATGCCCATGGCCATCTAACATCACACAACAGGAAGGGAGAAGGGGCAGAAGGGAGACTGGAATGGAGAGAGATGGTAGTCTTTCCACTTGTGGTTAAAAGACTTGATGTTGGCAAATGTTAGAGAAACCGAAGACCATGCAATGGATGCTTTTCTTTCCGTGCCCTTTGCAAGACCTTGGAAGGGGCTGATCCAAGCAGGGATCCTGAAGCTTCAGCTCTGTTAGCTTCACGGTGGAACTGGTTAGCTATCACTTATATTCATGGTTCAGGGCGGTGTTGTTTGAGAGTGAGCCATGGAGCCCACTTAGGAGCTGCAGACCTCATTGGCATGTTAACACGCTCCATAAACCTCGGTTCCTCAGCATTAAGCATGACACTATTAATAGTCTCCACCTCACTGGGAATATAAAGTCTATGAGGGCAGGTACTGGTCTACTTATTGCTGTGTCCTTGGTGTCTAGAACACATGGGCCGCACTGAACATATGGCATGCTAGGTGTTGGGCGGCTAGCCCCAAACTCTCAGAGAAAAGGAAACAGGCACAATGAGCTTACATGCCTTCACTTGAAGCCAAATGTGTCCAGCTCCAAATTCCTTTTCTTGTACAATATGCTGCCCCTAGTCAACTGGATGGAGATCCTGGGTCTCTGGGCCTCCTTTCCTTCCTGCTTATTCTCCTATGCAAGCTGAACAAGCAGGGAAACGTAGCCCACCTCTGAGTTCCTGAGATCATCATCTGAGTTACTCTCTCTTATGGATCTGAGGAGGGAGTCCTTGGGATTCGTTCTGATCCATGGAATCCATTGTTCTAGAGACTCTTTGGACTCCAACCTGAGTCCATGGGAATGATGTGAGGTAGGAGATGTGGAAGAACAAAAATAATGGTTTTGAGCCATAAAATAGTGAGCCTGAAAAACGAGTTTAGAAGATGAATGGCTTTGGGGCTTCTGGAGCTTAGCAGGGGCCATCCTGGGAATTACTGACATTTCTGCCTCAGACCTCTGGGAGGCCACTGGTGAGCCAGAGGCCCCCCTCCCTTCACAGGTCCACTGGATTCAAAGGGGTCCTCACATGAAGCAGGAAGTCATCCTGTATCTCAGAACTGTGGAGATCTCAGTCCGTGGTCATTTTGTCATACATGACATGGCAGGAGCCATGGTCCAGGGCACCAGCTGGCTGCCAACTTGAAGAACCGGTGACAAAACCCCAGCCTGGACCCCCAGACCATGCACTTCTCCCTTTGCCCTGCTTCTCCTCTGCCTGGTACAGGTTTTCAGCCAAGCTCTGCACTAGCTTCTACATCTGTCTGTTTTCCTTAGAAGCTGCCCTGATGTGGCGGGCCTGGGCTGGGACACTTCCCCTTTCTACAGAAAGCACCAGGAAAGGCTGAAGATGCACACCTCCCCCCTGTTTAACAGCGCAACTGGGATTTTGCAGCCTCTGCTTCCAGCCTAATTCTCCATCGAGCCCTGGGATAATATTTATACACAAATGCTGGCTCTAATCTCCACCCAGGAAAACACCAGCTGCTATTGAAAATCTTTTCACCCGTGATAGAAAGCAGAGCGGCCAGGCCTCACGCAGGCACCCTGGAGCTTCTCTGGAGAGTGTTAGGGAACAGCAAGTGTGTTTTATTTATATTTTTTTAAAGTCATCCCAGGGCTGTGTCCAGGCAACTGAGGGCCTGTCAAAGAACCGAATGTCTAATTCCCTTTAGAAAAAACAAAGGGATTAGGTGTCCCTGGGACTTTAACAAATGCATTGTTGGTGGTTTTGATTTAGGTTTCATTTAGGGAAGGCAAGTGCAGAAACAAAGATGCCAAAGATCCAGGCTGCCAGTGTTGCGAAGATGCCTGGAGATAGGCATGCATAAGCTGTTAGCGGAGATGTAAATTAGTGCAGCTTTTTGGAGGAAAATTTGGCAACATGTTTCATAAAAAATGAGCGTGACCTTTGATGCAGTAATTTAATGCTTTGTAAACAATACTACGTTAATAGTTGAACGTGTATACAAAAGTCTATGTTAAAAAATGCTCACTGTGGGCCGGGCGTGGTGGCTAATGTCTGTAATCCCAGCACTTTGGGAGGCTGAGGCGGGCGGATCACAAGGTCAGGAGATGGAGACCATCCTGGCTAACACAGTGAAACCCTGTCTCTACTAAAAATACAAAAAATTAGCCGGGTGTGGTGGCAGATGCCTGTAGTCCCAGCTACTCGGGAGGCTGAGGCAGGAGAATGGCATGAGCCCAGGAGGCGGAGCTTGCAGTGAGCCGAGATTGTGCCACTGTATTCCAGCCTGGGCTACAGAGCCAGACTCCGTCTCAAAAAACAAAAACAAAAAACTCACTGCAGTGACAAATAGGAAATCACCATGAATCTATCAGTAGGGAACTTGATAAATTATATTTTATCCACACAGTGGACTACTATATGGCCAGTAAAGGAAAGAACAAGGTGGATTATAACAATCACCACATACATATAGCACTTACTGTGTACACACTAGTCTGAAAGTTCTATGTATTTTAGAATATTTGCACATTTATAACATTAACTCATTTGATCTTCTCAACAATTCTCTGATTGCTATTACTAGAATATTGTTTAAATCAGGAAAGAGATGTTAAGTAACTTGTCTAAAGTCACATAGCTGGCGAGTTGGGGAACTGGGCTTCAAGCCATCTGGCCTCAGGGTCAGGGTCAGTAACCACTCCCCAAATGCCTGTATGTACAGGTATGGAAAGATGCTTTTGACATATGATTAAGTGGAAAATTCAAGTAGCAGAGAAGTAGGAGCTGATCTTCTTCATGTAAAAAGAAGCTGCATGTATGTGCATGCCTAAGTGAATATATTTTATATATTCGTAATAGTAAAGGTTCTGGAAAAATACCTATTTAATCAGCAATTCTCTCTAGGAAGGGAGGTGAGATGGGCTACAGAAAGAGGATTTTGGCTGGGGGCAGTGGCTCATGACTGTAATCCTAACACTTTGGTAGGCTGAGGCAGGAGGAATGCTTGAGCCCAGGAGTTCCAGACCAGCCTGGGCAACATATCAAGACCCCATCTATAAAAGAAAAAAATTTTTGGCTGGGCATGGTGGCTTACACCTGTAATCCCAGCACTTTGGGAGGTCGAGGCGGGTGGATCATGAGGTCAGGAGATTGAGACCATCCTGGCCAACACGGTGAAACCCCCTCTCTACTAAAAATACAAAAAATTAGCCGGGCGCGGTGGCGGGCACCTGTAGTCCCACCTACTCGGGAGGCTGAGCCAGGAGAATGGCATGAACCCAGGAGATGGAGCTTGCAGTGAGCAGAGATCGCGCCACTGCACTCCAGCCTGGGCGACAGAGTGAGACTCCGTCTCAAAATAAATAAATAAATAAAAATAATAAAATAAAATAAATTTTTTAAAATTAGCCAGGTGTGGTGGCATGCACCTGTGGTCCCAGCTACGAGGGAGGCTGAGGTGGGAGGATCATTTGAGCCCAGGAATTTGAGGCTGTAGTGAGCTGTAATTGCACCACTGCACTCTAGCCTGGGCAACAGAGTGAGACCCTGTTCCTCCCACCCATGAAAAAAAGAGGATTGAATTATTTAATTTAATTAATTAATTTATTTATAAAACAGGGTCTGGCTCTGTCACTCAGGCTGGAGTGCAGTGGCATAATCTTGGCTCACTGCAACCTCCAGCTCTGGGGCTCAAGCCATCCTCTCTCTCCAGTCTCCCAAGTAGCTGGGACTATTGGCGCAAGCCACCACGCCCAGACAGTTTTCATGTTTTTAGTAGAGACGGAGTTTTGCCATGTTGCTCCGGCTGACCTGGAACTCCTGGGCTCAAAGTGATCTGCCTGCCTCAGCCTCCCAAAGTGCTGGGATTACAGGTGTGGGCTACTGCTTCTGGCCAAATTTTTTTTTTTTTTTTTTTTGAGATGCAGTCTCGCTCTCTTGCAAGGCTGCAGTGGTGTGATCTTGACTCACCACAACCTCCATCTCCCAGGTTTAAGCAATTCTCCTGCCTCAGCTTCTCGAGTAGCTGGCATTACAGGCATGGGCCGCCACACCCTGCTAATTTTGTGTTTTTAGTAGGGACGGGGTTTCACCATGTTGGCCAGGTTGGTCTCAAACTTCTGACCTCATGTGATCTGCCCACCTTGGCCTCCCAAAGTGCTGGGATTACAGGGGTGAGCCACCGCGCCCAGCCGTTTAGTTTTCATTTCTAAATGGTCCCTTCAAAAGAAGACTTCCTGTAATCGTGGGCTCAGAGTGACACTTTTGATTAATTCCAAAGTGAGAGATATGGAGCCAAACCTAATAAGTCTTGCAAGAAATTGGATGAAGGTAGACCAATTAATTGTTGTTCTGATTGGCTTAAGGCATCCTGAGATAATGACTCTTGTTCTAGTCTTGCCTCCTCCTGGAAGCTTTGGCCCAGATGTTGGAAGAGTAATGTTGATTTTCGTGACATACAACCTCTCCACATTCCATCTTCACTCCCCTGCCCTGCTGCGTTTAATGTATTCGCTTAATACATTATTGCACCTCATGTAAATACCCCCGGTACTTAAACTTGGGCTGTTGTTTAAACCACTGTCCCTTCAGGGTCATCCGGTAAAAACTGGACTTATGCTGCCTTCCATTTGTAGGCACTTTACAATCTGCTGATCTTGTTCCCATTCATTATTTTGGTTAATGGGGTGGAGCCTTGTCACTTTAATGCAGGTTGTGCAATATCTCATTCAAAGTAAAACCAAGCAGTGGCTTAAGAGAGGGTCTGATGAGGATGATGAGGGTTATCAAAATTTTAATCTCCATTTTTATACTTTTTTTTTTTGAGACGGAGTCTGGCTCTGTCACCCAGGCAGTGGCCGGATCTCAGCTCACTGCAAGCTCCTCCTCTCGGGTTTACGCCATTCGCCTCCCTCAGCCTCTGGAGTAGCTGGGACTACAGGCGCCCGCCACCTCGCCCGGCTAGTTTTTTTTTGTATTTTTTAGTAGAGACGGGGTTTCACCGTGTTAGCCAGGATGGTCTCGATCTCCTGACCTCGTGATCCGCCCGTCTCGGCCTCCCAAAGTGCTGGGATTACAGGCTTGAGCCACCGCGCCCGGCCTAATCTCCATTTTTAAACCACAGAGTTTAAACCTTGCTTTGTGAAGTGTGACCTATCATAGTGAATATAGAAAAGTGGCCTAACAGCTTCTACTTACTGTGTCAGGTCAAAAAGTACCCAAAGTTTCCATGTGTTTTCTGATTTTTATTCTTGCAGCAAGTTTAGGGGGTAATTTTTTTAAATCTCCCATTATCTCCATAAGGAAGCCGAGGCTCCAAGAGACTAGGTAATGTCCTCAACAATACACGTGTGGAAAGTGGAAAATGGATTTCTCAATCAGGTTTGTGCATCTGTCTGCAAAGTCCCAGTGCTGAGCCTCTCAACGGATGAAAGAATTGAGAAAAGAAAAAAAGTGTCACTTAAAAACCACCTCCCTAATAGATAGTAGCACTTATATACCATCTCCCTAACATACCGTTAGCACTTTAGGTTTATTTCCTTTGTCTTATGTATCTAAACAAAATGAAATTTAAAAAAACAACTTGGTAACTAGAGGATATGTAAAATGTTTATATCCTGTTTTGATTTTTTTGGTGTGCTACTAACATTACCATCATAACCATCTTCCTTATTGCTTTGTGTCATCATTTGAAATGGTTGCACTCTATTTAGAAAGTGGTGGCCTTGTGGGAGAGATTCCTAGACGTGAAATTGGTAGGTCCAAAATATGAATGTTTTTATGGTTTTTGACACACATTGCTAAATTGCTTTCCAAAAGATCCATTTTAATTTGCGCTTCAATCAACAATTTTGAGAGTGTCATTTTCATCACATTCTTGCTGGCATTAGTTATTGTTAGAAAACGAAAACAAGGCCAGGCGCGGTGGCTCAAGCCTGTAATCCCAGCACTTTGGGAGGCCGAGACGGGCGGATCACAAGGTCAGGAGATTGAGACCATCCTGGCTAACACGGTGAAACCCCATCTCTACTAAAATACAAAAAATTAGCCGGGCCTGTTGGCGGGCGCCTGTAGTCCCAGCTACTCGGGAGGCTGAGGCAGGAGAATGGCGTGAACCCAGGAGGCGGAGCTTGCAGTGAGCTGAGATCCGGCCACTGCACTCCAGCCTGGGCGACAGAGCGAGACTCCGTCTCAAAAAAAAAAAAAAAAAAGAAAACGAAAACAAGGCTGGGTGTGGTGGCTCACGCCTGTAATCCCAGCATTTTGGGAGGCCGAGGTGGGTTGATCATGAGGTCTGAAGATTGAGACCATCCTGGCCAACATGGTGAAACCTCTACTAAAAATACAAAGAAAATTAGCCAGGCGTGGTGGTGTGCCTGTAGTCCCAGCTCCCTGGGAGGCTGAGGCAGGAGGGTCGGTTGAACCTGGGAGGTGTTAAGTTGCAGTGAGCCGAGATGGTGCCACTGCACTCTAGCCTGGGTGACAGAGCAAGACTCTGTCTCAAGAAAAAAAAAAAAAAAGAAAGAAAGAAAGAAAAAAGGCCAGGCACGGTGGCTCTCGCCTATAATCTCAGCATTTTGGGAAGCCAAGGTGGGTAGATCACTTGTGCTCAGCCGTTCGAGATCAGCCTGGGCAACATGGTGAAACTCTGTCTCTACAAAAAAATACAAAAGTTAGCCAGACATGGTGGCACGTACCTATAGGCCCAGTTACTCTGGAGGGCTGAGGTGAGAGGATCATTTGAGCCTGGGAGGTGGAGGCTGCAGTGAGCCACGATCACACCACTGCACTCCAGCCTGGGGTGCAGAGCAAGACTATGTCTCAAAAAGGAAATGAAAACAAGAAAAAGTGTAATATCTAGCAAATTGTTCACAGTAGTTAGTGTTGAGAGTGGGCTGGGGCTGGTGAGGTGAGGGGTGTCTATTTTCTTTTCTTTTGTTTTTTTTTTTTTTTTTTTTTTTTTTGACAGAGTCTCACTCTGTCA
>NC_045437.1:148409701-148420485 GCF_002776525.5 Piliocolobus tephrosceles | reverse complement strand
TTTTTTTTTTTTTTTTTTTTTTTTTTTGAGACAGAGTCTCACTCTGTCACCCAGGCTGGAGTGCAGTGGCGTGATCTCCGCTCACCGCGACCTCCACCTCCAAGGTTCAAGTGATTCTCCTGCCTCAGCCTCCTGAGTAGCTGGGATTATAGGTGCATGCTACCCTGCCCAGCTAATTCTTGTATTTTTTAAGTAGAGACGGGGTTTCACCATGTTGGCCAGGATGGTCTGGATCTCCTGACCTTGTGATTTGCCTTCTTTGGCCTCCCAAAGTGCTGGGATTATAGGCATGAGCCGCCGCACCCAGCCGGGTGTCTATTTTCTACTGTATCTAATGTGGTACTATTAAAAATATTTTACTATAGGCACATATTACTTTTATGTGTTTTATATATATATTTGTTTGTTTGTTTGCTTGTTTGTTTGTTTTTTGGTTTTTTTTTTGAGACGGAGTCTCGCTCTAGCCCAGACTGGAGTGCAGTGGCGCCATCTTGGCTCACTGCAAGCTCCGCCTCCTGGGTTCATGCCATTCTCCTGCCTCAGTCTCCTGAATAGCTGGTACTATAGGCACCCGCCACCACGCCCGGCTAATTTTTTGTATTTTTAGTAGAGACAGGGTTTCACTATGTTAGCCAGGATGGTCTCGATCTCCTGACCTTGTGATCCACCCGCCTCAGCCTCCCAAATGTTGGGATTACAGGCATGAGCCACAGTGCCCGGCCTGTCATATATATTTTAAACTTTATTTTGAAATAGTTTGTTTTATAGAAAAGTTGCAAAAATAATGGAAATAATTCCCTGTATACCCTTTGTAATACATTATTTTTTGTTTTGTTTTGTTTGTTTTTTGAGATGGAGTCTTGCTTTGTCACCAGGCTGGAGTACAATGGCACCATCTCGGCTCACTGCAACCTCCGCCTCCTGGGTTCAACCTCCTGCCTCAACCTCTCGAGTAGCTGGGACTACAGGCATGCGCCACCATGCCTAGCTAATTTTTTGTATTTTTAGTAGAGATGAGGTTTCACCATGTTGGCCAGGATGGTCTTGATCTCTTGACCTTGTGATCTGTCCACCTCATTCTCCCAAAGTGCAGGGATTACAGGTGTGAGCTACCCTGCCCAGCCACATATTTTTTTTTTTTTATTTTTTATTTTTATTTTCTTTTTGTTGAGATGGAGTCTTGCTCTGTCGCCCAGGCTGGAGTGCAGTGGCCGGATCTCAGCTCACTGCAAGCTCCGCCTCCCGGGTTTACGCCATTCTCCTGCCTCAGCCTCCCAAGTAGCTGGGACTACAGGCGCCCGCCACCTCGCCCGGCTAGTTTTTTGTATTTTTAGGAGAGACGGGGTTTCACCGTGATAGCCAGGATGGTCTTGATCTCCTGATCTTGTGATTCGCCCGTCTCGGCCTCCCAAAGTGCTGGGATTACAGGCTTGAGCCACCGCGCCCGGCGATATTTTTAAAGATAAAGTAATTAAAATAAATGTTTTCTAAGTGTCAATCCTTACATCAACCTGTAAGTTGAGATTTCTTCACAGGTAGGCTGGGGCTGAATAGCAACTTGGGGAAATGCTTATTAAAAATGTAAACTCTTATGCCTGAGCCAGACATACTGAATCAGGATATTTGGTGGTGAGCTTGGAAAATCTGTTTTTTTTTTTTTCCTTGAGACAGAGTCTCGCTCTGTCGCCCAGGCTGGAGTGCAGTGGCCGGATCTCAGCTCACTGCAAGCTCCGCCTCCCAGGTTCACGCCGTTCTCCTGCCTCAGCCTCCCGAGTAGCTGGGACCACAGGCGCCCGCCACCTCGCCCGGCTAGTTTTTTGTATTTTTTAGTAGAGACGGGGTTTCACCATGTTAGCCAGGATGGTCTCGATCTCCTGACCTCGTGATCCGCCTGTCTCGGCCTCCCAAAGTGCTGGGATTACAGGCTTGAGCCACTGCGCCCGGCCTGTTGTAACTTTTCACACTTGGTGCTGCTACTGCTGCATTCCAGCTGAGCTGTCTGTAATTTGTTTTCACAAGAACCTACTCTCTCCCTCAAACTAGAAAAGACCCCTCCACAGGAGGCCAGGTCCAGAACGCAGGTTTGGGTGGTGTAGGCCCTCCTCACCCTCACCCCTTCTGTCCTGAGTGCTCCAGGGAGTGGAGGCCAAGGAGGAGGAGGAGGAAGAGTCCTCACTGGCTCTTGGCTGTCATGGAGGAGCAAGCACGAGGCCCTGAGATGGGGAGGGAGCCCAGATTCTGGCTCTTGGTCTTTCTGCTGTTTTTTTTGTCTGATACTGGTGCATTTCCATGGACAGTTTGTTTCCCCTGGACACTGTGGGCTTGGTTTTTCCATGAGGGTGTGATGCTGTGATCATTCACCAGGCCCTTTTGACCGTCTCGGTGGGGACCACAAGGTTCAAACCTCACCTGCCCCTTCTCCTGCGTCTTCCACTCTCTGCTCAGCCATCAACATTCCTTTCTGCCCCAGACACTGCTTTCCGAAATGTATATCTGCCCAGGTCCCTTAATGATGTCACTTATTGACTTCACTATGGAAAAGGAGCGATGGGGAATGTGGCTGGAAGGACAGCAGAGAGCCAGACTGTGGAGAACTCTGAATTCCAGAGGAACAAAAGTATCTTGGGTGGCTCACACCTGTAATCCCAGCACTTTGAGAGACCAAGGCAGGCAGATCACCTGAGGTCAGGAGCTCCAGACCAGCCTGACCAACATGGTAAAACCCCATCTCTACTAAAAATACAAAATTAGCTGGGCATGGTAGTGGGTGCCCATAATCCCAGCTGCTTGGGAGGCTGAGGCAGGAGAATCACTTGAACCCGGGAGGCGGAGGTTGCAGTGAGTCAAGAGAGCACCAGTGCACTCCAGCCTGGGCAACAGAGTGAGACTCGGTCTCAAAACAAAACAAAACAAAAAAAATAGGCCGGGCGCGGTGGCTCACGCCTGTAATCCCAGCACTTTGGGAGTCCTAGGCAGGCGAATCACAGAATCACAAGGTCAGGAGATCGAGACCATCGTGACTAACATGGTGAAACCCCATCTCTACTAAAAATCAAAAAATTAGCTGGGCGTGGTGACGGGCGCCTGTAGTCCCAGCTCCTCGGGAGGCTGAGACAGGAGAATGGTGTGAACCCGGGAGGTGGAGGTTGCAGTGAGCCAAGATCATGCCACTGCACTCCAGCCTGGGCGACAGAGCAAGACTTGGTCTCAAAAAAAAGTGTTTTGTATAAAAACATATGCATAAAACATAAAATATAGGCCTGGCGCAGTGTCTCACGCCTGTAAACCTAGCACTTTGGTTGGCCAAGGCGGGTGGATTGCCTGAGCTCAGGAGTTCGAGACCAGCCTGGGCAACACAGTGAAACCCTGTTTCTACTAAAATACAAAAAATCAGCTGGGCATGGCGGCAGGCGCCTGTAGTCCCAGCTACTCAGGAGGCTGAGGCAGGAGAATCGCTTGAACCCAGGAGGCAGAAGTTGCAGTGAGCCAAGGTCATGCTACTGCACTCCAGCTTGGGCAACAGGGTAAGACTCCGTCTCCAAAATATACATATTTTATATATATATGTATGTATAAACCCACAAAATATACAAAAACATAGTGTTTTATGTATAAACATATACATAAAATATACATATATGTGAAAACATACATACCAATATACATAAGTATATTATGGACTAATACAGGCAATTTGGAAAAAAAGAAAGTAGAAAGTAGGGGGAAAAAGTTGCTAGTCATTCTGCTAGCCACATAAAGCTGCTGGCTGCATTTGGTTGTGGTCGTGTGCAGGATAAGGGCGCAGGCCCTGAATCAGGTGAGCCTGGGTTCAGATGCCTTCCTTCTTCCTTATTAGCTGTGGGCAACCATCGGGCAGCTTAATTATCCTCTGGGAGCTTCGGTTTTCTCATTGGTGAAGTAAGGATAAAAAAAAAGTTCCTAATGTGTAGGCTTGCCTTGAAGATGAAATGATGTTAAGTATGGAAAGCAGTTAGCTGGCTGCTTCCTAAGTGTTAGTTCTGTTTAATCTTGTTCATTTCCTTTTAGTCCTCTCACTCTTTTTTTTTTTTTTTTTTTTTTTGAGGCGGAGTCTTGCTCTGTCCCCCGGACTGGAGTGCAGTGGCCGGATCTCAGCTCACTGCAAGCTCCGCCTCCCGAGTTTACGCCATTCTCCTGCCTCAGCCTCCCGAGTAGCTGAGACTACAGGCGCCCGCCACCTCGCCCAGCTAGTTTTTGTATTTTTAGTAGAGACAGGGTTTCACCGTGTTAGCCAGGATGGTCTCGATCTCCTGACCTCGTGATCCGCCCGTCTTGGCCTCCCAAAGTGCTGGGATTACAGGCTTGAGCCACCGCGCCCGGCCAGTCCTCTCACTCTTAAGAGGGGTGTGTGTGTGTGTTTGGTTTGTTTTCACACAGTTGTGATCGCATTGTCTATATAATTTTAGTTATTGCTTGTTTAGCATAACATCTGTAGCCAAGCATTTTCCGTGTTATTTTCAACTCCTCATAAACATACATCTTAATAGTTGCATAATAATCCGATGGAGTGGATATATCATAGTTTAGTTAACCATGTCCTTATTGTTGGCCATAGGAATTGTTCCAGGTTTTCATTATTACAGAAAACTCAAGGCATGGCTGGGCGCGGTGGCTCACGCCTGTAATCCCAGCACTTTGGGAGGCTGAGGCGGGTAGATCACTTGAGTAGATCAGGAGTTTGAGACCAGCCTGGTCAACATGGCAAAACCCCATCTCTACTAAAAATACAAAAATTAGCCAGGCCTGGTGGCAGGTGCCTGTAATCCCAGCTACTCAGGAGGCTGATACAGGAGAATCGCTTGAACCTGGGAAGCAGAGCTTGCAGTGAACCGAGATCAAGCCACTTCACTCCAGCTTGGGTGACAGAGTGAAACTCCATCTCAAAAAAAAAAAAAAACAGAGAGAGAAAACTCTAGGTATGAACACCTTTATGTGTCAAATATCACCAGCAAAACCCGCCCCACTTTTCCCAGCCTGTTAGAACAAGTTCCTTGAGAAAAATTCTTAGAAAGGATATTACAAAGTCAAATTATATGAATATTTATCAAGATTTGTGACTTATCCTGCCAAATTCATTCCTGTAAAGTGAGTTGCCACTTCTATTTCCAAGACAGTGGATGAGACTGTGCCTGAGGGATATGGATTTTGTACTGCAGTGCTGCTGGTGAGGGCATGAGACTGGGGTTTTGATGGATTCATCCAGTAGCCATTGGGTGGGTGGCTGGGGCAGAGTCAGCGTTAGGAGGCTCTCAGCGGTGACTTAACCATCTGCGAACCTGGCCCCATCCCTATAGGAGAGGGACGCCCTGTGGTCATAGTGTCACATTCCTTTTCAGTCCAGCATAAGCACTTTCACATTGTTTTTTTCCTCCGTGATTCAAATGACAAGGACTCTTCATCTTTAGGGATCACAGTATAAGACAGTGAATAAGTTCGTGAGCCCTGGTGTTATCCTGCCTGGATTGGGATCTCAAGTCTACTATTTATTAGCTGTGCGATCCTGGACCTCAGTTTCTCAGTCTGAGATGTGGCATTTACCTGCTAGGATTAAATTAAACGGGTATTTTATACACAACATAGTAAGTGCTGAATGCTTCTTAGGTGTTCTTATCTATCGCCCTCTTTCTAAATGAAAGCACCTGGTTGAAAGAAACTAATTGAACCTCTATATTCACACTTTCCTCCTCTTGAAAATGCAATAAGGGGAGCTGTGTAAAGAAACAAGGCTGGGCGCGGTGGCTCACGTCTGTAATCCCAGCACTTTGGGAGGCCGAGGTGGGTGGATCACCTGAGGTCAGGAGTTTCCGACCAGCCTGACCAACATGGCGAAACCTCATCTCTACTAAAAATACAAAATTATCCGGGGGTGGTGGCACATGCTTGTAATCCCAGCTACTGGGAAGGCCGAGGCGGGAGAATCGCTTGAACCCGGGAGGTGGAGGTTGCAGTGAGCTGAGATCACGTCATTGCACTCCAGCCTGGGCAACAAAGAGCGAAACTCCGTCTCAAAAAAAGAAAAGAAAGAGAAACAATACCAGAAAGCCCATCTCTACATTGCTAGGCAGCCTTTCCAAGGTATGTACCCACCCTGAAACCATGGGGATGAAGGAGGTTGGGAGGCTACATCTCTGGACATGGTACTTTCAGTGCTAAGACTGGGACGGTCCCTGGCAAACCAGGACTGTTTGTCTCCCTAACATGTTGAGAGTGGGTGAAGGATCTGGTAAAGTTGTCCAAGGGTGGGAGAACAAGACTCTGGAGCATTTGAGAAGGGTTTGCTTTTCCTTTAATTGTTGTTTCGCAAATCCCCTTGAAGCTCATTTCACCTGCAACTTCTGGGACTGAATTGGCTGCCTGAATTAAGACCCACCTGGGGTGGGGGTGGGGGATAATTAAGTGTTTCCCAGGAAGCAGGGGCAAGGATACTTCAATACCTTCCAGATTCCTAGAATGTGAATGATGTGAGCTTGCCTTGGGGTGAAGCCTGCTGGAGTCAGCTCTTTCCGATCCTGGCTAGTTTTCTGCTCCTAATAAAGGCTTCTTTCATGGCTGGGCAAGAGGAAGAGTCAGATGGCCCTACGTGGACAAGGGTTGGTTCCCGAATCTGTCCCAGGTAACTTCTTGTTCCTCTGGGGCTCTGTGTGTAATATCCCCAGAGACAGAGGCTAAGCGAAGGGAAAGTGACTACACTTAACACTGCAGGCCAGCGGAGGGGGTGGTCAATAGCTGTTACTTCCTCTTCCAGCTCTTTTAAAGCATTTTTAAATTGGATTAGTGTTTCAACAAACACCTGAAGGTTTGCTTTCCTCGGAGAGGCCCAAAGGGCTGAGGAAGAGCCTTCATCTGTTTACTTTTTCTTTATGTGGAAATCTGCTTGGCCCTGTTTCTACAACTAACTTGCCCCTCTCCCTTGGTGCCCCCTCCCCCAGGTAAACCCTCACCCCCTAACTTCCAGGCGGGCCTGAATTCACCCTCAGGGCCCTGGCTCACCATGGCTTTCTGGGTTGGCTGAACCCTTGTGCCCTCCAGGAGCACTTCGGAGCAGCAGGGCTCAGGCAGCTCTCTCTGACCTGTGCCAGCTTTGAAAGTTTTCCTGGAATGAAGAAGTGAGCTGACAGTGGCCAGCCCTGTGTACTTCATCTGCTTCTTGCAGGGAAGCCAACAGAAGCGGTCTCTTTCCTCCTGTGGGTAGAGAAAGACAGGAAGATGGGGCAAAGCCTTGGGAAAACAGGTGGCTCTCATACCCACCAGGGCTCTTTGTCCTCATCCTTTTTATTTAAGCCCCTGCTAGGAGCCAGGCTGTGTGTGTGTGTGTGTGTGTGTGTGAGTTGTACAAACAGATATGTGCATGCATGTATGTACCGAGAGGAAAAGAAGACTGGAGCAGGGCATTGTGGAGCTGTGAAAGGGAAGGAGAGCAGGCAGTCAAAGTAGACTTCTATGCTTTATTCTGTGTATTAGTATATTATATATGAACACGTTTAAAGTACATATTGAATAATAAGAGAATTATCCTCTGAAATCAGTATGATCACTGTTAACTGAAGTACAGGGTGAAGCCTTGGAAGATTCAAGAATGACTTCCCAGGGGAGGTGGCAGGTAAACAGAGATCACAGAATAAGTGGAGGTAGCTAGATTAATTTTACAGACATTTGTTGAGTGTCTGTTATGTGTCACATACTATTTTATTTATTATTTATTTATTTTTTTGAGATGGAGTCTCGCTCTGTCTCCCAGGCTGGAGTGCAGTGGCATGATCTCGGCTCACTGCAACAGCCGCCTCCCGAGTTCAAGTGATTGTCCTGCCTCAGCCTCCTGAGTAGCTGGGACTACAGGTGTGCACCACCACGCCCCGCTAATTTTTGTATTTTTAGTAGAGTTAGGGTTTCACTATATTGGTCAGGCTGGTCTTGAACTGATCGTGTGATCTGCCTGCCTCTGCCTCCCGAAGTGCTGGGATTATAGGCGTGAGCCACCACACCCAGCCCCAGATACTATTTTAGAAGCAAAGGATCTAGCAGAGAATAAACACATAAAGATCCTGCCATTGTGGAACATACAGTCCAGTGGAGGGAGAAAGATGAACAAAAAGATCATATGATGTCAAGTGGTATTAAAGAAGAATTAACACTTATGGTGAGGAAGACTTTATTCAAGACTACTGCCAACGGGAGTTGACTTTTTTTTTTTTTTTTTTTTTTTTTTTTTGAGACTGAGTCTCACTCTGTCACCCACTGGAGTGCAGCGGTGCTATCTCAGTTCACTGCAACCTCTGCCTCCCAGGTTCAACTGATTCTCCTGCCTCAGCCCCCTGAGTAGCTGGGATTATAGGCACGTGCCACCACGCCTGGCTAATTTTTGTATTTTTAGTAGAGATGGGGTTTCACCATGGTGGTCAGGCTGGTCTTGAACTGCTGACTGACCTCAGGTCATCCACCCGCCTCAGCCTCCCAAAGTGCTGAGATTACAGGCATGAGCCATCACGTCCGGCCTAGGAGTCAACTTTTGCAATAGAGGAGGAGGTTGAGTTCATCACTGAATCCAGCAAAGACCTAGCTGGGCGTTTATAATCAGAGTGAGGGGGTCATTGGGTGGAAAATCACTGAGAGAAGACACGAAGGGTAGGGGGACTCTTGCTAAACCAACTCAACAGGATTCTGTGGAAGGCAGGCCAAGGACTTACACAATAAAAGCAGGGGATGAGGAACTTGGTCAGATATTGAGGGTGGGGGAATGACTCAGCTGAATTCTTTGCTAAAGGCAGACCACATGAAGAAGAGGATCCAGAGGAGCCTGTCTAAAGTTTGGTCAAGTAGAGAGTCTGTGTTGATGCTATGAAGAAAATGAAGCAGCTGTGGGATAGTGAGGTTACAGAGTAACAGGTTAGGCCCTTTTATGTTTTTGAGATGGGGGTCTTACTCTGTTGGCCGGGCTGTGGTGCAGTGGCTTGATCATAGCTCACTGCAGCCTCGAACTCCTGGGCCCAAGCAATCCTCCTGCCTCAGCCTCCCTACTAGCAGGGACAACAGGCACCTGTCATTGTGCTTGGCTCATAGGGGTGCTTTTTAAATTTAACTTAATTTTATTTTTGAGGTGAAGTGTTCGCTTTGTAGCCCAGGCTGGCGTGTAGCGACACCATCTCAGCCCACTGCAATCTCCGTCTCCCAGGTTCAGTCAATTCTCCTGCCTCAGCATTCTGAGTAGCTGGGATTATGGCCATCCTCTACCACGCCTAGCGAATTTTTGTATTTTTAGTAGAGACAGGGTTTCACCATGTTGGCTAGGTTGGTCTTGAACTCCTGACATCAAGTGATCCACCCGCCTCGGCCTCCCAAAGTGCTGGGATTACAGGCATGAGCCACCAAACCAGGCCTGCAGTGTTTTTTTAATATTCAGTGTTAGCAAGGTCTTTAGGGTTGAAATCTGGATCATGTGTCAGAGCCAGACTTTCAGATGGCCCCCTTGGAGGGTGTATTCTGGGTAAAGGAAACAGTCTGTACAAAGGCCCTGAGGGTTGTGTTCATTGTGTTTGAGCAACAGTGAGGAGTGGGGGTTTGTAGGGGAAGAGTGATAGGAAATAAGGTTGAAGAGGGTGGGGTGAGAGTAGATCATGCAGGCCTTATAGGATGTGATAAAAAGGGATGAGAAAGAAAGCTGGGAGGAAGGATAATTTGGATTTAGGGTAAGGGAGAGCTTTGCTCATCTGCAGGACCACAAGGGGTTCTGTGCTGCAGGGGCGTAAGAAGGAGCATGTGCCATGTGGGGAAAGCAGGGAAGTGGGGCAGAGGGACATAGGAGAGGAAGATTAAGAGCCAAGCGGGAGGAGCAGGCATGCAGGTCCTTTTCCATCTTTACAGTCAGGGTTTCTCAATCATTTTAATGACAGCCTCAGCCCTTGCGTAAAAAGCAATAAAGGGAGGAATGCCTCTCTGTTTAACTTGAAGGAGAGCTACAGAAGATGGAAAAGAGGGTTGGTTGAAATAAAGTTGGAGCTGGTCTCGCTTGGCTGGCTGCCCTTTCTATAAATATCGCCCTCCCAGTCCTGGAAATGCAGCAGTTAGGGTCCTTGTGAGCTACTGAGGAACATCCTTCCTGTTCAAATGCCCAGAACTTGGCTGCCTGTACACTTCCGTATGCAAAGTGTCTAGAAGCTGGGGAGAGTGCAGGGTCAAAAGTGGGGAATTGTGAGCCCACTCCTTTTACCCCCCCGGGGGTGGCCTCACTTCCTCTGGGGGCTCTGGCAGCTTGCTGGCCTGTCTTCAGCTTAGAAATCTGCAAAAGTCATTGGCCAGGCTCAGGAGAACTAATCCTTTGTGCCAGAGGGGTTGGTGGTGTGGTGGGAGCGAGCTCCTAGCTGGTGCTGAGCCCTGCTGCCCCTGGGGTTTTACTGGGAGAGAGGGAGAGGGTTAAGGGGCTAGTGTAATTTGGCAACATGTGAGTAAAAAAGCAGATGAGAACCCACAGAGTAACTAGACATTCTTCTCTTTGCATGCAAGATCCTGCTGAATGTTGGAAGAGGAAGGAATATTTTTCTTGCTTTTTAGACATGACATCCTGTGAGGGGAAGATTTGGAACAGATGGGGGCCAGGGGAGCCTCACTGTATTTGCTTGTTTCACCACCGGCCTCCTCCCTCCCACAACCAGAAATGTCTTTTTCTTCCCCGCTAGGGAAGTTAATGTTAAGGCGGGTGGGGATGGGGGGGGGGGGGGGGGGGGGGGGGGGGGGGGGGGGGGGGGGGGGGG
>NC_045437.1:148398441-148409691 GCF_002776525.5 Piliocolobus tephrosceles | reverse complement strand
GGGGATATGTCCTGTAGATTAGGAAAGTAAGTTATCAGGGGTCAGGGGAAGATAATCCATTAGGTTTCCAGAAAGAATTCACTTTTCATTGCAGTCTCCTTCTAGGTCCAAAGATAGACAACTAACTCAAAATTGTGTCTTCGGTTTAATCACTGCTCTGGTGATATTTGCATTAATGAGGGAGAAAAGAAAGGATCCCCAACAGATGGAGAAGGCAGCTCTCTGACTAGTGAAAGGTAAGGAATTTTTCTGAAATCTTGGGTGCACAATGTGGGAAAAACAAAATTGGTAATGTCTCATGGGATCAGTGCAGGCATCTGCACGGTTTTCACTCTGACTCCTGTCTGTCAGATTGACTGCAGTAGAGAAGATCGTAAATGTGGTGATGGAAGTGGGCTGTGACACACTTGATTGGCTGTAGCAGTGTTCCTGGTAGAGCCACGTTCCCAGCACAGCTGTGGGTAGCTGGGCAGCTGGTATGATGTTAGCCTCCAAATCACAGCCGGTTCTTTCTGCTGTCAAATGTCCAGCCACTGAGCCCTCTTCCCCTGAACCTAGAAGGGGGGTTCTGCCGGTGGAGTCAGATGGCCTTGTTAGCCAGGGTGGGCCTGTCTAACTGCCTATTGCATCTTGTCTGTTCCCCAAAGACAGCTTGGGTTGATGTGATGTGAAAAGGATGGGGCAGGAGGAGAAGGGGACAGATTCTGTGCTTTCCTTCTGTCGTTCCTTTTTGGCTGATGGGAGCCTGTGTTGGTGTTTTCCTCTTCCTTTGTAGGGGGGGATTTTGAGTTCTGGGGTCTGGCTGAGGAGACACGTGCCAGAGTGTCTGGCCCATTTGGGTCAAGCTGCCTGACTCTGGCACACAGTTCTGGAAGGATGTCCTGGAGAGCTGGTTTACTGAGGCAAGAGCTGCAAGCTAACTAGGGAAAGAGAAAAGTATTAGGTGGCTGTGTGCTCAGGATCCCCGGTTGAGATATTGAGAATTATGTCTGGGGAACAAAATCTAACAGGCTGTCCTCACATGAGATGTGTTCCTAGGCTGGAGTGCAATGGCGTGACCCTGGCTCACTGCAGCCTCTACTTCCTAGGCTCAGGAGATCCTCCCACCTCAGCCTCCCAAGTAGCTGGGACTGCAGGCACGTGGCACACCACATGCTTGGCTTTTTCTTTTCTTTTTTTTTTAGACAGAGTCTCACTCTGTCACCCAGGCTGCAGTACAGTGGCACAATCTTGGCTCACCACTGAGATCAAGCAATTCTCCTGCCTCAGCCCCTCAAATAGCTGGGACTACAGGTGTGCACTACCATGCCCGGCTGATTTCTTTTTGGTATTTTTAGTATTTTTAGAGATGGGGTTTCACCATGTTGGCCAGGCTGGTCTCAGAACTCCTTACCTCAAGTGATCCACCCGCCTTGGCCTCCCAAAGTTCTGGGATTACAGGTGTGAGCCACTACGCCTGGCTGCCTGGCTTTTTTTTTTTTTAGTAGAAATTAGGGGGTGGGGAGGGTGGTTTGCCATGTTGCCCAGGCTGGTCTCGAACTCCTGGGCTCAAATGATCCACCTCCCTCAGCCTTCCAAAGTGCTAGGATTGCAGACATGGGCCACTGCACTCGGCCAAGGAAAGACATAGTTTAAAAATCACTTGCTGGTCCAGCGTGGTGGCTCACGCCTGTAATCCCAGCACTTTGGGAGGCCGAGGGAAGTGGATCACCCGAGGCTGGGAGTTTGAGACCAGCCTGACCAATATGGTGAAACCCTGTCTCTACTAAAAATAGAAAATTAGCTGGGCATGGTGGCGGGCGCCTATAATCCCAGCTACTTGAGAGGCTGAGGCAGAAGAATCGCTTGAACCTGGAAGGCGGAGGTTGCAGTGAACTGACATTGCACCATTGCACTCCAGCCTGGGCGACAAGAGCGAAACTCCATCTCAGAAGAAAAAAAACAAAAAACAAAAAACAGTCTCTTGCTAACAGAGTAATGTGGCCTGTGTGCCTAGCTAGGATGAGATCTCCCATCTTGATTCTTTACTCTTCTAACAATTAGACAATGTAACTTGATACATTCAGTGGGAGCTCTAGGCTCTCCCTGTCTTCTCTGTTGTTACAATAGCCATAGGCATGTTATCTGCCCATTGGAAAGGATGATGGGAAAACAAGAAACCTGTCCTGGACCCTGCAGTTAGGACTTCAGGGGACACATGAGTGAATATAAATAATACAGGCCCGCTCCCATAGAACCCAAATGCAAATATAAGAACATTTAACTCGTAGTAGATTCTCTAGGGTCAGGCAAGGATATAAGCAACAGACATAATTAGTTAATTCAACAAATATTAATTGAACCCTCACTATTTGCTAGTCCCCATGGATACAGTGAAGAATGGGACAGACACAGCTGCCACCTTCCTGGATCTGTGGTCTTGTGCTGTGTACACAGGCTTGTAGACAGGCTCTTGCGATACACTCTGTGAGAGGTGCTGAGATACAGGACATAAGAAGAGTTGTGGGCTTTTATGGAGATGGGGGGAGTTGAGAAGACCTACCCAGAGGAAGAGATGTTGAAGTTAATCCATGAATAAGCACAGTTGACATTGAATGTTTATGCTTAGTTGACCTGCTACAGGCCTTTGGTCCTGGTGTAATTTTTATTTGCACCATCTTTTACTCTGAAAAGTGCCTGGTTTGGGTGGTGAGCTCTTTGGTGCCCTAACTATGTGCCAGGCATTGCTCCAGGAACCCCATCATCAGAATAGCAGTGGCTCATAGTGAGTGAGTAAAACTGAGCTGTTTGCCAGTCACATGATTTATGTCATTCGATCCTGAGCTGGGCCCTATTTTATTAGTTAGGGATGCTTTGGGCTACAAATAAGGGGAACCTCTGAACAGTGGCTTTAATCAGAATGGTATTTATTATTTTATTATTATTATTTTTTTTTTGAGATGGAGTCTCACTGTGTCGCCCAGGCTGGAGTGCAGTGGCACGATCTCAGCTCACTGAAACCTCCGCCTCCCAGGTTCAAGCGATTCTCCTGCCTCAGCCTCTCAAGTAGCTGGGACTACAGGTGCTTGCCGCCATGCCCAGCTAATTTTTGTATTTTTAGTAGAGACGGGGTTTCACTATGTTGGCCAAGATGGTCTCCATCTCTTTTCTATTTTTTTGAGACGGAGTTTTGCTCTTGTTGCCCAGGCTGGAGTGCAATGGCGCGATCTCCACTCACCACAGCCTCCACCTCCCAGGTTCAAGCGATTCTCCTGCCTCAGCCTTCCCAAATAGCTGGGATTATAGGCATGTGCCACCAAGCATGGCTAATTTTGCATTTTTAGTAGAGATGGGGTTTCTCTGTGTGGGTCAGGCTGGTCTCGAGCTCCTGACCTCAGGTGATCCGCCCACCTCGGCCTCCCAAAGTGCTGGGATTACAGGCATGAGCCACGTGAGCCACCGTGCCTGGCCAAAGGGCTGCTGGCTCCTTTTTGGGGAATCAAACCCCGTTCTCCCACGTGACAGGAGGGGATACTCACCACTACACTAACGAGGACGACAGTCTTGATCTCTTGATGTGATCTGCCCACCTCGGCCTCCCAAAGTGCTGGGATTACAGGCGTGAGCCACCACACCCGGCCTACAAATTACCTTTTCAAACAAGCTTTTTCTTATAAAATGTTCACAGTTATCTATTAATAGTAAAAGGCAAAATACAAGTTAATGTTAACATTTTGATCAAAATGATTTCAAAGCTAAAGAAGTAATATTTTGAAAATTTAATCTTAGTTTTACTTTAATGAGATATTTAATGTCTGAAATTCCAGTGCTTATTGTCCATTTAATTTCCAAATAAAAGAATTGGCATTGGCTGGTGCAGTGGCTCATACCTGTGATCCCAGCATTTTGGGAGGCAGAGGCAGGCAGATCGCTTGAGCTAGGAGATCAGCCTGGGCAACACGGTGAAACCCTGACTCTAACAAAAATACAAAAATTAGTTGGGCATGGTGGTGAGCGCCTGTGGTCCCAGCTACTTGGAGGCTGAGGTGGGAGGATCACTTGAGTCCAGCAGGTCAAGGCTGCAGTGAGCCATGTTTTTGCCACTACTGCACTCCAGCCTGAGTGAAAGCACAAGACCATCTAAAAAAAAAAAAAAAGTTATTATTGGTATTATGCATCCTTCAAGTTTTATTTTATAAATATATTTCCCATATCTATGTGAGATACGTATCTGCATTTATGATATATACGTATGCAATATGATATAATTTTGCAAAATATCCCTCTGCCACCATGTGCAACTGGTGCTAATTTAGTAACACTGATTTGTGAGTCCTCTGGAACCATGAATAGGAACAGAAGCAAAAAAAATGGATATTCAGTGCTCCTGAATATCCTATTCATGCTCCTATTCATTTTGCAAGAATGTATTGCATTTGTGCTGAGAGGAAGGATTTGACAAGCTAATTTGTCTTTTCTCTTCCCTAAGTGCTCTACCATTCCAGTCCTTTCCACACTCCACTGCAGCACTGGTCTCTAGTGTTGGCGGTAGCATAATCCACAAGCCTTCTCGTTTAGACGCAGTTACCTTTTGTTTTGAGGGGGCAGGGGAAGAGGTGTGAAGTGTTTCTCTGGGGCCTGACTGCTGTTAGGTGTTACTTGTGACAACGGATATTGAGGGTGATAGGTCATGCCGTGTGACCCTCGATGACAGAGGTACCCATGTGTTGTTTAACTTTTAGGCGTGTGTTTGAAATCGGTGGGACCCTGAAGCACAGGGCCCAGGGCAGGGGCTTCTCTTGTCTGGTTCTAAGGGCAGTACTCTTGTTTTCCAGAAACCCTCAGTAGGCGTCCTTTCACATTTTCACTGGATAGAATTAATCCCTGCCAGAAAGAAAGTAGATTTCCTTAACTTCCTTCTGCCAATCATGAGTCATTGCCTGGGATGAGTGCATGGTCTCTGGACAAAATTGGGGTTCTGTTAGGAAGAAGAAATGGCTAGACAGTCAACCAGTGATATCTCCACAATTATTATTCCCATTTTTCTGGAGGAGAAATTGAAGCTTCGAATGGTTAAGGTTGTACACCTGGAAGTGGTGGAACTGTGGTTTGAACCAAGGAAGGTTGGCTAAGGAATCTGTCTTAACCACTCTACTTGCTGTTTCCCATGGCTGAGGAGCAGGAGTTAGCTATGTTGGGGTTTGAGAAAATCCCAGACGGAGGAAATAGCATGTGCTGAAGCCCGGAGAGGCAAGGGGTGGCATGGTCTTGCTGCAGATTGAGAGATGCCGAGTGACTCAAGTCTGTTGTGTGAGGGGAATGCTGGGGGATGAGGCTGGAGAGGGTGTGCAGCTGGGGCTGCTGGGTGAAGATGGGAGGGGAGGAGATTGGGAATGGCATGGGCTGGAAGATTGTTGAAAGATTTTACTAGGGAAGAGATCCAGGTAACCTGAAATAGGAGAGGCAGAAGGGAAGGCATGCAATCAAGAGAGATTTAGAAAGCAGAATTGGGATTTGATGATATGAAGGTGGAGGAGAATCACCTGAGTTTATGACTTAGAAATGGGTTACCATTCAGAAACAGAAGGCAGTGTTACCAGTGGAAGGTCTTGACTGTGAGTTGTCCAGGTTCTTGGCATTTTGAACAAAGAATTGGACAACACACCCAAAGCAATGAAAGAATGAAGCAATGAAAGCACAGATTTATTGAAATGAAAGTACACTCCACAGAGTGTACCCAGAGCAAGCCCTGGTTACAGAATTTTCTGGGGTTTAAATACTCTCTAGAGGTTTCCCATTGGTTACTTGGCTACAACCTATGTCAATGAAGACTTGCCCATGACCAGTCTGTATGGTTGTGGGAGGTGACCAATTAGAGGCTGAAGTGAAGTTACAAAGTTACAACCTATGCAAATGAAGACTTGGCCAGGGACCAGTCTGATTGGTTGTGGGAGGGGACCAATCAGAGATACTTTCCATTTTTCATTTGCAATGCAGAAAGGGGGTGGGGTTGCAAAAGAAGTAGCCTCTGATCCTTTTGTTACTTGGGCATAGAGAGGTAAGATTTTCCTTTTGATTCAGTTCTAGGAAGTCAGCATGAATCAGCGTTAGGTTCCCTACCTTCTTCAGACCCTGTTCTCCTGCCTCAGCGGTACCAGGTGAGGGTATAGGGGAGAAGGAGTTCACTTTTTATTTTTTGAGTCTCATTTTGGACATGTTGAGTTCAAGGACATAGAGTGGAGCTGTCCTGTAAACATTAGAGTCTGTAACTCAGGAGAGACATCTGGACTAGAGAGAAATGTGGGCAGCTTCAACACGTAGAACCCCTGGGTTCCATGGTGGATGAGAGTGTGTAACACGTGAAAAGAGAGTCTAGGATGGAGCCATGTTTAAGGAAAAGAGGCCCACAGAGGAAACCAAGAAGACATGCCTCATACAGAAGAAGTCAGGAGAATTTGGTGACACTAATGCTGAAGAAAGGGAGTTTTAAGCAGGAAAGAAAGATAAGGCCTGAAAGTACCACAAAGGTCATTGATGATGACAGCAAGAGTGTAACAGCCAGATAATAGAAAGTTGATGGGAATGTGGTTCCTTCATTCAAGATATTAAATATGAAGGAAAGGGTATGTGAGGATCCAGGGAAAGCTTTTTCAAAAAAAAAAAAAAACATGCAGGAAGATTGGAGCATGTTTAATTGCTTCTGAGAGGTAGACTTCTGGTAGACCAGAAGTTGACGATACAGAGACGAGGTGGGTAATGTGAGGACCTGAGAAGGTGGGGAAGAGTATGGGATCCTGACTCAGATAGAAAGAGGACTCCCATTGGAGCAAGTGGAGTAGAGACCAGGAGAATGGGTGGGACTGGGACATTGAGGAGCTTCCTTTTAGATGGTTTGTTTCCTATATAGAGTAGCTGCAAGAGAGGGAGTGGTGGATCAGATGTTTAGGGAAGCTGAGTTGGATTGTCTCCTGTAAGAACAAGAGAGCTGAGTGGGAAGCAGGGCTGGCTTCATGAGTGGGCAACTTGAGCAGTCGCGTGAGTCCCTACGCTTAGAAAGGCTTCATGCTTTGTATAGTGCTCTAACGTCACTGTCTTGAAATTGTTAATGATGTTTGAACGCAGGCCCCCTCATTTTCGTGTTTGTTTTGAGTGTAAGTGTGCCTCAGGCAATATCTGGGACATACTGAGATTAGCAGTTACTCACAGCTGGGCACGGTGGCTCACACCTGTAATCTCAGCACTTTGGGAGTCCGAGGCGGGTGGATCCCCTGAGGTCAGGAGTTTGAGACCAGCCTGGTCAACATGGCAAAACTCCATCGCTACTAAAAATACAAAAAATTAGCTGGGCGTGGTGGCAGGCGCCTATAATCCCAGCTACTCAGGAGGCTGAGGCAGGAGAATTGCTTGAACCCCAGAGGCAGAGGCTGCAGTGAACTGAGATCGTGCCATTGCACTTCAGCCTGGGCAACAAGAGCAAAACTCTTGTTTCAGAACAAACAAACTCTTTATCTGAAATTCTAATTTACGTATCCATATTTTATCTGGCAACCCTAACTGGATGCTACAAATTATGTAGCTGGTGCTGCTGGGAAGACAGGAGAATTGCAAAGTGGTGTCACAGGCTGGGGGGAGGTTTTCTCTGTGAAGTATCCGAGAGTGGGGAAGTGATGCGTGTAGAGACTGGACTTGTGGCTCTAACTTGTGGGGCTGTGGAATGGTCTCCAGCAGGGCCAGCCACCTGAATGTCAGTGCAGGACAGCCAGGTGGCTTGGAATATCTGGGTTGTCTCCAGACACCTCACTTGGGTGAGACCGAAAGCCCTTACCTTGGTTGGTGAGGCCCTGCTGTCCCTCTCACCCTTGCATGCTGCAGCCCGCTGCTCTGCTGGCTCTTTTGCAAACACCCTTTGCTCCTGTAGTCTCAGGGTCTCTGCTCTGATGGTTCCCTCTGCCTGGAATGTTCTTCCTGTAGGTATCCCCAGACTCGTGCCTCTTGTTCCCCTTGGGCCCCTGAGAGGCCTTCCTTGATTACTTTATTACTTCCTGCTCCATCTTTCTTCATGTCACTTCCCACCTCCTGACATATTATATATGTATATTTTCTGTCTCTTTCCATTAAAATGAAAGTACTGTGAGAATGAGAAGTTGGTCTTGCTCACTGATGTAACCCCTATTCCTGGACATGCAGGGGAAACTGAGATATTTGTTGAACTGATATGTTAACTAATGATACATGGGCCAGGTGAAGTGGCTCACGCCTGTAATCCCACCACTTTGTGTGGCCGAGGTGTGTGGATCACCTGAGGTCAGGAGTTCAAGACCAGCCTGGGCAACATGGTGAAACCTGCATCTCTACTAAAAATACAAAAAGTAGCTGGGGGTGGTGGCGGGTGCCTATAATTCCAGATACTTGGGAGGCTAAGGCAGAGAATTGCTTGAATCTCGGAGGCGGAGGTTTCAGTGAGCTGAGATTGCGCCACTGGACTCCAGCCTGGGCAACAGAGCGAGAGTCTGTCTCAAAAAAAAAAAAAAAAAAAAAATTTGTTGGTCATGGTGATGTATGCCTGTAGAAGCAGCTGCTCGGGAGGATTGCTGGAGCCCAGGAGTTGGAGGCTGCAGTGAGCTACGATTGTACCACTGCACTCCAGCCTGGGTGACAGAGTAAGACTGACTCTTAGAAAATTAAGAAAACAAACAAACAAACAAAACTTTATCACCTGGATTTTGGTAGTAGTTTTTGGGCATTTCTAGTGAATATTAGCTAATTACTCACTTCGCCTAGGTGACAGAGTAACTCAGCCCTGTGGTGTCACTCATGCTTACCACTGCCAATGAATGTCTGTGCCAAAAATCAGATTTGATCTTAAAGCAGGAGAGATTTGTTTAGGTGGAAATCTGTTTTTGGTTTCCTTTCCATTATGGCCCATTCCCTCTGGGAAGAGAACACCTTTTCCTGTGGAGTTGGATGGGGCTGACCTTTGCCCTGTGTCCTTAAGAGTAGGCAGGTGGTCTGAGCCAGCTGAGTCCTTCCTGGTACTTCTCTGCCAGAGTTCTTGGGGGAAGATGGTCTATTTCTGCTGGACTTGGTAGGATCTGAGTGTCAGGTTGTTGATTAATATCCTGCTCACTAAGCAGAGAAAGGACAGGGAGAGCTCTGATGTTTGAGGCCTTAGATCCAGCTACTCCCTAGTGACATGAGCTAATGAATTCCTTTTTCTTTTTTTTTTTTTTTTAAACTTATGCCAGATTGACTCTAGTTTCTATCACTCACAGCTGAGCAAGCTCTGACCCATACATGTTATGTTGCTCAGGCTGGAATGCAGTGGCTATTCGTAGACGTGATCAGATCGTAGTGCACTGCGGCCTTGAACTCCAGGGCTCAAGCAATCCTTCTGTCTCAGCCTCTCAAGTAGCTGGAATTATAGGCACGCGTCACTGTACCCAGTCCACACAATTTTGATTGAAAAATTAGAACAACTTGACCTGTGAGATAATAGTAGAAGATTAGACAGTTAAGTGAATTAATGAGTTATGAGAGGAGCTTCTCCTGATTTCCCTGATTCTTTTTATTATGGGAGTGGGAGCAGGGGCAGAGGGTAGAGATGAGGATGAATGAAGGAGATTGAAGTGAGCCCACAGGCGTGGCCTTTGCCAAATGGGGGTAGGGATGCTGGGGCCCTGGTTCCCTCCCAGCTGCGGTTCCCTGGCAATGGCTGAGGAGAGCCTGGAGTCGGCAGGCAGCTGGATTGGAGAGAGCTCTCAACTGTAAGCCAGCTCTGGGCTCCTGTCCTGTTTCTGTGTGTGCTTTGGGGCACATCTTCAACTTTCTGAGCCTCGCTTTCTCTTTCATAAAACGGGAGTGCTGACAGTGCCCTGCTGACCTCCGAGTTTGTGAGAGAGGCTCCCAGGAGCTGATGAGAATCTCTGAAACCATCATGAGAACCATCAGGACTTTCTAGCTATAAGGTGGTTTGTCTCTTTCATTTGCTTGAAGGCTGGACTAGACAAGTGCTGGGAAGACCCTCAGGACTTGGGCTGGGATCTGACCTTCATGAATTGCAGACTATAGACCTTAGATAAAAAGTGGTCAAGAGGAGGCCGGGCGCCGTGGCTCACGCCTGTAATCCCAGCACTTTGGGAGGCTGGGGCAGGCGGATCATGAGGTCAGGAGATCGAGACCATCCTGACTAACGCGGTGAAACCCTGTCTCTACTAAAACTACAAAAAAATTAGCCGGGCGTGGTGGTGGGTGCCTGAAGTCCCAGCTACCTGGGAGGCTGAGGCAGGAGAATGGCGTGAACCTGGAAGGCGGAGCTTGCAGTGAGCCAAGATCGCGCTACTGCACTCCAGCCTGGGCGACAGAGCGAGACTCCGTCTCCAAAAAAGCAAACAAAAAAAAGGTGGGCAAGAGGAAGCCTAAAATGTATGGCCCATAGCCTGAAAGTTCTTCAGGGTCATGGATGAGGATGTGAAAGGAGTTTGCTGGGCAGGGCCGACTCTGGCCTGGGGCAGGTTTCTGGCTGGAGTAGTTAATTTAGTGCCTTTTACTTGTTGGAAAGACAGAAAGATACTTTTTTCCCCCCTTTCTTTTGAAAAAGTAATACAGAGTTTTCTGAATACAAAAGAGTCACGTATCTATTTAAGAATTTTGAGCTGGGCACCGTGGCTCATGCATATAATCCCAGCATTTTGGGAGGCAGAGATGGGTGGATCTCCCAGGAGTTCCAGACCAGTCTGGGCAACATGGCGAAACCCCATCTCTACAAAAAATACAAAAATTAGCTGTGCACGGTGGCACGCACCTGTAGTCTCAGCCACTCGGGAGGCTAAGACCAGAGGATGGCTTGAGCCCAGGAGGTCAAGGCTGCAGTGAGCCATGTTCATGCCACTGCACGCCAGCCTGCGTGACAGAGTGACACTGTGTCTCAAACAAACAAAAAAAGAACTTTGAAAATAAAAATACGTGCCGGGCGCGGTGGCTCAAGCCTGTAATCCCAGCACTTTGGGAGGCTGAGACGGGCGGATCACGAGGTCAGGAGATCGAGACCATCCTGGCTAACACAGTGAAACCCCATCTCTACTAAAAATACAAAAAAAAAAACTAGCCGGGCAAGGTGACGGGTGCCTGTAGTCCCAGCTACTCGGGAGGCTGAGGCAGGAGAATGGCGTAAACCCGGGAGGCGGAGCCTGCAGTGAGCTGAGATCCGGCCACTGCACTCCAGCCCGGGCGACAGAGCGAGACTCCGCCTCAAAAAAAAAAAAAAAAAAAAAA
>NC_045437.1:148385993-148398341 GCF_002776525.5 Piliocolobus tephrosceles | reverse complement strand
AAAAAGCGAGACTCCGCCTAAAAAAAAAAAAAAAAAAAAAAAGAAAATAAAAATACGTGTAAGGAAATCAAAACCACTCATGATTATCCAACTCCCATAAATAACACTGGTAATATTTTTGTCTATCTCCTGGTATTTATTTCATTGTGCCTATGTGTCATGTGTATGAGAGATGGCTTATAAATAAAATTTGATATGTACAGCTTCAGAATCTGTTTTTCACATAATATAAACATCTTCCTATATCTTTAGATTTTTCTTACAGCCTGATTTTTAATTGTTATGTAACAGTTTTAACTGTTCTACCATATATGATATATTCCTTTTATTGGATAGAAGACTTTCCAGTTTTTTAGGATTATAAAATCATACTGTGGTTAAATCTTTACAGATAAATCTTTGTGCATGTGGAATTATGGGGTCAAATGGGATGTCCATGTAAGAATTTTTGTATATGCTCTGGCAAAACTGATCCTAAAGGAATGCTAATTTGCCTTCCTATTGTTGTATGAGGGGCATCATGATTCTCTGAATCCTGGCCTTTGCTGGGTATTATTGGATTTTTAGGACTTCGCCAAATGCTGGTCTTGCTCTGTCGCCTAGGCTGGAGGGCAGTGGTACAATCATAGCTCACTGCAGCTTTGAACTCCTAGGCTCAAGCTATCCTCCTGCCTAAGCCTCCTTAGGAGCTGGGACTACAGGCATGCCACTATGTCTGGCTAAATTTTTATTTTTGTAGAGACGGGGCCTCACTATGTTGCCCAGGCTGGTTTCGAACTTCTGGCCTCAAGAAATCCTCCCACTTTGGCTTCCCAAAGTGTTGGCATTACAGGTGTGAGGCACCATGCCTGGCCTTGTTTTTATATGATTATGCCTCTTTTACTGGTTACCAGTAAGGTCATTTTTTCCCCCATATAATTAATAGCTATTTGTATGTGTTTGTGAATTGCTTTATTCATTTTCCTATTGGGGTGCTTGTATTTTTCTTACTGATTTATACAGACTCTGTAATAAAAATATTAACCCTTTTTGGGGATCAATACTTTTTAGTAGTGTGATGAAATAATGTAATAATGGATCAAAGCAGAAGGTTTGATTCCAGGGGGAAAATTTTGTAAGCTACCCACCTCTTTCCCTACACATAAATCCAGAGATAAGTAGTATCTTCATAATTAAACATGTCTTAAAGCATGGACAGGCCCCTTCCTCCCTGCCTCCCTCCCTCCCTCTCTCCTCCTTTCTCTTTCTTTCTCTCTTTCTTCCTCTCTTCCTCTCTCTTTCTCTCTCTCTCTTTCCTCTCTTTCTCTCTCTGTTTTTTTATGGAGTCTCACTCTGTCTGCCAGGCTGGAGTGCAGTGGCACAATCTCCGTTCACTGCAACCATCATCTCCCAGCTTCAAGCTACTCTCCTGCCTCAGCCTCAGCCTCCTGAGTAGCTGGGATTACAGGTGTGTGCCACCACGCCTGACTCATTTGTGTATTTTTAGTAGAGATGGGGTTTTGCCACGTTGGCCAGGCTGGTCTCAAACTCCTGACCTCAGGTGATGCGCCTCGGCCTCCCAAAGTGTTGGGATTACAGGCGTGAGCCACTGCACCCGGCCATTACCTTTGTTTCATGGGTGAGTTAGGCTGTGGCAACTAGACTAGGGCGACCCCCCAACCCTGCCCCTAGAGCTGGTCACAGGCAGAGCTGAGCTTGAACTTGGGCTTCACACCTGTGTTCACACGCACCACTTGTCATTGCCTGTGACTTTCCTGTCTCTCCTCCTCATCTTTCAAACACTCCCTGGAGCCTAGATGATGCATGTTTTTATGCCAGCCACTCGACTCAAAAGCAAAATCTGTTTGAAAGCTGTGTTACAGGTTCTTCCAGAACTTCCAGTTTTTAAGACTGTCTTCCCCTTGCTGCAGCTTCCTTTGTACCATGCAGCCACTAGCTCCGAAGGGACCTTCTGCCAGGGAATTTGATTCCTTGGATAGAGCCCTTCTGTTGACCACTGACCTCAGGGCTAGCTCCCCAAAATGTCGCCTCTCTGTGATCATTTCTGCAAAGTAGCAACAGGTCAGTTAGGATGTGGATTTTCTCACTCTCTCAAAGGTTCTTTTATTTAAATACGTTCATACATTTTTCTCCTGCCGCTCTCTTTCCTGAAAGAATGAAGTTAGAGGATTAGGTTGCTAAATTTAGCTCTTGCTGACGCACTGGCCTCTCACTAGCAGTCTCCTCGTGTCTCAGTGTTTCTCTAAGCCTTGCTTTTTTGCTGGTAGACGCACACCATCACATCCTACATAATATTTAGCTCTGAGGCGTTTCCAGATGGGAAGTGCGTTTCTGTATTTTCATAGCCGTGTTCTCTACGTGAATGGACTGGCGTGAAGCTGGGGGCTGACGGCTGGCAGGGCAGGTAGGGGGGCTGGCAGTGACCTGAGAGAGGTGAAGGTCCCCAGGGTGGTGGTGGGGAAAGCAATGCAGTCCTTGTCAGATGTTTGCTTGCTGTGAGGAGAGGGAGATGGCTGTGAGAGGAGATCTGGGGATGGTATTTGACTGGGATATGAATGGAGCATTTTCAGGCAGGGGAGGCCCTCCTACTTGAAGCAAGCCTGAGTGTTGTTAAATAAAACAATTATTCTGGCACTTGTAAAAATGGTAAGGAAGACTGCTCAGGAGTCTTGCAACAGGGTTGTTGCAATAGGGGAGAAAGATGGGGCTCAGCTCTAAATGCAGCAAGACAGTTGAGGATTTACAGCCGAGGAACAGAGAGGAGGGGGTCAGTGGATGGAAAGTTACTAAGAGGAGACATCAAGGGAATGGGATTCTGGCTGAATAGACCTAAAAGGACTCTTGCTAAGGACAGGCCAAGGACTTATACATCCAAGGTAGGGGATGAAGTGCTTTATCAGACATCAAGGGTAGGGGACTCCCTAAACTGAATTTGCAGGACTCTTGCTCAGACTGGGCTCTGTAGGCCTGGCAAGGACAAGAGGGATACAGAAGGCCAAGGTTCAGAAGAAGGCTCAGAAGAGCCTAACTAAAGTTTGGTCAAAGAAGGGGTTTTTGTCAGTGCTTCCTCTTGTTCAGGGAGAGAAAAATTCTTCTTTTCTCTGAATAATATAGGTCCATTTCTTGTTCGATCACCTTTTGTTCATTAAGGACCAGCTTGAATGTCTGTTGGGGCCTGGCAGGAGAGGATACTTGCTGGATGGTGCTAACCATCAGGCATTTAAATGAGGGAGATTCATGATCTGCTGTGGTGATGGGTCCTTTGAAGTTTATGTCAAGTCATCCAGCTTGCAAGGCTACTTTAGATCTTGGGGGGAAGATCAGCTATAAGATAGCCTAGAGTTGCAATGAGGATTTGGGCAGTCAGCCTTTAGCTCTCAGTGACGTCAGGAGGGTGGGAGAAAACTTAGAAAGTAGAAAAATTGAGAAGTTGTTAAGAACTGTGAAATGTGCAGAATGGCAAGATCCAGTCCAATTCACAGTAGGTAACAAGGTAAAAAGTAAAATGTGATTTACCAAGAGGTGAAAACTCAAAGGCAATGAACAGGACTAGAATTTGATATTCTGCAAGGATGTGCTATAGTTTTCTATTGAAATACAAAGAAGCGCTGGTCCCTGGATGGGCGTGTTGAAATGTCAGCATGGAAGGTGGTCTGGTGTTAGACAGGTCTCGGTTCAAATCCCATCACCTTACCAGAGATGCTGGGCAGATTGGTTGCTCTCCTAGTGTCTGTTTCCTTAGCTGTGAGACATGATGAAAGCTAACATTTATTATTTCTTGTGTGCCAGGCACTGCCATGAGCATTTCACATGCTTTATCTCATTTAATCCTCACAACTTAGTGAAGCAGGTGAATCATCATCTCCATTTTGCAGAAGAGTAAACTGAGGCTTTAATATATCCCATAATATGTCCACAGATGTTGCCAACCTGCAAGTAGAGATTGAAGCTCATGTACTTAAAATGAGTTTGGCACTTATCAGGTACCTGATAAATATAAAACATTTTTTTCCTCCAAAGTATATGTGGGAGAACTGGAGCTATAGAGTATGCCTGAGCCCAGTCAGATTTGGTAGGCAGGGCTCTCCCCCAAGAGGGAAAATCCTGAGACACTTATCAGTGGAGGGATGGAGCCTGCTGTGAGGGTCCTGGCAGAGTCCCTGCATTTTGTCCTCTGGGGGCAGCTCTCCTGGGAGTTGGAGAGAGGCTTTGACCCAGCCTTTGCTGGCCACTGGGCAGGACCTAGCTGGGAGCAGGTGCCAGGGCCAGCAGAGGCTTGTCCAGAGATGACTCTGACTGGCTGTGCTGTGTTTGCTGTGTACCCGGTAGGCACACATCTCAGTTATTCTCACATCTCTGCAGTAGGCATCCTTCACCTTCCCATGCAGATGGAATTGAAGCTCCAAGAGGGTAACCAACTGCCCGGACACATTTGAAGTGGTGAGGCAGGGATTGAGCCCAGGTCTGGTCCCTGGGCCCATGCTCTCTGTTCTGCTGTGCATCCTGGGTGAGCAGGGAAGCAGACCCAAGCTAGGGAAGAAGTTATGTGAGCAGGGCTGAGGCACTGGAACAGAGTGGGTAATGCAGGACCTTGGGAATCAAACACACTGGAGTTCAAATCCTGGCTCGGCCACTTCTTAGCTCTGTGAGCATGGAAGTGACTTAACTTCTCTGGTCCTTGGGTCCCCCTCCATAAAAGAGGAGAGAGAGGGTAAGGATGACATGAGAATGTATATAGAGCCTTGGCATGGGCCTGGGTATGATAAGCATTCAGTGAATGCTGGCTGCTGTGGGCACGTGGGAATTGCTGGGAACTTTCTCATCCACTTGATCTCCTTGGCCCTTAGGGAAAGCAGACGCTGGAGGGCAGGTCTCTCAGACATGGGAGAGACCCTTAGCTTTATTTATCCACCCTGGGATGTATCCCTGGGAGCTGTGTATCAAAATTATAGCCACCAAATATAATTTGGAAGGACTTAATAATATAATAAAAGGTTGGAAGGACAAGGGAGAGGCTAGGCCTAGGTATGGCATCCTTACAGTGGCCCAACTTCCCTCTTGCTGGTGATGTCCAAAGAGAAAGGCCAGCACAGCGGCTCAGATGGACCTAGTGGGACTGCCTGGAGGAACCTATGCAGTGGGCTTGGGCAGGGCCCAGAGTTACTGGTGGCAGGGGTGGGTGCTGTCAGTGTCTCCCCCAGCCTCCACTGAACCTTTCACATCAGGTGCCCTAGAGTAGCACCTGTTTACCTAGACCTGCCCTCCAGAGACACCGTCTCCCCACCTTGTGAGCTCCTGGCTGCTATGACCTCTGCACTTGGCCAGAGAGGCTGTGAGGATGAAATGCTGATGTACATGAAGCTCTTAGCCCAATACTTCACCTGCAGTGAGCACCCACCTTCTGACTGTGGCTCATTAATTTGTGGATTCAAGTACTGTTTTAGGTTGAGAGGTCATAGTTATGAAGAAAACAGTCCCCACCCTCATGGAGGTCACACTCTAGTAGGGAAGATGGATGAGAAACATGTAAGCAAGTAGATTTGATTGTAATATTGGAATGAAGAAAGGTAAAGCAGGGAGAGGGAACAAAGACGTCCTTGGTGGGGCTGGGAAGGCTTTTATTGGGAGATAACAAGTGAGCAGAGACCCTGGGGATGCGGAGGTGCCAATCATGAGAATGCTGGGGGACGTCTGGTGCGGTAGCTCACGTCTGTAATCCCAGCACTTTGGGAGACCGAGGCGTGTGAATCACTTGAGGTCAGGAGTTCGAGACCAGCCTCGCCAACATGGTGAAACCCTGTTTCTACTAAAAATACAAAAATTAGCCAGATGTGATGGCGTGCCTGTAATCCCAGCTATTGGGGAGACTGAGGCAGGAATATCACTTGAAGCCAGGAGGCAGAGGCTGCAGTGAGCAGATATCACACCACTGCACTCCAGCCTGGGCAACAGAGCGGGACTCTATCTAGACAGACAGACAGGTAGATAGATAGAATGAATGTTGGGGGGCATCCCAGCAGAGCCATCAGGTGGGACTGAATCTGGTACAAGACGGAGAGGAGGGATAACTAGGAAATGAGGCCAGGGTGGAGGCTACCGGGTCACATAGGACCTTATCATTGTTTTCAACAATCATTATTTCTAGATGTCGCTAGGCAGGATCAGCTGTTCCTTCTCTTGTGCTATTCTGGTGGTATGCACACAGACATTGTAGCAAGTCACCCTGTGTTAGGACTGTGTATTTTACCACCACACTGAGAGCTCTGGAGGCCAGGGACTATGGCTGTTTTTGCATATACCCAGCATCTAGCATGCGAGCTGTTTATTGAAATTATAGCTACTGAAGGTTGGAAGGACGAGGGGGAGACCAGGCCTGGGTATGGTATCCTTAGATCAGTCCAACTTCCCTCTTCCTGGTGATGTCCAAGGAGGAAGGAGCATGGAGTCTGTGCTTCCCACATTTAAAGATGAATCTTTGTGGCAATGGATGCTGTCTGTTGGGGGTTTCTGTGAGCTATCCACAGCAGTTAGCATTTTATATTTCATCATCTCATTGAATCCATACAATAGCCTTGTCCCGAAAGTGTCATCTCCATTTTATGTATGAAGAAATAAGCCTTAGAGGCCGTCCCATGCCCCAAGCACACATACCTAGGAACTTGCTGAGCTGAGATTTGAAGCCAGGACTCTAAGGACCACACTTTTTTTTTTTTTTGAGATGGAGTCTCGCTCTGTCACCCAGGCTGGAGTGCAGTGGCGCAATCTCGGCTCACTGCAAGCTCCGCCTCCAGGGTTCACACCATTCTCCTGCCTCAGCCTCCCGAGTAGCTGGGACTACAGGCGCCCGCCACCTCGCCTGGCTAGTTTTTTTTGTATTTTTTACTAGAGACGGGGTTTCACCGTGTCTGCCAGGATGGTCTCGATCTCCTGACCTCGTGATCCGCCCGTCTCAGCCTCCCAAAGTGCTGGGATTACAGGCTTGAGCCAAAGCGCCCGGCCTAGGACCACACTTTCAACTCTGACCAAGCTGGAAGGTCGGCTGTCTCCGACAGGGGCTTGGCCCAGGCCTGCCCTTCTAAGGGCTGTGGTGTTTACTGCCCAGGGTCTTGGCATCCTTCGGCCTTCTTGGTCCCTCAGGGGTACCTTGCACCCCAGCCTGCCCTGTAGCATCCCAGGGAGCCTGAGGGGCTGTCCCTCAGACCTTCTCATAGCTTTGTAATCCACAAATGGAAAAGTGGCACTTAAAATGAATTTATTCAGGTGGGAGCTGTGTAAGACATGAAAATAAGGCTTTTGAGCTGCTCCACATAAACTTGAGTGTAAATGAAAAGCTTTTTATTTGGTTTCTGAGCCAGACTTTGAGAAGCCGGTGGGCCGTGCGGTCTGGAAGCGCACGTTATGGGCGCTGGGTCGGAACAGGGGCCACTTTGAATGGCAAGGAGGGAGAATCGCTCCAGTGAAGCTGGAACGGCCGAGAAGCTGGGATGTCAATAAACACAGGCAGGACACAGAAAGCCTTTTCCAAAGAGATGGAAGGTGGGGAAGCGAAGGAAAGGCAGTGCCTCACTCCCGGCGCATTTGAGAAGGAAAATGCTTGAGGTAACCCGTGTTGGCAGCTTTTATAGCTTCCTCCCGATAATGTGCTGGGCAGACCCTGAACAGGCTGGTGTTTTATTTTCGTGTAATGAAGCCGAGTGGACCAGGGGCAGCTCTCCAGCAATGGCTGGCCTGGGGCTGTGCCCACGGAGGGAGACAGGGCTGCCTGAGTCCTGGGGCAGGGGGCAGCCCTCCTGCCTGCTGGGCAAACCGTGGGGAAGGCGGGGACCAGGATTTCTGACTTCCTTTGGATGATGTTCGGTTTGTCACAATCCTTAGACGTAAGGCCCCCTTATGGCCACTGCCAGTGAGGGAGGTGGCAGGCGGCCGTGGGAAGGCAACTGCTCTGAGAAGGAGGGCACAGGTCCACGCTGTCTAAATGTTGCTGGTTGTGAACTACACAGGAACCTTAGCATGGGGAACCCACAGAAAGGTCTTTGTGCCCTTGGCTGCCTTTTGCCAAGGTACTTTCCATGACTAGATTTACCTTGCATTTATATTCTCTTCTCTTTGGTAATATGTACATATGCGTGTGAGGTATATTTGGACCTGGGATTATGTGTGTGGTTAAAAATATACATCAGTACGTTAGTGACCTGCGTGGGTGCATTAAGCAATGTATTTTGAGAACCATGGGCTGGAGGGAAACACCCAACTAGCTACCTTGAGACACTAGCAAAGCCCAAAGTACTTCCGTTAGATGAGAGTATGATCTACTGTTTTATATGTTTGTTACAGATTTTTTTCTTCCTGTTTTCTCCTGGACATTCTATGGAAACAATATATGTATTTAAACAAAATTTTAAATGTCAATCTTAAGAATTTCAGGTTTTTTTTTTTTTTTTTTTTTGAGACGGAGTCTCATTCTGTCACCCAGGCTGGAGTGCAGTGGTGCGATCTTGGCTCACTGCAACCTTAACCTTTGCCTCCTAGGTTCAAGCGATTCTCCTGCCT
The DNA here is from genome assembly GCF_002776525.5 of Piliocolobus tephrosceles. Classification (NCBI taxonomy): domain Eukaryota; kingdom Metazoa; phylum Chordata; class Mammalia; order Primates; family Cercopithecidae; genus Piliocolobus; species Piliocolobus tephrosceles. Next base: position 148,389,791 of record NC_045437.1, on the reverse strand, counting down.
CAGCCTCCCAAGTAGCTGAGACTACAAGCGCGCGCCACCATGCCCAGCTGATTTTTGTATTCTTAGTAGAGACAGGGTTTCACTGTGTTAGCCAGGCTGGTCTTGATCTCCTGACCTCGTGATCCGCCTGACTTGGCCTCCCAAAGTGCTGGAATTATAGGCGTGAGCCACCGCACCCAGCAAATGTCAGGGTTTTTTAAACCCGTGTTTATTTTGAAAAATTGAAAATATCAGGAAAAATAAGAAAATAAAAGTCTTCTGCAATGCTATCATTCATGATAATTACCGCTGTTCTTTAGGTATTTGTATGCTCTTCCAGACATGTTCCAAATGAGTATATATTAATGTAAAATAAAATATCAATGGCTCACATTTGAGTGTTACTATTTGCCAGCACTTTGCATGTATGGACTCACTCGATCCTCAACAATTCAATGATTGGTTTTATTATTAAACCCATTGTACAGACGAGAAAGCCGAAGCCCGGAGTGATTACCTTGCTTAAGATCACACAGGTAAGCAGCCAAGCCAGGATTTGAACATAGGCAAATCTGGTTCCAGAGCCTATGTTCTTAAGGCACTTGCTATACTAACTTGCAAAAAGAATTCAGAGAATAGTAACCATACCAATTTGTAACCCGCTGTTTTTCCCACTCAAAATATTATGAGCTCCCTTCCATGCCAATAACCTTACATCTAGAACATCATTTAAAATGGCTCTGTTGTGATGCATACATCCCCAAAATGGAATGCTACAATGCTGTTTCCCTTTCTGGCTGTTTTGGGTAATAATAATAATTAAACTTAAAAATAGCAGATATTGAGGTTCTGTGTCTGGTGCTGTCCTAAGATCTGTTTACATCTTACCTAATTTAATCCTTGTAATAACTCGGGCTTCTTACAGGGGAAGAAGTTAGGGAAGAACAGGAAGAAATTTGCCATGACATCTTCCTTACATAAAACTTCAAGGTTAGATTTTTGACCTTATCTTCAAATAAAATTATATATGTAATAATGTTTTTGTGTTTTTGTTAATTTTTTTAAACTTCTTATTTGGAAATAATTTGACTCACAGGAAGCTACAAAAAAAGGTACAGAGAATTCCTGTGTTCCCTTCACCCAGCTTCCCCCAATGATATCTTAAATAACTAGTATGCATCACAACCAGGAAATTGACATTAGCGTTTCCTGTTAGCTCAGGTTGTATATTTGTTGCTAATTTTTTTTTTTTTTTTTGAGATGGAATTTCGCTCTTGTTGCCCAGGCTGGAGTGCAATGGCGCTGTCTCGGCTCACTGCAACCTCCACCTTCGAGGTTCAAGCAATTCTCCTGCCTCAGCTTCCCAAGCAGCTGGGATTATAGGCACCTGCCAACACTCCTGGCTAATTTTTTGTATTTTTAGTACAGATGGGGGTTTCATTGTGTTGGTCAGGCTGGTCTCGAACTCTTGACCTCAGGTGATCTGCCCACCTTGGTCTTCCACAGTGCCGGGATTACAGGTGTGAGCCACCACTCCTGGCCTAAAATTTTTCTTTAAACACTTAAAATATGTCACACTATGATAATCTAGCTTTTTTATTCTTTGTTGTGAAGTATACAGGAGCCTCTTAAGTGGAAGTGGCTCAGGCCTCTTTCCTGGCCTTTGAGAGGTTAACACTATTATTTGCTCCATTCAACCAGCAAGGGATTGGAGGTCTAGGGAGGTTGTCACGTGCACAAGGTCACACAGCTATAGTAAGCTTCTGAGTTGGGACTTAGCCCCTCTGCTTCTAAAATCCCCTATCTGAATCTCATACTCTCCAGCATCTGTTCTAGTTTTTTACTGTTCTTTGCTACTCAGGCTGAGGCCCCGAATATTAGTAGATGTGTGTTAACAAGAGTCTGTGCATGGATGTACATATACACAGACAGTTCCCCTGCTCTCTAGAGTCCCTTCTCCCAGACTGGAGAATGCTGAACTGGAGAGGACCTCAGGAATTGAGCACATATCCTGACTCATTATTTAACGGGATGGGAGGATCAGGCCAGCTCGGGGACCATCTGCTGTGTCCTGTGTTGGCCTATCCCCAAGGGCTCTGGGCCATATTCTTCTGTAAATCCTCTACCTCATTCTCATGGTTGCCTCTCCCCAACTCTCCTTCAGTTGCTTGTTTCCCCTTTTGCCCAACTTCCAGCCATCTGGCTCCACATGCTCTCAGTTCCATGCTTGGGTGGCAGTGGGCTTAGCCTGAGATGCCTGGACTTCACTCTCACATTGCTTCTCTCATCCTCCAGCCTCTGTGCCCCACGGCCAGTGGCTGAGACAAGAGAAAAGGAGAAAAGCCACATGTATAGGGAAGACCCAGGAGAAGAAATTTATCTAAAGTCCCCTCTAGAGGAAAAGATATTTTTACCTCCACCCCAGTCACTCCCTCTCTTTTGTTGCCTTCTCTTCCCCTTTTATTCATAGCTATAGCTGCCAGCCCAATCCACTTTTGTAACCCAAAAAGCAGACAAAGGCCTTGGCCCTTGCCTTCCCAGACACGGTCATGGTCTCATGATCTGCCAGCCTAAGCAGAGCTGGCATGTGGGATTTAAGTAGCTCTGTCCAAGCTTTTACAGGAGTCTGCTTAGAATTGTCAGAGTGCAGAGCAGTGTTGTTCCAGATCCCTACCACCCACTTCAGAAAACCCAGATGTGCCTGCCACTCTAGGTTGACCTGACAGTTGTATGCACGCGTATGCATGTGTATGAGAGCAACTGACATGCATACCTGGTGGCCTGTGTGGGCCTCCTGAACATAGAACTAAGCACTCGCTTGCTGAGACCTGTGGCTGCTTTTGGTAGAAAAGTGACCCCAGGGCCAGGGGCTGCACCTGGTAGAGACCAGGGTGGGAGATTGATGAGTTTGCAGGAGTGCTGTCTGGAAGAGCTGGGAGCACTGGTTTGTAAGCTAAGCAGGGGTTGCTAAACAGCATCGCCACCCCTAACCTCATGGCATGCTGGCTGCTCTCCCCTGCCATCCTGTGAAGCATGTAGTGGGACTGTATTTCCTAACAGGAAGCCCGTCAGACTGAGAGGAGGGGAAAGAGAGAGGATTAATTTGCTCCCCACTTGGACCTAAACTTCCTTAGCTCCCCAAAGCTTGGTCTGCTGTTGAGATCTCTGGTGTGCAGGGGTGAACAGCTACCTTCCCTAAACATGTGGTAGGCTATAGAGAGAACATTCCAGGACTACAGGTGACAGTCAGGTGCCTGCCAGAGAGGGACTTTCCAGAGGACAGCTAAGTAAAGGAAATCCTATCTACCTTGTGAGTATATCTGGACTCTTTGCATTTCTCACCACTTCTGTTACTACTACCTTGGTCCAAGCCACCATTATGTTTTGCCTGGATTATTGCAGTCAGTTCCTAACTGCTTCTACTGCTGACCTGCCATTCTCAACATGGCAGTCAGAATGATCCTCCTGAAGTATTATCAAGCCAGTCACCGTAACTCATGCCTGTAATCTCAGCACTTTTGGAAGGCCAAGGTGAGAAAATTGCTTGAACACAAAAATTTAAGACCAGCCCGAAAAACATAGAGGGACCTTGTCTGTACAGAAACTTAAAAAAAATAATCTAGGTGTGGTGGCACATGCCTGTAGTCCTAGCTACTTGGGAGGCTGAGGTGGGAGGATTGCTTGAGCTGGGGAGGTTGAGGTTGCAGTGAGCCATGACTGCACCACTGAACTACAGCTTGGGTGACAGAGTGAGACCCTGTCTCAAAAAAAAGGGATCAGCAGGTCCCATCAGTCTGCTCAAAATCCTTCAACAGCTGC
>NC_045437.1:148289610-148375993 GCF_002776525.5 Piliocolobus tephrosceles | reverse complement strand
GCAGCTGTTGAAGGATTTTGAGCAGACTGATGGGACCTGCTGATCCCCCCCCCCTTTTTTTTTTTTTTTTGAGACAGGGTCTTACTCTGTCACCCAAGCTGTAGTTCAGTGGTGCAGTCATGGCTCACTGCAACCTCAACCTCCCCAGCTCAAGCAATCCTCCCACCTCAGCCTCTCAAGTAGCTAGGACTACAGGCATGTGCCACCACAGCTAGATTATTTTTCTTCGTCTCCCGAAGATCTGGGATTACAGGCATGAACCACCGTGCCCAGCCAGATGTTTAAGTGTACGATATGGTATTGTTATCTATAGGTACAGTGTGATACAGCAGATCTCTAGAACTTAATCTTGCATAATCGAAACTTTATACTGTACCTATTGATTAATGACTATGAATTTCCCTCTTGCCCCAGCCCCTGGTAACCCCCATTCTCCTTTCTGCTTCTATGAGTTCAACAATTTTAGATATCTCCTATAAATGGAATCATGCAGAGACAAGCCTTCTCTGATGGGCTTATTTCGCTTGGCACATGTCCTTCAAGTTCATCATGTTGTCATGTATTGCAGGGTTTTCTTCTCTTTTTAAGGCTGAATAGTATTCTGTTATGTGTATATACCACATTTTAAAAATCATTCATCAGGCTCCCTGCAATCCCAGCACTTTGGGAGGTCAAGGTGGGCGGATCACGAGGTCAGGAGATCAAGACCATCCTGGCTAACATGGTGAAACCCTGTCTCTACTAAAAATACAAAAAAATTAGCCGGCGTGGTGGCGGGCACCTGTAGTCCCAGCTACTCGGGAGGCTGAGGCAGGAGGATGGTATGAACCCAGGAAGCAGAACTTGCAGTGAGCCGAGATCACGCCACTGCACTCCAGCCTGGGTGACAGAGCGAGACTCCATCTCAAAAAACAAAAAAGAAAAAATCATTCATCTTTGGATGACATTTAGGTTTACCTATTTTGAATAAGTGCTGTAATGAACATGGAGTGCGGTTAGCTCGTTTACATCCTGATTTTAATTCTTTTAAGTAAATAACCAGAAGTGGGATTGCTGGATCATATAGTAGTTCTATTTTTAATTTCTTTTTTTTTTTTTTTTTTTCTTGAGGCAGAGTCTCACTCTGTCGACCGGGATGGAGTACTGTGGCCGGATCTCAGCTCACTGCAAGCTCCGCCTCCCGGGTTCACGCCATTCTCCTGCCTCAGCCTCCCGAGTAGCTGGGACTACAGGCGCCCGCCACCTCGCCCGGCTAGTTTTTGTATTTTTTAGTAGAGACGGGGTTTCACCGTGTTAGCCAGGATGGTCTCGATCTCCTGACCTCGTGATCCGCCCGTCTCGGCCTCCCAAAGTGCTGGGATTACAGGCTTGAGCCACCGCGCCCGGCCCTATTTTTAATTTCTTAAGGAATTTCCATACTGTTTTCCATAGTAGTTCCACCATTTTGTACTCTCACTAATATTGTACCAAGGTTCCAATTTCTCTACATCCTCATAAATGCTTGTTGTCTTTTACAATTTATTTTTATTTTTTTAAATAATAGCCATCCTGACAGGCTTGGTGGTATCTCATTGTGGTCTCGTTTTGCGTTTGCCTGATGATTAGTGATGCTGAGCATGTTTTCATATATCTGTTGGCCATTCGTATGTTTCCTTTGGCAAAACATCATTTGAGTCCTTCGCGTATTTTTTTTTCTTTTTTTTTTTTTGGAGAGATGGGGCCTTCCTACGTTGCACAGGCTGGTCTTGTATACACATTTATGTTGATCTTTTATTCCTCGCAGTAACCTTGTGAAATAGATACTAATTATTAAATATTTTTAGATGAGGAAAATGGGACATGAAGAGGTTAAATAGGTTGTTTAAAATCACATGCAGGTAAATGACAGAACTGAGATTTACAAACCTAGATGGTCTGGTTTTGGAGTCCGTGCTCCTAACTGTTGCACCATATTGCCTCCCAATGTTTAAAAATTAGGATATTTCGGCCAGGCACAGTGGCTCATGCCTGTAATCCCAGTGCTTTGGGACACTGAGGCAGTCGGATCATCTGAGGTCAGGAATTCGAAACCAGTCTGACCAACATGGTGAAACCCTGTCTCTACTCAAATACAAAAATTAGCTGGGTATTGAAGCATCCACCTGTAATCCCAGCTATTAAAGAGACTGAGGCAGGAGAATTGCTTGAACCTGGAAGGCGGAGATTGCGGTGAGCTGAGATCACGCCATTTGCACTCCAGCCTGGGCAACAAGAGCGAAACTCCGTCTCAAAAATAAATAAATAAAAATTAGGAGATTTTGTGTTAAACAGTGGAGAGCTGGCTTCTCTTGAAATATCAGAAAGAGAGAGGACACTGGGCCATATCCCCTGTGATCACAATTGGCTGGTGCTGCATCAGGCCAGCCCCTTAGTGGGGTGGTGGTCTGTGGCTCACCCCCAGCCCCACCAGTTCCCCCACTTCCCTGACTCTGAGTTCCTGTTCACTTGACCCAGTTCCTGCACTCGTTTGTACCAACAGACATTTTCGTCTTCAACCCCTGGGTTAAGGTTGTATGATAATATTTATAGATATGAATATTTATACAAAGAATATTTATAAAAGTGCCAGGCACTTTTGTTCTGAGAGAGGAAGTGTTTTCTTCCCTATTTGATGTGTGAGTAACTGAGGCATGGCGAGGGCCCGTACTCACATGAGTAACAGAGACGGGGTTTGAACTGTGCAGTGCTTTGAGCTGTATTATCTCTCCTTCCTTTGTGGTCTGGGAGTTCCTGCACCCTGTTAAAAATTCTAGGCCGGGCGTGGTGGTTCACACCTATAATGCCAGCACTTTGGGAGGCCGAGGTGGGTGGATCACCTGAGGTCAGGAGTTTGAGACCAGCCTGGCCAACATAGTGAAACCTCATCTCTACTAAAAATACAAAACTAAGCTGAGCATGGTGGTGTGCACCTGTAATCCCAGCTACTCGAGAGACTGAAGCAGGAGAATCACTTGAAACTGGGAGCAGAGGTTGCAGTTAGCTGAGATCGCGCCACTGCACTCCAGTCGGGGGGATAGAGTGAGACTCCATCTGAAAAAAAACAAAAAAAAAGATTCCGGGGGTAAATTTGATCATTCAAGCGGATGAAATTTCAGTACTGAAGGAACCACGTGTGAAGAAGCCATACGAACAGCCCACGTCTGTTTTTATCTATGCACTGAGTAGATTCTAGCCTTAGAGAGCATAGTCAGCTCTCTAGAACTATTTCTTGAATGAAAAATAGACCAGCAGGAGTCATCTGTTGAGAGTCTCATAAAGAGGAGAGAAATCTGACAAAATTTCAAACAGCGAATCAGCACCTAGTTAGAAGTTAAAACAAATTTATTTACTAAATTTTTTTTTTTCTTTATAACTGGAGGAAATGCCCTGGTTTTTTTTTTTTTAGCTACTATTAAGGATTTTTTGTTTTTGTAAGAAAATGATATAATTCTGGCCCATTTCTCAAGCAAGTTTATTTTTAAAATTCCCACAATTCTTTTTAAGTGTTTTGGGAGTTGGAGCAAGTGATAACAAAAGCAGCTGAGAAATGAGGCTTTGGCCTGGTGATTGTCTAACCAGGTGGGTTGAGGTCCCTGAACTTTAAGAAGCTTTTGTGCTTCCAGCTGTACCAGGGGGATTAGTGGCTTAGTCCTACCTCATGGGAGCACATTTTATTGTTACTTCTCATAGAGCTGAAACCATAATGTTATGGTTTTTTACACAGCACCATCTGCTTCAGGCTCTCCACATGCTTAGAGTGTTTCCCCTCACTCCCCCTTCAAATTTCTCCCTCCAAATAAGTTCAGTATCTGGAAGAGTGAATTCACTTTGGGCATAGCAACAGATGTGCGTGGTAATATGTAAAATGCAATCGGTTAGTTACCAATCAATCATGTGGTCATCAAATGTTTCATGCAGGCGAGGCAGTGTGCTAGACTGCTGTGATGGAAACAAAGATAACTAAAATGTAGTTTTTGCTTTACCGGACCTAGTGGGGGCATATTATACAAAGACATACAAAAAGGTTTAATAACTGTAGGAACTAAAAAAGTTAATGCAAATAAGAAGAGAGAATATACAGCTCATCATTAATTTCCAAATGAAGGCTGCAGATGTTAAGTGCTATAGGAAGTTGGTGTTCTCTTTGATAAAGTTCCTTCTTGAGAAGCAAAGTCCAGAATGAATGTGCATAATGCAATTAGAGGGACACTTTGACGGGAACAAAGCTGCTTGTGTAAATGCAAGGGGGAATGCTGGTCTCTCTTCAGCATGGTCCGGAAATTCATTCTGTAACAAAGAACTGTAATTCCAAGTCAATGACACCTTCTAAATCCTCTCAGACTATGCCCAAAATTATAGAGAAGGAATGGCGAGTCAATTCCGTTCAGTCAGAACTGGATAGCTGTGTACTTTGCTCAAATGCCTGGGATCTAATGGAGATGGGACAGCAGCCAGGAGATAAAGCAAGTCAATACAGGCCTGGGAGAACTCTGATGCTGGAGCAGATAATGAGGAAGGGGCCAGGATTTGAAAGCATGACCTCTAAGTCTTCCTGTGTAATGAACGGAATATAATGGAGGGCTGAGATCTGAGACCCTCGTGCACCTGTGTCTGTGGCTACCCAGTCAGCAGCCTGGCTTTATCCCTAGATAACTTGGATGAGCTCTGTGGGAACTTGAAAACCTTCAGGCTACCATTACTGCTTACTGAAAAGAGTAGAAGGCAAGAAATTTCCTCTAAAGGACATAGGTGTGGGGCTTCTTGGTTAGGAACTTGAACTTTCATGTCAGGACCTAGCTTCCCTACTTACCAGCTGTGTGGCCTTGAGCAAGTCACTTACCCTCTCCAAGTCTCAGATTTATCACCTGAAAAATGGGAGAAAAAATGATAGTACCTACCCTGTTGTGTTATTGTGAGGATTAAGTAAGACAGGGGATTCAAAAGGCACTTAGCAGTGTATATGGCACATGTGAGATCACAATAAATTATGTTACTGTTATTAAAGAAGATGAGGCAGGAGGATTGCTTGAGGCTAGGAGTTGAAGACCAACCTGGACCCTCATTAAAAAAAAAAAAAAAAAAATTAGCTGGGTGTGGCAGTGCATACCTGTAAGTCCTAGCTAGTGGGGAAACTGAGGTGGGAGGATCCCTTGAGCCCAGGAGTTTGAGGTTACACTGAGCTAAGATTGCACTGCTGCTCGCCAGCCTGGGCAACACAGCAAGACCCTGTTTCTTAAAAAAAAAGAGTCATGGCCGGGTGCAGTGGCTCAGGCCTGTAATCTCAGCACTTTGGGAGGCTGAGGCGGGTGGATCATGAGGTCAGGAGATCGAGACCATCCTGGCTAACACGGTGAAACCCCGTCTCTACTAAAAATACAAAAAATTAGCTGGTGTAGTGGCGGGCACCTATAGTCCCAGCTACTCGGGCGGCTGAGGCAGGAGAATGGCTTGAACCCGGGAGGCGGAGCTTGCAGTGAGCCAAGATCGCGCCACTGCACTCCAGCCTGGGTGGAGCGAGACTCCGTCTCAAAAAAAAGAAAAAAACAGTCATGAGGATAAATATTTTTAAATTACCATTTCCTTGTAGAAGTTCAGGAACTGGCTTAGAAACAAAGCAGGAATTATTCCACTCTTCCCCTAGGTTCTCCATCTGCCACCTTTGAGAAGATAGCGAACTCATGTTAGTGTTATGGTAACTCGTGGGACAGGGTGGGATGAGGTTTTACAGCAGGGCCCTCACTTCTAAAATCCAAACTTACATAAAGCTAAAAGGGCAGCTCTCTGAAGGCATAGGTGCAAGACTGCTGCTGAGGGAACAGAATATTTTTATTTCTCTCCCCTTAGAAAATCTTAGAGCAGTGCTTCTTAAGCTCTGACATGCAGATGAGTCAGAGCTGCATGAAGCACTGCTCTGAGATACGAACCTGAGATTCTGCACTTCTAACAAGCTCCCAGATGATACCAACTCTACTGGCCCTTAGACTACATTTTAAGTAGCAAAGTCCTAAAAGGCCTTGGGTCATTTGGTCCAGTGGCATGACTGAACCCTCTCTGTGACTTCCCTGAAAAGGCTAATTCCATTTTTTTTTTTTTTTTTTTTTTTTTTGAGACGGAGTCTTGCTCTGTCGCCCGAGCTGGAGTGCAGTGGCCAGATCTCAGCTCACTGCAAGCTCCGCCTCCCGGGATTACGCCATTCTCCTGCCTCAGCCTCCGGAGTAGCTGGGACTACAGGCGCCCGCCACCTCGCCCGGCTAGTTTTTTGTATTTTTAGTAGAGACGGGGTTTCACCGTGTTAGCCAGGATGGTCTCGATCTCCTGACCTCGTGATCCGCCCGTCTCGGCCTCCCAAAGTGCTGGGATTACAGGCTTGAGCCACCGCGCCCGGCTAATTCCATTTTTTATTGGAAACCTCCAGTGATGACAAGCTCCCTACATGCCAGGCAGCCTTTTCTGTTTCCCGATGGCAGGGATGATGGGAATGTCTTTTGACTGAGCCGATGCTCACCTCTGTATGACACCCATCCATTGGTTCTAGTTTATTATTTTGGCAAGGGGTGGGCGTTACACAGGTGATGCCTAATCCTGAGGCTCTGAACACTGGTTTTGGTCTTCTACGGGGGTTGTCTGTGAATGGGCTTTGGCAGTGGTGGTAGAGGGGCACCAATCCCCTAAAAATGTTTGTAGAATTTGGTTTCCATGTGCAGTTTCCTGGGGAGAGTTCCCATAGCTTTCAACAGTTTTTCAAGAGAGTCTGTGGGTTGTAGAAGATTAAAAAGCATTGGATTCCTCATGGAATGCCGTATCCCTCACAGGTCTTTTGTTTGGAAGGCTAGATCTTCCCAAGTTTTTAGATCTCTGATTTATCTGAGTCTCTTTCTTTTTAAAAATTTTTTTTGAGACGCGGTCTCGCACTGTCGCCTGGGTTGAAGTGCGGTGGCATGATCTCGGCTCACTGCAACCTCCACCTCCTGGGTTCAAGCAATTCTCCTGCCTCAGCCTCCCAAGTAGCTGGGATTATAGGTGCCCACCACCATGCCCAGCTAATTTTTTGTATTTTTAGTAGAGACAGGGTTTCACTATGTTGGCCAGGCTGGTCTCAAACCCCTTACCTCATGATCCGCCAGCCTCGGTTTCCCAAAGTGCTGGGATTACAGGCATGAGCCACTGCGCCCGGCCTTGAGTCTCTTTTATTTGTTTATTTTTACATAAGTCTCCATGGAACATGGTTTCAGGGATCCTCGTAATCCTGATAGTTTTTTCTAGTGTGTCTGTATCCCTCTAATTTGGTACCCAGAATCATGAACAAGCTAAAAAGCCACCTGACCAGCAGGAAGGGTAAGCTGTCTCTCTTTCATTTGACCCGAGGCTTCTTTTAGTTCTTCCTAAAAGTGTAATATCTGCTTTGGAAACCTTAGTACACTTAATAGTGCTATCAGTTTGGAATGTTTATGTTGCAGATTAAAAAAAAGAAAAATAAAATTTTTAAATGGAATTCATTGGTATATTTACAGGGCTGGGGGCAGCAGGGTAGCTGTGTCTTCAGGTGAGGCTTAATCCGTAGTCTCAGATTCCTTTATCAAGGATCCAGCTTTCTTTTTCTTTCTTTCTTTTTGAGACAGGGTCTCACTCCATCACCCAGGCTGCAGTGCAGTGGCACAATCTTGGCTCACTGTAGTCTCCACCTCCCAGGCTCAAGTGATCCTCCTGCTTCAGCCTCCTGAGCAGCTGGTACTACAGGTACGTGCTACCATGCCTGGCTAATTTTCTTGATTTTTTTTTTAGAGTCAAGGTCTCATTATGTTGCCAGGGGTGGTCTGGATCTCCTGGGCTGAAGCAATCTGTCCACCTTGACCTCCCAGAGTGCTGGAATTACAGGTGTGAGCCACCACGCCTGGCTGCCAGCTTTTTGTTCTCTCTCTCCACAGTCACCAGAGTCCTGAGTATTTTTCACGTGCACTACATTGAGGCCTATCTTCCACCATCCTGGATGGTTTGTGTAGTTTCTGGACTATGTATGTGGGACCTGATATTTATTCCTATGAAGTATCTTGTTAGTCCATCGTCCTGATTATACCGTCTTCCCTCTCAGACTCCCTGCCTAGCTTAGGGTCATCTTCAAATCTGATCAGCATGCCAGCAAATTGATGGTGTTGACCCAGACAGGGTCAAAGACAGAGCCAACAACATGCCCTTCAGGCACTCCTGCCAGGGTTGGTGTCACATATCCTTTGAACATGGATGAGCATCTCTCAAAGCATATTCCTTTTTTTTTTTTTTTCTTTCAGTATCCTCTCTTGAGCTCACCTTTGGCAGGCTCTTGATTGATTGATTGAGACATGGTCTTGCTATATTGACCAGCTGGCCTTGATCCTCTTGCTTCAGCCTCCTGAGTAAATGGGACTACAGGCACTGGCCACCACACCTAGTTCAAATCATATTCTGAAGAATACCAGTCTGAAGGATACTCCTCAGTAACAGAGCCCTGTGAGCAACACTGGAGATTCAGAAGGGTGGGGCGGGAGAAAAGGGTGGGTAACGAGAAATTACTTAATGGGTATGACATCCATTATTTGGGTGATGGATACACTAAAGCTCAGACGTCACCACTGCACAACATATCCAGTAACAACATTGCACTTGTACCCCTTAAGTTTACACAAAACAACCCCAAACCAACCAGAGCCCTGTAATCAAATATGTTTAGATAGTGCTGTCTACCATAACCCCTTCTGGAAGGCTCATGCTGCTTATGTGCCTATCACAAATTCTGAGAAGAAATTGTTAGATGTAATTTTCCAAACATAACTGACCATTAGGCTCTCCCCTTTCCTGCCATGATAACCTGTATATAAATGTTGTAGAGAGCACAGGCTGAGCAGTGCTAATGTGGATGTTCCACCCGTTACCAGTCCATTTAGTGGTGTTATCATCTGATTCCCTCTATCATTAACCACAAGGGTGAAATGACAGATGACATAAAACGCCTTGCTGAAAACTGGTTTATCTTGCCAGCCTATCATCGATTCAGAAGGGAGTCTGTCTTCAGTTGGACACAATTCACCTGTTGCTGCTCTCATCCTAAGTCTGCCAGGTTGGCAGATTTAGGCACCCTGGGGAAGTATTTTCAGGTGTTCTGTTAAGAGCAAAACCCAGACATGCCTGGAGGCTCTCAGGAAAACCCAAAGCCAGAAAGCAGCCTATCATCAACCGCAGTGGTCGCAGTAACTGAAATTTAATAATAGTCCACAGTTATTGAACTTCTACTTTGTGCCAGGCCCATAATACACACTTCCTCACTAAATCCTCTCAAGAACCAGATGAGATGGGCAATACGACATCCTTACTTTATAAATGAGGGGCCTGATGCATACAGAGCATAGAGAAGTTACTCAAAGGGATACAGCTAACAACAAATGGAGCCAACTGTCAAACTCGAGTTTGACTCACTCTGTAGTCCATGTGTTCATCAGATTCACTCTTTTTTTTTTTTTCCCACAATCGCACAATCATCAGGCATTTATTAAATGTCAGCTTTGGGTCTGGCTCGGTATTTGGTGAAACTGAAGACACGACAAAACAAGGAATTGACACTTTATTTGGGGGAACTTTTGTAGTTCAGCGGAGAGAATACTTAGCAAGCAAATAGAAGTGAGTGCATGAAAACAGAGTGCCAAATGCCACATAAGTGGCACAAGATATGCTTCCGCAGCCTGCTCAGACCTGGACAGCCGGATCTCTACAGCTTGCTTTTAGAAATCCACTTGCCTATGGATGCCCCACTCCCCGTCTTCCGCTTTGTCCGTTCTCACAAATTCCCCTGTCGGTCTTTGTCTTCCCCTTGTGTGACCTCCGCTTGTCCCCAGGGGAAACCACTAACCTCTTGGCTCCTCAGTTCTCCGTCTGTGGTGAACTCCCTGCTGACATCCACAGCGCTTGGAGGTGACCTAGTTAGAGGGAAATGCTGGCTTTTCAGTTATATCTCCAATAGGCTGAGCTGGCAGCTTGTCAGCAGGCTTATGTCACCTAATGACTGTGTCAATTCCCTTCTTGCCTGGCTTCCTGCTAGTAAATATCCTCAGGATGCTCTTGGAATCCAGAAGGTGTAGGAGGCCTGTGAGGTGGCCAAAGAGAAAACAGGAAAAAGAAAGGGGAGAGAAACAGAGAGGGCCTGCCCCTCCCTGCCAAAGCCAAAAAGAATGCACACCAGGGAAGAAAATGCTCTAAAACAGAGAGAGAAACTTGTGATGAGGTACTCCCTATAGAACAGTTTTGCTCTAAAGGACATTTGTTTTTTTAATTTTTTTTTTTTTTTTCTGGCTTAGTCCGATCTCTCATTTCCCCCCTCATGCCCTTCCTTCCTGTTTGGCGCTTTTCAAGTGGTATTACTTCTCATCCACAATAGTGACCTGCTGGGAGTCATAGAGGAGACATTTCCTCTCCTGTGGCTCTAGTTGTATTTTTAATCATTGACCTCCCCTCTCTCTCTTTCCCCTCTGGTTCTCTTCATAAACATTTTCTTAAGACTGGGCAGCAAAGCCTCAGGTGTGCCCATCATGTCCCTCAAAGCTTAACTGTGTTTGGGGCTTGATTTTTTTTTATGCCCTCTCCAGGGGCTGCAGCATCCAGCATTCTGCACCATGACCTCCCTTTTGCCCAGTGAGCTACAGCCTTGAGTTTGGACTGTGCATACTCAGCGGTTTGGCTCTTGCATTTAAGGGGAATAGTAATGCTGTGAGCTCATTGCCAGGGAGCTGCTCTCAGGATTCTGGGCCCTTCCAGCCCCGTTGGAGTTGGGTTAAAGGTTTCAGGTGGCAGTAGAGACGCTGATCTGTCCACCTTTGCCTGGGGCCACACAGGGTCATTCTGGGAGACCTGGTCAGCTCCATGGTCCTCTCCAAAGACTTAAGAAGGCAAAGTTCAAGTTCGCACAAACCACCAGAACGGATGAATTGGTTAAGAGTTCTCTGTTGGCCGGGCGCGGTGGCTCAAGCCTGTAATCCCAGCACTTTGGGAGGCTGAGACGGGCAGATCACAAGATCAGGAGATCGAGACCATCCTGGCTAACACGGTGAAACCCCGTCTCTCCTAAAAAATACAAAAAACTAGCTGGGCGAGGTGGCGGGCGCCTGTAGTCCCAGCTACTCGGGAGGCTGAGGCAGGAGAATGGCATAAACCCGGGAGGCGGAGCTTGCAGTGAGCTGAGATCCGGCCACTGCACTCCAGCCTGGGCGGCAGAGGGAGACTCTGTCTCAAAAAAAAAAAAAAAAAAGAGTTCTCTGTCATTTTCTCCAAACAGGTATTAACAAAACCATGGATTCATAATCCAGAAGTTTAGCCTCAAGTTTTTCTGCCAGAATACTGCTACTTTTACTGAATGTGTATCTCCCAGGGTTGAGAAGTAATTCTTCCCTCTCTTTAGTCCTTCTTTTGATTAGTTCATTTGTTCATTCACTCATCCATCCATCTGTATATTCAATCAGTAAGCATTTGTTGAGCAGTTCATGGCCAGGCACTGGGTAAACACAACAGACAAGGCCCTACCCTTTTGCGGTTTATGGTCCATGGGAAGAGACTGCCAAGATGTAAAACAGGAACATGTCACCATCCACTGGGAACTCGCTGTGGAGGGAACGGCCAGGATGCTATGGTAGAGAAGCAGGAGTGGAAGGCCCATCTGAGCTCAGATGCAAAGGATGTGAAGGAGCTGGTAGGTCTACTGAGCATTCCCTGCAGAGGGTCAGCAGGTGTGCATATATATATATATATATATATATAGAGAGAGAGAGAGAGAGAGAGAGAGAGAGAGAGGGGCAGGCAGGCGGCAGGATGGGGGTGCAGGCTGTTATGTACAAAACTTTAGCAGTCTTAACTCCAATAGGACCCTTGGGGGAAGAGTGTCGCCATATCAACTACTCAACTTTTGAATGCCAGGGCCCACCCATAGCAGACAAGAAATTAAGATCCACAGCATCTGCCCCTATTCCGTGTACCCACCTGGCCCCACCAAGCTTTACATCCTTGACTGAGTCTATGACGAACTGTCAGCAGATGTTCATGTGCTGTCTCTTTAGTCAGGTCTGTGACCTCCTGGCAAGCCCGTTCTGTCACTCTCCCAGTTGCTGCTGTTGAGCCATTCAAGGGAGTGGTTTCCTGAATCCTATCACAGTTTTGTAGTACTCGGAGCCTAAAGTTGTAACAAATGTTTGCATGGTATATAATATGTTCCTTCCAATATGCTCACTTATCTATATTAAAAGGTATTAACCACCATTCATAGCAAATGGAACTATGGCCCCAAGAGGATAAATAACCCGTGGAGCTCCAGGCTGGTGGAGGAGAGGAGCTGGGAATCGCTCCTGCCTTTTCTGGCTGTTAAGTGACTTTCTCACAGTTGCAATTACTGTCATGGATACCAGTTGGGTACAGTTTCTGTTTGGAGTCTTCTTGGGAAGGGATAGAACAGTCGAGAAACTGCCCCACTATCAAACCCACGGAATCCAAAGAATTTGCACCCACAAATCTCCTGCCTCTCATGAAGCCCATTCTACTTGTCCCACCCTGGCGAGACTTTAAAGCCGATCCCTGAGCTGAAATGACCGGATGGAGTGAGCACTATGTATTATGTTGGTATTTAATAAAGGGTGTGTTGTTCCCTACTTGGCAGTGGGGCCAAGTCACTGTTCTAGCAGGTGGTGGGTAACTGGACCCAAGCCCCCTGATCTTCTCTCAGGAACTCCCTGGTTAAGCCTTTGATATCAGAACAAGAGGAGAAAACAGTGACATAGGACACTTCCTGTCCCAAAGGGGATGTGACACAGGACACCTGAAACAACAGGCAGAAGAAAAGTTTCACTGGAGCCGCTTCGGAGAGCTGCCCTCAGCCTGCCCGCCATGAGCCATCTCAGATTTGGAAAGAGTGGGACTGGGCCAGCTGTTTCCAGGTTTAGCTTGGTGGATTAGCTTTGGTTCTCTATGGGTTAGGCACTGACATTCCAGTTCCTGCCACCTCAGAGGGTGTGACCCAGTGATGGAAATAGACAAGCAGGTGATAAAAATTAGTATAATGAGGTTCAAGTTTTAATAGAGAAAATAGAGACTAGGCACTTAGACTATCCTGGAGAAGTAGGGAAGGCTTCCTGGAGGAAGAGGAGTCTAGGCTGGGACTTAAAGGATGAATAGAATTTGACCACATATAGTTAGTTTCACAGGCTCCAAAGGTCTTAAAAAGGAAAGCTTAGGCTTAAGAAATCTGACAAATATAGGAAATTGAAACTTTAATGCTAGGTTTGTTTCCTTCTGCCCCCACCCCCACACCATCCACATCCCCCTATGCCCCAAGTCTCTAGCTCCTCCCTGTTACTAGAGGCATGGCTCACATTGCATGGGGCATGTGCAAAGGGCTGATATGTGGTTGGTTGTCTTGGGGCTAGATGTATGCAAATGAAACTTATCTTTAGAATCTTGGAAGCAAGAGTCCCAGATTAAAATCACCCAACATGTTTTTGATTTTTTTTTTTTTTAATCTGGTTCATATCCAACCAGTAATTCACTTCAGGGCTGTGAAAGTTAACTATTTGAGACTGTCACAAATTCCAAGTGTGTTTTATGCAACAGAGATTAAAAAGATATAGGAGTTTGGATATGTTGGTCATAATCTCAAGTCTGTCAGAGACTTTTTTGTTTTTTAGAGATAAGGCCTTGCTCTGTTGCCCAGGCTGGTGTGCAGTGGTGTGATCATAGCTCACTGCAGCCTCAAACTCCTGGGTCCAAGTGACCCTCTGCCTCGGCCTCCTGAATAGCTAGGACTATAGTACACAACCTTACACTTGACTAGTTTTGTTTTGTTTTGTTTTGAGACAGAGTCTCCCTCTGTCACCCAGGCTGGAGTGCAGTGGCGCAATCTCGGCTCACTGCAAGCTCCGCCTCTCAGGTTCATGCCATTCTCCTGCCTCAGCCTCCCGAGTAGCTGGGACTACAGGTGCCTGCCACCACGCCCAGCTAATTTTTTGTATTTTTAGTAGAGACAGGGTTTTACTATGTTGGCCAGGCTGGTCTGTAACCCCTGACCTCCGGTCATCTGCCCGCCTTGGCCTCCCAAAGTGCTGGGATTACAGGTGTGAGCCACCACGCCTGGCCACTTGACTAGTTTTTTTTTTTTTTTTTTTTACTTTTTTTTTTCTTTGTGGAGTTGGGGGTCTTGCGTTGTTGGCCAGGCTGGTTTTGAATTCCTAGGCTCAAGCAATCCTCCTGCATCAGCCTCCCAAAGTGCTGAGAGTACAGGTGTGAGCCACTATGCCTGGTCAAAACTATCCTTATGATTTTGGATGAATCATGTCACTCCAACCAAAAAGAACAAAATCTCTGACATTTATCCATCTATTACATGGTTTTTTGTTTGTTTGTTTGTTTGTTTGTCTGTCTGTCTTAAGACTCTTGTTGCCCAGGTGGGAGTGCAGTGGTGTGATCTCAGCTCACTGCAACTTCTGCCTCCCAGGTTCTAGTGATTCTTCTGCCTCAGCTTCTGAGTAGCTGGGATTACAGGCATGAGCCACCACACCCAGCTAATTTTGTATTTTTCAGTAGAGATGGGGTTTCACCATATTGATCAAACTGGTCTCGTACTCCTGACCTCAGGTGATCCACCTGCCTTAGCCTCTCAAAGTGCTGGGATCACAGGCATGAGCCACTGTGCTATTACTTAATAGTAATAAAATCTATTTTATTCCTGCCATTTTTTTACTTTGAAATATTAAAAACTATAGAAAAATTACAAGAATAAAAGAATGCTATATGTGGGTGTATATATACAAGTGTGTATATTTTTGCTGAGCCATTTGAAAGTAAGTTGCAGGTATCATCACAGTTCCCTCCTACAGTACTTCCGCATGCATCTCTGCATTCTCCTAACGAAATTCTCAAATTCAGAAAATGTATTATGGATGTAATACTCTTCTTTAATGTACAGTCCATGTTAAAGTTTCCCTTATTGTCTCTATCATGTTCCTTTTCTCTTGTTTGTTTTTATTTCTGACCCAGGCCAGTCAAGGATACATATTGCATTAAGCTGTCATGTCTCTTTGGTGTGCTTTAATCAAGAATGATTCCCTGGCCTTTTTTACTCCCAGGAGTTGACGTTTTTGAGGAGTTCAGGACAGTCATTTTGCAGATGACCCGGCTGATTTGTTCAACAGTTACCAGCAGTTGAATACCTCCCACGTGCTGGGCACTGTGCTGTGATAGGAAAACATCTGAATCAAGGTTGTTTTCCTTTTGGTGCTCACAGTCTAGTGGGAGAACCTGAGGATAAATAAGTTACAGAAAAGTGAAAAATGCTGGGGGAGACTGAAGAGCGTTCCCGCCTAGGCATGCATCTGCCCTAAAAATTAAAGAAATGGGGCCCAAGACAGGCCGGGCTCTGTGGCTCACACCTGTAATCCCAGCACTTTGGGAGGCCGAGGTGGGCGGATCACGAGGTCAAGAGATCGAGACCATCCTGGCTAACATAATGAAACTATGTCTCTACTAAAAATACAAAAATTAGCTAGGCGTGGTGGCACATGCCTGTAGTCTCAGCTACTTGGGAGGCTGAGGCAGGAGAATCACTTGAATCCGGGAGGTGGAGGTCGCAGTGAGCCAAGATGGCGCCACTGCACTCCAGCCTGGCGACACAGTGAGACTCCGTCTCAAATAGGGCCGGAGACAAGAAAAGATGGAGTGGAAAAGTCGGGGGATGCTTTGAAGAAAGGTCTGTCTTTGAGGTGGTGATACTTAAGTTGGAGGCTGGGGTGACAGTAAGGGTGACAGTGGTGGCGGTGGCATTCCAGGCAGGGGGAAACAGCATGTGCGCAGGCCTGGAGGCTGGAAGTGTTTGGCCTGGTTGAGGGTTTGGCCTGGTTGAGGAAGTGAACAACGGTCAGTTTGACTGCAGCGTGGTGAGCAGGAGGCAGGAGGTAGGAGAGGAGGTTGATGCCATGGGCAGGGGTTCGGCCATGGTGTGGCTTTTCGATCTAATTTTAGGTGCAATGAGAAGCCCTTGGAGAGTTGATAAAGTGGACCCCATGAACTGAGGCATGCTTTAAAAAGGTTACCAGCTGCTGTTTGAAGCACCCCTGAAGCCATTTGCCGGGTTCGAATGAAATTTCTTCCACAAATTCAAGAGGATGGATAAATTCAAGGTGTTGTTTGTGAGAATTTAGAGCTATCACAAAAGGTGGTTTAAAAATCCTGACTTATGTTTGTTATTTGAAATTATACCTGGGTAATTTCTGAGGCATGGACTTGGCTTTCCAGAGAGGTGGATGGGGACATCTCTTGTTCTCTCATCTTGTCTGGTTTGTTCCCTTCATCAGTGACGTCATCACACCCTAGAAACCGCACAGTAGTCCCATTGCCTCCCGGGCAGTTTTTAATTTGGACTTCGGCTGGCACCTCTGGGGAATCCTGCCACCCTTGGCTGAGGAGTGCATGCCTCCCGCCTGCTCTCCCCGGGCTCCCCTTCCGCAGAGCCCACCCACCTTTGCTTCAGGTCCTTCAGGCCAACCACACTGGAGCTAAACCAATGCTTAAGAGGAAACAGCAGGCGCAGCGAGGCCCCTGCCTGTTCCTGGCCAGGCCCCATGCACCTGGAGGCGCACATGGTGCCTGTGCTCTTTGACCTCCTGCCTGGGCTCACCCGGCCAGAGTCTGGGGAGGGTGGCCGCCAGGTGTGTAAGGGCCACAAGGATGCTGGCAGTCTGCTTGAAGCTTCAGAATCAGAGACCGAGAGGAAAGACTCCCAGTTGCAGAAGAACATCTCCAGGGTTTATTGCACTGAAGTTAGAGTTGCCTTAACCTGTCTGCTGCAGCTTTATGCTGGTTGATGTGTATTTAATTCACAAACTTGTGTTAATTTCTTCTGCTTTTTTGTCCTCCACAAAGTGTGTCCTTGTCACTGTTCTTCTCATACACGCATTCATCCTGACCTTGCTGAGGGCTTCCTGTGTTGAGAGCTGGGTGAGGTCACTGAAGAAAGTGCCCAACCCAGAGTCTGCTGTGGGTGGAACAACCATGATGCAGTGCTGCAGGTGTGAAGATGCTTATCAGACACTTCCTTGCCCACGACCTGGCCCCTGCAGCCCACACTCCACTGCAGGAGCCCTCTCAGGTCCTGGAGGATGCCATGCTCCCTGCTTCCTTAGGGTCTTGGCATTTGCTGTTCCCTCTGCTAGAGTGCTCTTCCTGCGCCACCTCCTTCACCTAGTCAATTGCTACCCTTCTCTGCCCACCCTGGCAATGCCTGATAACCTTGCTATCTGCATGCATAGGACTGTGTCTCTTTCCTCCAGACTACACAGTTCCATTTGGAATAATGTGTGTACGAATGTGTGTGATTATTTGATTACTGTTTGTCTCCCCTACTTGGGTGTAAACTTTGTAAGGAATGGAAAGATGTCTGTGGTTGCTCATCACATAACCTCAGTGTACCCCAGGCCTAACTCTTTAGTGGTAGGGTTCTCCAGAGAACTGCTAGTTACTGATGGAATCTCAGGAAGTGTGTGCATGGTGGGTGGCTTCTGTGAAGTCGGGAAGTCAAGGCTTGCTCTCCACTGGGCAGAATCCAATAAGATGAAATGAGAGAGAGAGAGAATGCAGCGCACTCGAGAGTGTTTGGAGATACTGGGTGTTTTCTGTCATCCTAAATAGCAAGGACCCAGGATACCCACCCACTTGCCTTCAGAGCAGACTATAAGGAATCTTCCTGTTCATTTTCCTGACTGTCTCCCCATATCCCCATTCTGCATATTGAGTTTTTCTGGAAAGAAGCAAGGGGTGTGTTTCATTTTTCTGTTCTGTGCCAAACCTCAACTAGGGAGAGGAAGTTCTGTAATCAGATTTTTCCCTTCTGGGCTCCTTTGTTAGGATGTTGCCCTGAAAGAATGTCTCGTTTCACTGGAGACCTCAGCCAGCCTCAGCGTGAGCCCTGTTCCACTTGGGTTGTATTTACTTCCAAATAGTGTGAGACAAATGCACTTCTGTGTCCCCACTTCCCTGGGATGTCCTGCTGTACAGCCTTCTGAATTAAAACTTAGGATCTGTGTGGCAGTGGGTGAGTAACTCAGGAGCTGGGTGGGGACGTGGTGGTTGCAATGTGGAGGAAGAGACTATTCTTGTGTGGTCCCAAACTGTGACCCAGGCATTAATATTCAACTAGCCTGGTTCCTCTGCCTTCTGATAAGATCAAATAACAGCAGTATGTGGTCAGAGACTCAAATGCCTACAAAGCCTAGGAAAGTGGGGCACCCCATTAGTTGAAAACTGTACTCTCTAGTTAACCCTTGTCCCCACCACTCCTGATTGTCCCCAAGACAAAAATGACCACTGGTTTAAAGAGCAGACTTATTGGCTGGCCAAGCATCTTAGTTTCCACTTTGGTTGTTGGATATTTGGGGATAGGGACTATGGTGAACTAGAAAGCTTGTGTCCCCCTAAGGGGACAGCTACTTCTCCAGGTAATTGTTGCCACATGAAAATATGGGCCCAATGTCACCAGATAATCTGTTTCTTGAAGAGATGCCAGATAGCTGAATTTGTTTTTATTTTTACAACTTTTACATTTCTTGTGGAGGCAGAATCTTGCTACATTGCCTAGGCTGGTCTTGAACTCCTGGGCTCAAGCGATCTTCCCACCTTGGCCTCCGAAAGTGCGGGATTACAGGTGTGAGCCACTGGGCCCAGCCAGATATCTGGATTTGTATGAAAAATCTTCTGATTTTTAAATGCTGGGAACAAATACATGTTTTAAGTCTGGGTGCAGTGGCTCATGCCTGTAATCCTAGCACTTTGGGAGGCCGAGGCTGGCAGATCACCTGAGGTCAGGAGTTCGAGACTAGCCTGGCCAACATGGTGAAACACTATCTTTACTAAAAATACAAAAATGAGGCCTGGTGGTAGGCGCCTGTAATGCCAGCTACTTGGGAAGCTGAGGCGGGAGAATCGTTTAAATCTGGGAGACAGAGGCTGCGGTGAGCCGAGATTGTGCCACTGCACTCCAGCCTGGGCCACAGAGTGAGACTCTGTCTCAAAACAAAACAAAAAAACCCAAATACATGTTTTTAAACAAATTTGTGCTAGGCATGGTGGTGCACACTTATAATTCCAGCTACCCAGGAAAGAATTCAAGGGCAAGCCAGAGGTAGAAGAAAACAGCTTTATTGAAGAGGCAGTGTTATAGCACCAACAGTGTTACTGTCCCATGACAGCTCCTGCAGAGCAGAGCTACCTCACAGGCAAAGAGCAGCAGCTCAGAGTAGATTTGCAGTCACATTTATACTCACCTTTAATAACATGCAGATGAAAGGGCGGTTGATGCAGAAAATTCTAGGGAAGAGGTAGTAACTTTTGGGTCATCGGGTCATTTCCACAGAAAAGGGCGGTAACTCCCAGGTGTTGCCATGGCACACCAGTGGGTGTGTCTGATTGGAAAGCAGCTTCCACCCAGGCCCTGTTTTTGCTAGTTCTCAGTCTGGTCCGGTGTCTGAGCCCCACCTCTGGAGTCCAGTCCTGCCTCCTACTTCACTATGACTGTACCACTGAACTCCAGCCTAGGCCACAGAGGGAGACCCCATCTTTAAATATATATATGGCGTATGCCAAATGCAACTTGTGCGTGGGTTTTGCTTTGTTCAAAAGTTGTCAGCAGTCTCTTGGCCAGTGTGGGGTGGGTCATCTGAAAGCATCCACTTCTTTAGATGGCACAACATGAGCAAGTGGGTATAAATGGAGAAAAATAGAAGCCCAAAGAACAACTGCAGGGAAGCTGCATGGGCTGGTGCAGGGAATTAAGCCTTGGTCCGGAGAGGCCTGGATTTGTACTCCAGCTCTTCCATGCACGAGGATGTGAAGGGCCTGATCACTCCACTTCACCCAGTGCCAGCTTTCCACTATGTGATATGAGATGAGTGGCATTTGTTTCACAGAGTACGTCAGAGTGCCCGGTGCCGGGCTCAGGAGCTGTCACTCCAGCAGGCCTCACCTTTAACAAGCTCTAATGGAACTTTGTTGTTGTTGTTGTTTTGTTGTTGTTGTTTTATTTTGAGATGGAGTTTCGCTCTTCTTGCCCAGGTTGAGTGAAATGGCGCAATCTCAGCTCACCGCAACCTCCGCCTCCCAGGTTCAAGCGATTCTCCTGCCTCAGCCTCCCTAGTAGCTGGGATTACTGGCATGTGTCGCCACGCCCGGCTAATTTTGTATTTTTTAGTAGAGATGGGGTTTCTCCATATTGGTCAGGCTGGTGTTGAACTCCCGACCTCAGGTGATCTACCCGCCTTGGCCTCCCAAAGTGCTGGGATTACAGGAGTGAGCCGCTGTGCCTGGCCATTTTGCTGTTTTTTAAATAGTCCTATGTCCCCAGTCCCCAGTTGGGACTCAGCTCTCTCCCTTGACCCCTAGGTATTCCTGGGGTTCTGACCCACCTCTCTCTGCTATGTCTCTTGAATTCCTTCTCGCCTCTACTTTTCCTTACCGCTCGCTCCTGTCATAGTCATTACCTCTACCTGGATGTGGTCATTGTTTCCACACCACCAGTGCTGCTTCCCCTCAAAGCGCTTCACATGTGTCTCCAGTCCCACCTCCCTGAAGTGCAGCTCTGCTCGTGGCAGGCAGTGTTCAGACCCCTCCAGCCTGTTGGTTGAGCTTCCCTAGCCCTGCTGTTATGAACTCCCCATGACCAGCCACCATCCCTTTCTCCATTTTCTCCCCTGCCAACCTCTCCCTACCCATCTGCTGTTACTCCCTACCTTACTCCCCTCACCTAGCGTACCCCAGCCCTTCAGCTTTCTGTCACTTCCTCCAATTTGCCATCGTCTTTCTAGGGTCTGTGCAGTTGTTCCTCCTGACACTTGGCACGGTGATATCCCCTGTGTCTCCCCAGCTAACCTTCATTTGTGTCTTGGGGGTCTGCCTCATAAACTTCTTTCTTACCTGCTCTCATTACACCCTAAACTCCTTCACTCTTATCCCTACAAGTATTTGTATATAAACTTGTCCATCTCTGTCCTTCCTATTAGACCAAAGTTCTGGAGAGGCGGTGCCATGTCTGGTTGTTCTGTGCATCTCACATTTATGGGATGAATGTAGACTCTCTTTCCACATCTCTTCACATACCTCTTCCTGGAGAGAAACGGAACTGCCTGCTATTCCCTGCACACACCTCAGAGTCCTCCAGTGCATGAACTCTGCCATCGTCTGCCTAGGTTTAAAGCCTCCCTCTGCCCATTCCTGGCTGTATGGCATTGGATGGGTCACTTTACTTCTCTGGGTCTTAATTTCTTCAGCTGTAAAATGGGACTCATAAGAGTGCCTGTCTCATAGAATGCCCATCCTGCCTCATGGTGGCTGTGTAATGCTGGGCCACTGAACCTCCCTGAGCTTGGATTTCTTGTCAGTGTGATGTGGATGTTGATGATGGTACTATATCATCCCCATTGTGTTGGGGATTAAAGAAGTACGGGAACGTGCCGGAAGCGCGTGGCCCGATGCCTGGTGCAGAGCGTGGGCTTGTTAAGTGCTTATTGCTGTTATGATTGTTATTAGTCTAGTAGTGGCTCTGGCACAAATTAGAGAGACCTGTGTTTCTGGTTATGCTTTAGGGCCATCTGTGGGGAGGTGTGTTAGACCCTCCTGGCTCCATCCTGTGCTAACCTTTACATTGCTTAGTGATGAGGGAAGAGACTGATTAAATAGAAAGACCCCATCCTCTCCAGTCTAATCTTTCTTTGGCTTGGCTCAAGTACTTCATTATTGGGTCTGTTTTTTGTTTTTTGTGTTTTTTTGTGTGTTTTTTTTTTTGGCCTAGGAAATAAAGAATTAGCAAGATAATCTGTTTAATCTGTTTTGTGTGACGGGTGCAGCCTCTGGGTATATATTGCTTCCTCAGCGGAGCCTTCCCTGACCACCTCAACTGAGGGTATATCCCCAGTCACTCTCCATCTCCACACTCACTTTATTTCTTTCATAGGATTTTTCCTAATTGATGACTTTATGGTCTGTCCTGTCGCCTAGACTATACGTTCCACGAGGTTATAGACTTTGCACTGCTCACTGGGAGGAAAACTGGACGGGAAAGAAGAAAAGAAAACCTTGTAGGGGGTCCTTGAATATGCTTTAAAAGTCAAAGATTTTAATCTGCTGTTGACTCTGACTTGGGAATTGAAACTATTAAGAGACAGAGGGGCCGGGCGTGGTGGCACATGCCTGTCATCCCAGCACTTTGGGAGGCCAAGGCAGATGGATTGCTTGAGCTCAGGAGGTCGAGATGAGCCTGCACAACCTAGTGAGACCTCATCTCTACAAAAAAAAAAAAAAAAAAAAAAAATTAGCCAGGCATGGTGGTGTGTACCTGTAGTCCCAGCTATTTAGGAGACTAATGAGAGATAGGAGGATCACTTGAGCCTGGGAGGCAGAGATTGCAGTGAGTTGAGATGGTGCCACCGCACTCAAGCCTGGGCCACAGAGCTAGACCCTGTCTCAAAAATAAAACATAAAAAAAAAAAGAGGCCAGGCGCGGTGGTTCACGCCTATAATCCCAGCACTTTGGGAAGCTGAGGCAAGGTCAGGAGATTGAGACCATCCTGGCTAACACTGTGAAACCCCATCTGTACTAAAAATACAAAAAAAAAAAAAAAAAAAAGCCAGGCGTGGTGGCAGGCGCCTGTAGTCCCAGCTACTCGGGAGGGGAGGTGGAGCTTGCAGTGAGCCGAGATTGCATCACTGCACTCCAGCCTGGGTGACAGAGCGAGACTCTGTCTAAAAAAAAAAAAAAAAAAAAAGACGACGAAGAAGAAAAAGAAACAGAGGAAGGCAGCTCTATTATTTGTGTCACTGTAGTTTAACTCAGTTGCTGGTGGATTCTCTTAATTTCACACAGTTGTTTCCTTCTGAGTGTGGCTCATTAATCTCTAGGGAGGATGCCAAACCTTCTCACCCCATTCCAGCTGAGGAGGCTCGTCTCCTTGGTCAGCTGGTGCCCACGCGAAGTCTCCTGGCACAGCTGCACCCAGGTCCTCTCTGATCATAGGGTTGGAATAGAAGAGGTAGTAGAAAGAATAGCAGCTAACGCTCATCTGTAGAACTTTTCCTGTGTGCCTGGTGCTTTACATAGATTATGTCATTGAATTCCCACAGTAACTCAATGAGGTAAGTACTCTTATCTGATGGAAGAGCAAGGTGAGGCTTGAGGAGCATAAGTTATTAGCCTAAAATCATAAAATTTGTAAAGATCAGGGCCAACGTTGGAACCACGTCATCTGTTTTAAAAGCTACTGCTGAGCTGCCAAGCTGCTGAATACTTCAGATCATTGAATTTTGACTTTGGGATGTGTTGCGGGCAGGGAGAGGAGGAGGAGGGGAAGGAAATGTTGCAGATTTATTTTCCTAATTTTACTTGGCTTCAGCTAATATTAAAGTTATTTTAAGCACTCCACTGGCAAAGGCGGAAGAGAGAATCCAATTTGATATTAAATATTTGCAATGGAAAATTTGCAGAGTCTTTTTGAGTAGAAGATATTTCCGAGTAATTCCCGTGGGACTAATTCGGCCAGTTGTTCCCTTCTGCAGCATGCTTCCTGTGGTTGCTTCACTGTTCTCAGAAATGAACATTCCTGACTTTGAAGTCCTGGGGTTATGCTGGGCTAGATGCTGAACTGTGCCTTGGTTTCCCTGGCAATGTGTGAATAAAGGGGAGAGGGTTACGAATTGCACTTAATGGCCTAAGTTATAATTCTGTGATCTATGACAGTTGTATTAAACCAGGCGTCTTTAGCCGGGTGTGGGCTCTATCATGATCGTAATATTCAGAGTAGCTGATGCTGACTGAGCATTTGCTTGTGTGCTGCACAGGATACTGAGACCTTTCTATGCCCCTACTCTTTTCTTCCTAACAATGACCTTATTGGAAAGGTCCCATTAACCCTATTTTATAGACTAAGAAACTGGGGATCAGAGAGGTTAAGTTCTGGGCCTAGTTGGCAAGTGGCAGAGCTGGGACAAGAAGCCAGGATTGTTTGACTCAAAAATCCCATGCCCTAACTAGTATGCTGTGTGCCAGAACCATCTTTGAAGGTGTTTTTTTTTCCTCCCCCCCGAGGATGGAGTCTCATTCTGTTGCCCAGGCTGGAGTGCAGTGGCACAATCTCGGCTCACTGCAACCTCCACCTCCCAGGTTCAAATAATTCTCCTGCCTTAGCCTCCTGAGTAGCTGGGACTATAGGTGTGTGCACCATGCTAGGCTAATTTTTGTATTTTTAGTAGAGATGGAGTTTCATCATGTTAGGCAGGCCAGTCTTGAACTCTTGACCTCAGGTGATTCGCCTATCTCAGCCTCCTAAAGTGCTGGGATTACAGGCATGAGCCACTGCACCCAGCCCGTCTTTGAAGCTTTAACTGGTTGATGGAAGAGCTGATCCCTTCCAGACCACTTGCCATGGTGAGCTAGAATTCCTGGCACGAAGTGTGGATATCCTCCTCGTTAGACTTGGTTGCCCTGTCACCTACTGCATTACCACGGATGATCTCCGTCTGGCATATAGCCAGACAGATAAGGGAAGAGGGTCTTTCCTCACTGTAAGTTTCAAGGCCTATGCTGTAAGCCCATCAGATGAAAACATCCTTGAGTCTATGAAGCAGCACTGTCCATTTCCTCATTGCAGTCATGTAGTTTGAATCAATGGCAGTTCTACCAAAGTCTAGTTTCTCACTAGGTGAACATCTGGGATGTAAACTCCAGGAGGGTGGAGACCTTGCAAATTGTGTTCACAGTTGCATTCCAAGTGCTCAGAGCAGCACCTAGCATTTCACAGGCTCAGCACACATTTGTTGAATCTTTAATCCTGCCGGGTCTGCCGCTTGCACTACCAGTCTGTCTTCCTCTGAGCTGGACCATCTCATGCTGTTCTTTGTGCATACAATGCTGTTGCCTCTGTGCAACATGCTGTTCCCTACCTTGCCTGCTCAGTACCCTCTCCCCTTCAGGTCTCAGTCTAAATGTCACCTCTTTAGATGGGCCTTCCTGATCTCCATGTAGGCAGTCCTCTATGTCCAAATAGCGTGTCTGTGTTAAATGGTCTCACAACACCACTTTTCCTTCAAGGCAAGTGTCTCAATTTATAATTATACTTACATGAGTAGAACTGTTTCACATGTGACCTCTGCTTAAACTTTTAGTTCCATGAGGGCAGAGATCCTGTCTATTTTGCTCACTTTTATCCTCCTAGGGCTTAGTAGGTACTCACTAAACATTTGTAAGCAAATGAGTTCTCTACTTTCCCCACCAACACCAACATCCCCCAGAGTGATAGATTCTAATGCATTTAGTATTTACAACTGGATGAAGCCTTTTCTCCTCATCCCTGACCCTCACAACCACTTCCTTGGCACTAATCAGACTTGCTGCTTCACAGACGGCAGGGATTTATTTTCCCTTTGGATCTGCTGTAACTCAGGTTTAGGGAAGGCTGTGATCTGCCCTCACTGCAGCTACCTAGCCCCAGGCCCAGGGAACCAGGGCTGCTGTTTTTAGAGCAACTGAGTGACTTTGAGTTCTCGAGAGTCATCTATAAAAAGTCTTAGTTTTCAACCCTTTATTCCGTGGGCAAGGTGAAAAGAGTGGTGCCTCTACAGACCGCCTCCCTCCTTAGCACGCACTCAGTCTTTTATTCCTTCTCCCTACTTATGATGTCTTGTTAGCAATGAAATGAATGGATCTTTCACCAGGGAAAATGGGGGAGGTTGGAAACATCAAAACCGGTAATGCTTTTCATCAGGTAGGAGCTAGAGCAGGAGGCAGGCGTGTGAGCAAAGCGTGTCTCAGGCTGTGAATTGTCGCTGGGCACTGGCACCCTTGGCCTTTTAGAGTCACCACTCTGTAGGGTAAGACAGACGTGCAGAGAGGCTAGAGGTTTCTGCGTGGCTCCCTCTGGTCTCGCTCCTTGCTTCTTTCCCCTTTCTTCTTACTGACATACGCAGCTCAGACTCCTCCTCACTTGGCCCTTCCTCCTCAGTATTGGCTTTCAGCTCTCCCGGCCCGACATCCTGTGGACGCTGCAGTTCAGACAAATAGCAAGATCATCAAAGAGAGGAGCATGAATGAAAACCTGCTTTATGACATGCCTTCAAAGTGTCTTTTTAGAAGTTCAAAGGGTGTGGAGAGGAGGCAGGGGAATCAAAGAAGATGGGGGAGAGCAATGAACTCTCCAAGGAATCATTGGGTTTTTCATTGTATATTTTCTATGACGCTTGTGATGTAAAAATCAAAAGTGTTCCCAGCCCTGAAGGGTTCTCAGTGAGTAGATCTGATGCAAAGACGGAAACAACACACCTTGCCGTGGAAGGCTCTACCCTGGCATTCTGAGTCCCCCATTTTGTATCTGCAGTTCCTGTTTGGACCTCAATCGAATACTTGATCAGGGAAGACTGTCCAGAGATGGAGATTGAATGCCGCTTACGTGGTTCAATGTAAATGAATAATTTAGTCTGTGCAGATATTCCCCATTAACTCCTCTATTTAAAGACGAGCTAGGGTCTGGCTGTAGCGATGGATGCAGAACTTAGAAAAGATCTGGCATACATCATACAATCCAGAGATTTTTTTTTTTTTTAAGTCTCACTCTGTCACCCGGGCTGGAGTACAGTGGTGTGATCTTGGCTCACTGCAATCTCTGCCTCCCGGGTTCAAGTGGTTCTCCTGCTTCAGCCTCCTGAGTAGCTGAGATTGCCACACGCCCAGCTAATTTTTGTATTTTTAGTAGAGACAGGGTTTCACCAGGTTGGCCAGGATGATCTGGAACTCCTGACCTCAGGTGATCAACCCATCTCAGCCTCCCACAGTGCTGGGATCACGGGTGTGAGCCACCACACCTAGCCTGATCCCAGAGACTTCTTTTCTGATGCACAGGAGAACCAAGATTTGGCTTGTGGCTGGAGTTGGTCCTGATTGATATGCTGGTGGGAACATCATTAATATTTTCATGCAGGAATGCCTTATGCCCAATCCACCCAGAAGGTTTTGGCAGCTAACACAGTGCCTGGCACATAGAGGGTGCTTGAATGAAATGAATGAATGACCAAACAAATGAACAACTTTGTTTTTGTAACCCTAGAGTAGACTCTTTCATGCGGATTCTCCTTGGGCCAGTCAGGCCCAGAATACGAGGACATGAGATGAGATCTGAATGACTGCATTAGTTAAATCTGCAAGGGATTTCAAGGCAAGGGACGTATATACCAACTCAAACTGGGTTGAGGCTGAAGGAATTTTGCTGGAATAATATTATTGAAAATGCCATCCTAGTATTTAAAAGCACACGAGGGTGACCATAGTCAATAATAATTTAATGGCATAATACATTTGAAAATAACTAAAATTATATAATTGCATTGTTGTAACAAAGGAAAATGCTTGAGGAGGTGGATACCCCATTTTCCATGATGTGATTATTGCACATTGCATGCCTGCATCAAAACATCACGTTTACCCCATAAGTATATACACTTACTATGTACCCACAAAAATTTTTTGAAAAAAAAAAAAAACTCCAGGGGTAGATTTGACCTCTGCCTCAGCTGGTTTAAGGGGCTCCAGCGATTCCTGAGGGCTCTGTCTTACTCTCTGCATCTCTCCACTCTGCTTCTGTGTGCTTTAGCTCTCTGTTTTCAGGTAGACTCTCCTCTAGGGGTGCCAAGGCAAAGGAAGTGTTATTTGATGGTTAAGAACACAGCTGGCTGGGGGCGGTGGCTCACACTTATAATCCCAGCACTTTGGGAGTCTGAGGCGGGCAGATCACGGGGTCAGGAGATCAAGACCATCCTGGCTAACACGGTGAAACCCCATCTCTACTAAAAATACAAAAAAACTAGCTGGGCGCAGTGGTGGGCACCTGTAGTCCCAGCTACTCAGGAGACTGAGGCAGGAGAGTGGTGTGAACCCGGGAGGTGGAGCTTGCAGTGAGCTGAGATGGCGCCACTGTACTCCAGCCTGGGTGACAGAGCGAGACTCTGTCTCAACAAAAAAAAAAAAAAAAAAGAAAAAGAAAGAAAAAAAAGAACACAGCCTCTGGAGCCCAAAATAGTCTCGGTTTAAATTCCCAGTCTGTCACTTGTTAGTTGTACAAACTTAAGTCAACATTTCTGTGCCTCAGTGTCCTGGTATGTACCTTAGAAATGATGATAGTCATAGCTAAATTTTATTGAGCATTTGCTGGGTGCCTGATGGTCTTCCAAGTGCTTTACATATAAGAGCTCACTAAATCTTCACAACAACCCATGGAGTAGGTACTATTATTAGCCCCATTTCAAAAATGAAGTAAACTGAGGCACAAAATGTTTAAATATTGCCTGTTACACAGCTAGTACCTATGGAGCGAGAGTTTAAACCCAGGCAATCTGATTCCAGAGCCAGTAATATTGACCTCCAAACTATGCCACCTCATACAATAGAACTTACAACTTTTGGAGTTGATGTGGGAATTAAAGGAGATAATGTTGATATATATATAAAGACACTTGAGGCAGTTCTTAGCACATAAGGTGTATTCAAAGTTATCTAAAGAAAACAAGCTGTCAGTAACTTCTGACCTATATTCTGTGCTCTCAGTAACATGAGCAAAGAGCAATTCTTCCTAAGAGATCCTCAGAATTCTCAGAATTGGGTCTTGTTGACTCTCTCTGGGTCCCATATCCGATGCTGAACCAGTCATTATGGCTAAGAGATGTCAGTGTTCCACTGAGCCAGGCTGGTTCATAGGCCCACCCTGAAGCTGAGGGTAGTGTTGGCACCACCTGAGCCACCTCAACTAAAAAGTGAAGGAGGGTTATTTCTTTGGAACAACAACAACAAAAGGTAGCATTACTAGAGGTAGAGAAACAAGAAGTCCCTTTATCATGCATTTACACTAGCAAAAGAGGCTGTCTGGATTTCTTGGGGAAAAGACACATTGCAGCTGATGAACTGAACGAGAGGGTGGCCAGAGGCCCTTCCACTGAGTCCTATTGAACCCTGCAGCATAGAGTAGCGAGGGAAGAGGTTTGGAGGGGTTTGGCAAGAAGCACTATCTTTTTTTTTTTTTTTTTAATCTTAAGTTCCAGGATACATGTGCAGAACAGGCAGGTTTGTTACATAGGTAAATGTGTGCCATGATGGTTTGCTGCACCTATCAACCCATCACCTAGGTAACAAGCCCCCCATGCATTAGCTATTTATCCTGATACTTCCCCCTCACCCGCCCCCGCTCCCATCACAGGCCCCAGGGTGTGTTGTTTCCCTCCCTGTGTCCATGTGTTCTCATTGTTCAGCTCCCACTTACAAGTGAGAACATGTGGAAGAAGCACCATCTTTAACACTCAACCTGCTATGTCACTAGGGGCATCATTCAGAGAGGTCGTCAGGAAGTCCATGGCCAGTTCATTGAATCTGCAGGAGGGTAAATAGGACATAATTACCCAAATGGCATGTGGGCAGGCCCCAGGCCATCCTGCAAGAAGTGCTGGGTAAGCATCTGCAACCACTAATGATGCCCCTCAAGGCCCTGGTGTTGCTCAGAGGTGGCGCCGCCAGCCCTGAAGCCCCTATTCCCATGCTCCTGGGTGAGTCAGGCTGTGCTGAAGGAGGGCCCCACCTGATTCACCAGTCCCACTTCCTTTACTTCCTGGTGGTCCCCACCCACACAGCCACCACACCCAGAGCAGCACTGACCAATAGGACCAAAATTAGCTTCTGAGGCATAATGGGAAAACTTGGTCCAAGATCCTGTGGGTGATGCGTAAATTACAAAGGGACCCCGGGTTAAAGATATCAGTTCACCAGTTTCCACTTAAATCCCTACCACCTTCCACTTACTGGGGCCATTTGTTGCTGGAGTAGGCATATGGAGACATTTCCTTTAGTGCCAAGTTTAAGCAGCTAACTCCTGTCAAGCATCTAAGGGTTGGTTTGGAAATGGGAGTGTGAAATGGTACCAGTACCGTAAAAATAACTGGCTGGTTGTATTAATCTGTTCTTGGATTGCTATAAAGAACTACCTGAGACTTAATTTATACCACAGGCCCTATAGGCAGCATGGCTAGGGAGGCCTCAGGAAGCTTACTGTGATGGTGGAAGGCAGAGGGGAAGCAGGCATGTCTGTCCTACATGGCTGGAGCAGGAGGAAGAGAAGGGGGAGGTGACATACATTTTTAAACAACCAAATCTCATAAGAACTCACTATCACAAGAACAAGGGAAAAATCCATCCCCATGATCCAGTCACCTCCCACCAGGCCCCTCCTCCAACACCGGGGATTACAATCTGACCTGAGATTGGGTCGGGACACAAATCCAAACCATATCAATAGTAGAGACGCAGCTGCTGTTTCACAACTACTTTTTTACTAGTGTGTGTGTTGGGAGTGGGGGTCTAGTCGTTCTGGATATTATTGCTCAGGCTCATTTTTCTAAAGATGACTTCTATCAGATTCCATTCACTGATGACCTTGCTTAGTAATCAGTAAAAAATGAGACCAGCAGCGTCACAGCTTTCTTTCTCTCAGATCTTCACTGAGACCCCAGAACCAACTCCTCCTGCAAACTCTGGGAACTTCATCCACAATATCTCCTTCTCTCTCCCTCCTGTTTCAACAGTCTGTATTTTCTGACTCCTTCCTCTAAACCTATACTAAAATGACCCATCCTAAAAATAATCACCTTCCCACAACTTTCCACTTTCCTTGTAGCTATCCATACCCTTCCTTTCTACCAAATGTCTTCTTTTTGTTGTTTTTTTAAGCGAAAGCAAGTTTATTAGGAAAGCAAAGAAATAAAGAATGGCTACTCCATATGCAGAGCAGCAACTTGGGCTGCGGGACTAAGGATGCATATAATTATTTCTCGATTTTATGCTAAAAAAGGGTGGATTATTCATGAGATTTCTGAGAAAGGGGCTGGGCAATTCCTGGAACTGAGGGTTCCTCCCCTTTTAAAACCATATAGGGTAACTTCCTGACATTGCCATGGCATTTGTAAACTGTCATGGCTCTAGTGGGAATGTCTGTTAGCATGCTAATGTATTTTTTTTTTTTTTTTTTTTGGGATGGAGTCTAGCTCCGTCGCCCAGACTAGAGTGCAGTGGCTGGATCTCGGCTCACTGCAAGCTCCGCCTCCCGAGTTCACGCCATTCTCCTGCCTCAGCCTCCCGAGTACCTGGGACTACAGGCGCCTGCCACCATGCCTGGCTAATTTTTGTATTTTTAGTAGAGACGGGATTTCACCATGTTAGCCAGGATGCTCTCGATCTCCTGACCTCATGATCCACCCACCTCAACCTCCCAAAGTGCTGGGATTACAGGCGTGAGCCACTGTGCCTGGCTGCTAATGCATTATAATTAGCATATAATGAGCAGTGAGGACGACCAGAGATCAGTGTTTTTGCCTCCTTGGTTTTGGTGCTCTCCACCAAGTATCTTGCAAGACATTTGCCTGCTATCTCTACTGCTCAACTCCAGTTACAGTCTGGTTTCTGCTTCTACCATGGCACTGAAACTGCCCTGCCAGGCTTATAGCAGGCAACTCTGAACTCCAAATGTTTTGAGAGTTTCATCCCCATCAGTGAAAACAAATTGAGTATGTGCCTCAACATATGAATATTTATTTATAAATTATATACATATGCTAATGTATAGATATTGTATCTACTACGAAATATAAACCAAAATAAATAAGAGATGTTTTAAATATAGAAGTTGGAATTATTTTCCCTAGTGGATTATCTCCTGCCTGCCTCTTTGGTCTGCTTACTGGTTTCAATATATTTATTTTTTTGTCAGCTTTATTGAGATATAATTTCATGTGGTAAAATCAATTTTAAGTATACAATTCAATGAGTTTAGACAAATGTATGAAGTCTTATAACTACTATCCCAATCATAATATAGAACATTCCAACACCTCCAAAAGGTCCCTCATTTTTATTTTCAGTGAATTCCTTACCTCTTCCCCGACCCCTAGCAATAAGCAACCTGCTTTTTAATCACTATAATTTGCATTTTCTAGAATTTCATATAAATTAAATAACACAGAAGGTAGTTTTTTTTTTTTTGTATCTGACGTCTTTTACTTACCATGATGCTTTTGAGATTCGTTCATGCTGCTGCATGTGTGGGTAGTGTTTTCATTTTTATGACTCAGTAATTATCTGTTGTATGAGGATGCTATAATATTTTTACTCATTTACCTGTTGAAGGACAGAAATTTATGACTAAAGTTGCTATAAGCATTGACATATAAGTATTTGTGTAGATATGCGTTTTTATTTCTCTTAGGTCAATACCTAGGAGTGGGATTTCTAAGTCATATGGTAAGTATATATTTAACTTTATCAGAAACTGCCAAACTGTTTTGTAAAGTGCTTGAAAAATCACATCCTCATCAGCAATCTATGAAAGTTCCGTTTGCTCCCACGTCCTCACCAACATTTAATATTGTCAGTCTTTTATATTTTAGCCATTGAGGGGGATATGTAGTGCTATATA
Organism: Piliocolobus tephrosceles; assembly: GCF_002776525.5. Taxonomy (NCBI): domain Eukaryota; kingdom Metazoa; phylum Chordata; class Mammalia; order Primates; family Cercopithecidae; genus Piliocolobus; species Piliocolobus tephrosceles. The sequence continues at coordinate 148,343,444 of NC_045437.1, read as the reverse complement.
CAAAGCTGATTACTGCAGCTTTATAAAAAGTTTTGAAATAATCCTTTAATTTTTTAAAATCAAAATTGTTTACACTTCCCTCCTTTTTTTTTTTTTTTTTTTTTTTGAGACAGAGTCTCTGTCACCCAGGCTGGAGTACAGTGGTATGATCTTGGCTCATGCAACCTCTAACTCCCAGGTTCAAGTGATTCTCTTGCCTCAGCCTCCTGAGTAGCTAGGATTACAGGCACATACCACCACACCAGGCTAATTTTTGCATTTTTAGTAGAGACGGGGTTTTGCCAGGTTGGCCAGGCTGGTCTCAAACTCTTGACCTCAAGTGATCCACCTGCCTTGGCCTCCCAAAGTGCTGGGATTACAGGCATGAGTGGCTGCACCCAGCCCCCTACTTTTTAATATAAGTATCTAAATCTGCCATCTTGCTACTTGTTTTCTATTTGTCCCATCTGTGTTTTGTTGTTCCTTTTTTCTTTTTCTGCATTCTTTTAGATTAAGTGCTTTAATATTATTTCTTAGAAAGTTTATTGAGGAGTAATTTACATACCATAAAATTCTTCCATCTTAAATATACAATTTGGCCAGGTGCGGTGGCTCATACTTGTAATCTCAGCACTTTGGGAAGCTGAAGTGGGAGGATTGCTTGAGCCCAGGAGTTCAAGGCCAGCCTGGGCAACATAGTGAGACCCCTGTCTCTACAAAAAAACTTTTTTTTTTTTTTTTTTTTTTTTTGAGGCGGAGTCTTGCTCTGTCGCCCAGACTGGAGTGCAGTGGCCGGATCTCAGCTCACTGCAAGCTCCGCCTCCCAGGTTTACGCTATTCTCCTGCCTCAGCCTCCCGAGTAGCTGAGACTACAGGCGCCCGCCACCTCGCCCAGCTAGTTTTTTTGTATTTTTAGTAGAGACGGGGTTTCACCGTGTTAGGATGGTCTTGATCTCCTGACCTCGTGATCCGCCCGTCTCGGCCTCCCAAAGTGCTGGGATTACAGGCTTGAGCCACCGCGCCCGGCCCAAAAAACATTTTTATAAAATTAGCCAGGCATGTTGTTGTGTGCCTGTGGTCCTAGCTACTTGGGAGGCTGAGGTGGGAGGATCGCCTGAGTCCAGCAGGTTGAGGCTGCAGTGAACCAAGATTGCACGGCTGCACTGCAGCCTAAGATATATATGTGTATATATATATATATATATATATATATATAGCAGCCTAAGATATATATATATACACACACGCACATTTTCTCCTTGTTTATCATATAATCAATAAATATAACTATCCTTAGTCCAGCAGCCCAGGTTGCTGCTCTGCCTATGGAGTAGCCATTTTTTATTCCTTTACTTTCCTAATAAACTGGCTTTCACTTAAAAATAAAAAAAAAAAGACATTTGGTGGAGAAGAAGGGTATGGATAACTACAGGGAGAGTGGAAAGTTGAGGGAAAGTGAGTATTTTTAGGATGGGTCATTTTAGTATAGGTTTAGAGGAAGGAGTCAGAAAACACAGACTGATGAAACAGGAGGGAGAGAGAAGGAGATACTGTGAAGTTTCCAGAGTTTGCAGGAGGAATTGGTTCTGGGGTCTCAGTGAAGATTAAAAAAGTAATGGCAAAAACCACAATTACTTTTGCACCAACCAAATGATTTGTATATAAATCATTATAAATATGTAATGATTTATATATAAATCATTAAATTATAAATTTCATGATTTTCAGTAAATTTACAAAATTGTGCGACGATCACAACGATCCAGTTTTAGAATATTTCTGTCTCCCCAAAAAGATCCCTCATGCCCATTTGTAGTCAATATGATTCTATTTTATCTCATTTATTGGTTTAATTAGCTATACCTCATTTTATTTTTTTTTGGAGGTTCTTTTGGGGTTTACAGTGTACATCTTGAACTTAGTGTCGTCTGTCTTCAATTAATAAGTCATTTAACGTTTGTCATAAGAACCTTGCAACAGTATATTTCCACCCCTTCTCCTTCCTAGCCTTTGTGCTATTCTTGTCATTCATTTTATTTTTATTTCCACATGTGCTATAAACCCCTCAAAACATTGTTGCTATTTTCCCTTTGAATGACCAAATCTCAAGGTTTTTTTTTTTTTTTTTTTTTTTTTGAGGCGGAGTCTCACTCTCTCACCAGGCTGGAGTGCAGTGGTGTGATCTCGGCTCACTTCAACCTACACCTCCCAGGTTCAACCTATTCTCCTTTCTCAGCCTTTTGAATAGCTGGGACTACAGGCATATGCCACCACACCTGGCTAATTTTTGTATTTTTAGTAGAGATGGGGTTTCACCATGTTGGCCAGGATGGTCTTGATCTCTTGACTTCATGATCTCCCCACCTTGGCCTCCCGAAGTGTTGGGATTACAGGCATGAGCCACCGCCCAAGATTTTCAAAAGGGAGAAGAAAAGGTATTTTATATTTCCCGACCTATTTTTCGTTTCTAGCACTCTTCATTCCTTTGTGTAGATCCACATTTCCATTTGGTATCATTAGCCTTCTGCCTGAAAGACTTCCTTTAACATTTCTAATAGTGGTGGTCTGTTGGTGATGAATTCTTCCTATGTTTAAAATGTCTTTATTTCACTTCTGGTTTTGAAAAATATTTTTGCTGGGTCTAGGTTAACTTTTTTTTTCCTTTCAGTACTTTAAAGATACCACTGTCTTCCGAGTTGTATTGGTTATGACAAGGAGTCTACTGTCAATCTTTATTTCCCTTTGTTTTTTTCTCTACTTAAAAAAATTTTTCTCTTTATCACTAGTTATAAACAATGTGATTATCATGTGCCTTGGTGTAGTCTTTATGTTTCTTCTGTTTGAGATTTGTTAAGCTTATTGCACCTGTGGGTTTCTAGTTTTCCTCAAATTTGGAAAAATTTTGGCTGTTACTTCTTCAGATATATTTCATGCCCCCATTCCTGTCCTGTTTTTCATGTTCCAATTATATTTGCCTGCTTGACATTGTCCCACAGCTCACGGATGTGCTGTTCATTGTTTTTAGTTTAGTTTTTTTTTTTTTTCTGTCAGTGTTTTTACTGACAGATGGTTTCAATTCATTAACCTTTTTTTCTGCAGTATCTAATGTCTTAATCGCATTCAGTTTATTTTACATCTTAGACATTCTATTTTTCACCTCTGGAAGTTTGATTCATAACTTTTTTTTTGCCTTCCATGTCTCTCCTTAACATGCTCATGCTTTCCTTTAATTTTCTTGAACGTACATAGTTAGAATGCTGTTTTAACGTTTTCACATACTAATTGCGTCATCTGCGGCATCTCGGGTCTATTCCTCAGTAGGGGTTATGTTTTCCTACTTTGTACATGCCTGTCAACTTTTGATTGGATGCTAAATATTGTGAAGTCTACATTGTGGAGTGCTGGGGTGCTTTGCATTCCCATAAACATTGTTGGACTTTGTTCTGGGATGCAGTGGGATACAGCTGTGTTGCTTGGAGTTAATCTGATACTTTGAGTCTTGCTTTTCAACTTTGTGAGGCTGAGTCTAGAGCAGAACTTAGTCCAAATCTAGAGTTGACAAACTATGGCCCACAGACAAGCTGTCAGTATTGGTAAATAAAATCTTATTGGAACATGGCCACATCCATTTGTTTACATATTGTCTAGTGCTGCTTTTATACTTCAGCAGCAGAATTGGGTTGCAGTAGCAGCAGTGGCTGTTGTGAACCACAAGCCTAAAAAATGTTGTATCTGGTCCTTTAAGAAAAAGGTGGCCGGGCGCGGTGGCTCAGGCTTGTAATCCCTGCACTTTGGGAGGCCGAGGCCGGTGGATCATGAGGTCAGGAGATCGAGACCATCCTGGCTAACATGGTGAAACCCTGTCTCTACTAAAAATACAAAAAACTAGCCAGGTGTGGTGGCCGGCACCTGTAGTCCCAGCTACTCCCGGGAGCTGGAGCTTGCAGTGAGCCGAGATCGTGCCACTGCACTCCAGCCTGGGTGACAGAGCCAGACTCTGTCTCAAAAAAAAAAAAAGAAAAAGAAAAAGGTTGCCTGGCTGAGCTTGGAGGCCCATGCCTATAATCCCAGCACTTTGGGAGGCCAAGGCAGGTGGATCACTTGGAGTTAGGAGTTTGAGACCAGCCTGACCAACATGCAAAACCTGCTCCATGTATTAGAAGGTCTTTCCCCTTTGATTGGTTGGAACATGAACTACTCTTGGCCATGTCTGAGCTCTGGGAATTATTCCACTTACTTTATTCCTTTTTGCACTGTGGCCTGGAAACTCTATCCAGACAGTGAGCTGGGGTGCTCTCAGGGCTCACCTAATTTGTTTTCTTTTCTCAGGGGATCATTGTCTTGTGCTTTGTCTAAAAACTTGTCCAGTGTTGGCCGGGCGCGGTGGCTCATGCCTGTAATCCCAGCACTTTGGGAGGCTGAGGTGGGCAGATCACGAGGTCAGGAGATCGAGACCATCCTGGCTAACGGCTAACACTGTGAAACCCCGTCTCTACTAAAAATACAAAAAATTAGCCGGGGGTGATGGCGGGTGCCTGTAATCCCAGCTACTCGGGAGGCTGAGGCAGGAGAATGGCGTGAACCCAGGAGGCAGAGCTTGCAGTGAGCTGAGATCACACCACTGCACTCTAGCCTGGGTGACAGAGCGAGACTCCATCTCAAAAAATAAATAAATAGGCCGGGTGCAGTGGCTCAAGCCTGTAATCCCAGCACTTTGGGAGGCCGAGATGGGTGGATCACAAGGTCAGGAGATCGAGACCATCCTGGCTAACCCAGTGAAACCCCGTCTCTACTAAAAAATACAAAAAACTAGCCGGGCGAGGTGGTGGGCGCCTGTAGTCCCAGCTACTCAGGAGGCTGAGGCAGGAGAATGGTGTAAACCCGGGAGGCGGAGCTTGCAGTGAGCTGAGATCCAGCCACTGCACTCCAGCCTGGGCAACAGAGCAAGACTCCGTGTCAAAAAATAAATAAATAAATAAAAATAAATAAATAAATGAATAAATAAATAAATAAACTTGTCCAATGTCTAAAAACTGTTGTTTCATAAATTGCGTGTCTTTTCTAGTTATTTAAGGTAGGAGAATAAATCACCCTCTGTTATTCCATTATGGCTGAAAGCTAACATTCCTTACCTTTTTTTTTTTTTTTTTTTTAACTTTTTTTCCTCTTCTGATTACAAAAGTGGTATGTGTTCCTAACCTACTGGCTTCTCTGCCACAGTGGAGCCGATTGGCCACCCCAGCTTTTTGCAGTTACTCTACTTTTTTTTTTTGAGACAGTCTGGCTCTGTCACCCAGGCTGGAGTGCAGTGGCGCAATCTCCGCTCAATGCAACCTTCGCCTCGCGGGTTAAGCGATTCTCCTGCCTCAGCCTCCCGATTAGCTGCTATAGGTGTACGCCACCATGCACCACTAATTTTTGTGTTTTTTAATAGAGACAGGGTTTCACCATGTTGGCCAGGCTGGTCTTGAAATCCTGACCTCAGGTGACCTCCTCGCCTTGGCCTCCCAAAGCGCTGGGGTTACTGGTGTGAGCCACTGCAACCGGCCACTTTTATGATATCTTTTCTATCACCCCACTTTCATGATATCTCTTCCATCTGCGATCTCTTTATTTTATCTGTTCTTTGTTGGTTTCGTCCGCCTTAAATATTAGGATATCAAGTAGTAATAATCCCGGTTTCTCACCATTCCTCCATTCTCCTTTAGCTTCAACCACCATGTGAATGGGGATCCTTAGGGATTTAAAGTGTACTTTTTAGTTGTTCAGTCCTAGATTGAAATCTTGGTTGTACTATTTATTATGACATGGGCAGACTCAGGTTTTCTGGCATTAAGAATAATCTCTAACATTTTTGTGCTCTTAATTCATACCTGGGCTGGGCACAGTGGCTCACACCTGTAATCCCAGCAATTTGGGGGGCTGAGGTGGGGGATCACCTGAGGTCAGGAGTTGGAGACCAGCCTGGCCAACATGGTGAAACCCTGTCTCGGCGGGCGCGGTGGCTCACGCCTGTAATCCCAGCACTTTGGGAGGCCAAGGCGGGCTGATCACAGGGTCAGGAGATCCAGACCACGGTGAAACCCCGTCTCTACTAAAAATACAAAAAATTAGCTGGGCGTGGTTGCGGGCGCCTGTAGTCCCAGCTACTGGGGAGGCTGAGGCAGGAGAATGGCGGGAACCCGGGAGGCGGAGCTTGTAGTGAGCCGAGATCGCGCCACTGCACTCCAGCCAGGGAGACAGAGCGAGACTCCGTCTCAAAAAAAAAAAAAAAAAAAAAAAAAAAAAAAAAAACCCTGTCTCTACTAAAAATACAAAAAATTAGCAGGGTGTGGTGGCAGATGCCTCTAATCCAAGCTACTCGGGAGACTGAGGCAGGAGAAGCGCTTGAACCCAGGAGGCAGAGGTTGCAGTGAGTCAAGATGGCACCGTTGCACTCCAGCCTGGGCAACAAGAGCCAAACTCTGTCTCAAAAACAAAAAACAAACAAACAAAAAAAGCCATACCTGATGTTGGGCTCTGTACATCACACATATCTGTAATCTTCCACAGCAACTCTATGAGGGAGGTACTTTTGTTATTCCTACTTTATAATGGAGAAAACTGAGATTCAGATAAGTTAGGTTACTTGGCTCAGGTGGACAAGCTAGAATTTGGACCCAGGATTTTCTGATGAGACCAGCTGACCAGCTATCCTTTCTCCCTAAGATCTTCTCCATCTGATCTTCTGTTTGGGTGCTGAAAGTCCTGCTTGCTGGGAAACCCCTCAGAACTGGAAAAACTGGGGTAGTTGACCAGCACAGGTAGTTGCCCTGCTCTGCCTGGATTGCTTCCCTGTCCCCATTTCATATTTTGTATAATTTAAACTCTAAATGCATGTTGAGTAGTTTGTATGGTGCCTGACACACAGTAAGCACTTAAAAGTGCAAGCTGGGCCAGGCACGGTGGCTCAAGCCTGTAATCCCAGCACTTTGGGAGTGGATCACGTGATCCACCTCGGGCGGATCACGAGGTCAGAAGATCGAGACCATCCTGGCTAAGACGGTGAAACCCCGTCTCTACTAAAAAAATACAAAAAACTAGCCGGGCGAGGTGGCGGACACCTGTAGTCCCAGCTACTTGGGAGGCTGAGGCAGGAGAATGGCGTAAACCTGGAGGCGGAGCTTGCAGTGAGCTGAGATCGCCACTGCACTCCAGCCTGGGTGACAGAGTGAGACTGTCTCAAAAAAAAAAAAAAAAAAGTGCAAGCTGTTATTACTGCTCCTGTTTCTAAGCCTTCTGAATACAAGTGGTAGACATTCGTTAGTCTTTCTGATGACCCAACATCTGAACATCATTTCTCTGTGTTGGGAATCTTCTGCCTTATGGGGCCGAACGCACTTCCCACTCCAGAGTAATCCTTCCCACGCTGACAGCGAGAACGCAGGCATGTGGCTCAGGCCCCACCTGTCAGAAGCCCGTGCTCTGATCCTGATTAGAAGCCGGGCCCACACACATCTCTCCTGGTGAGGATGACAGTGGCAGGATTCTGGAAGCAGAACCCAAGCCAGGGCTGTGAGCTAGAGTCCTTTCCAGTGGTATAAACAAGGGGCTCCTCACTGGCTGAGGTCTGGAATGAATTCGATGTTTGCTCCTGGCTATAAAGGGGCGAACCTTGGTTATCTGGCTGTTCTGGAAATTACAAGAATTGCCAGATATCCTCTAGCAATTTCCTCTTGTGTTTGAATTAGCCTGAGTTGCTTTCGTTTCTCTACAACCGAGTGCACTGATTGATACATATACCATCTGGATATTGTGGGCACTTCAAACTTAATGCATCCCAAATAGAATTCGTTGCCTTTCCTCAGAGACTGCCATCTCATATTCTTCATCACAAGCACAGCTCCTCACCATTTGCTGGATTTATGAAATTAGAAACTATTTTCTAATTTCTAATTTCAACTCCTCCTTCCTAAACCCCCAGCCCTCACCATTTACCAAGAAAGCGTCGACCCTTTCTGGGTTTCCCTCTCTATCTTCTCTGCTGTTGCCTTCACCCAGGCCCTCTTGCCTTGAACATGGCACAGCCTCAGATCTGGTCATCTTTTTGCCGTTCTCCAGCAGAGATGAAGAGCAGGAAACAGAGAAGGTCCAGTGTCACTTGTGATGGCCAAAGATGAGGACAAAATAGAAAAGAAAAGGAGGTGGATGAGGGTGGATTCAAACTGGAGAAATTAATGTTTGGGATGGAAGAGATGAAAAACTTTTTTAAAGGGGAAAGAGTAAAAAATACAGCTGATCAGCTGGGCGTGGTGGCTCATGCCTGTAATCCCAGCACTTTGGGAGGCCGAGGCGTGTGGATCATCTAAGGTCATGAGTTCAAGACCAGCCTGACCAACATAGTGAAACACCGTCTCTACTAAAAATACGAAAAAGTTAGCTGGGCATGGTGGTGGGCGCCTGTAGTCCCGGCTACTCGGGAGGCTGAGGCAGGGGAATGGTGTGAAACTGAGAGGGAGGCAGAGCTTGCAGTGAGCCAAGATCGTGCTACTGCACTCCAGCCTGGGTGACAGAGCAAGACTCCATCTCAAAAACAAACAAACAAAAAACCCAAAAAACAAAAAGCTGATCCTCTTTATTCACAGAAGCCATATTTGCACATTCACCTACTTGCTAACATTTACTTGTAACTCCAAAAATCAATATTTGTAGTGCTTTTGTGGACATCATGGGAGCAGAACAAAATTTGAGTCACTCAGTGCACGTGGTGCCAGCTGAGTTGGAACAACGTGACACTCTGCCTTCACTGTTCAGCCCTCATACTGTGGTCAAGTGTCCTCTTAGTGTTCTGTGTGTGCTGTGTTTTTCACGTTTTTGTGCTTTTGTTAGCGATTTTGTTGTTCATTTTTTATTTTTCAAAAATTTTTAAGAGACAGGATCTCTCCTTTTTGCCCAGGCTGATGTGAAATGCAGTGGTGTGATCGTAGCTCACTGTAACCTTGAACTCCTGGCCTCAACAATCCTCCCGCCTCGGCCTCCCACAGTTCTGGGACTACAGGTGCATACCACCACTCCTGGCCTTGATATTGCTGTTTAAATGGCCTTCAGGCATCGTGCTGTCTAGTGTTCCCAAGCTCCAGAAGGCTGTGATGTGCCTTGCAAAGAAAATACATGTGTTAGATAAGCTTTGTTTAGGCTTGACTTTTAGTGCTGCTGGCTGAGTTCAATGTTATTGAATCAAAAATATGTATTAAGTGAGTTTGTCTTTAAACAGAAATGTACATAAAGCACATCGATGTATTGATCAGTTGACAAAAAATGTTGATCAGTTTGGCTAGAGGCTTTAAGAAACCGCCCTCTGTATTTCCCTTGGGAGCAATGGTTTAGTATTTGCCAATGCAGTGTTTGCAGTGACTTTATGGAACTACTGCGAGTTATGAGAATTGACTGCGTACTGGTGCTCATATTCCGCCCCTTGATCCTGAATATGCTTGATTTGGAAAAGGGGAAGTGGTTCATTGCACCCTCAAGGTAACACTTCTGAGAAATGTATCAGTTAGAAGTCAAGCAAAGGAGCAACACCAGTAGGAGATACATGTTTTAATAAATATATGACAAGGAATTGGCTTACATAATTGTGCGGCGTGGCTAAGTAAGCCTGAAACCCACAGGGCATACTATCAGGAAGGAAGAATCACATAGGCATTGCTGAAGCTTGTCCACAGGCAGCCAAATAGGGAACATCCGGTGAAGGAAAAGCAATTGTGGATCCACCTGCTGTTGGAATCTCTTTTACCAGGAAAAGCTCAGTCCCTTTTAATGGCTCACCTGATTGAGTTTGGCCCATCGAATATAATCTCCCTAGATTAGAGTCAACTGATTAGGGCCTTTAATCACATCTATAAAATGCCTTCACAGCAGCACCTAGGTTAGGGTTTGATTGAATAACTAGGAGAAGGTGTGTGTCGCAAAAAGGTTGCTGCCCATGTATTTGGTCACATAGACACATCTAAAGATCATTGCAATGATACATCAAATGTAGCTTTTAGGCTGGGTGTGGTGGCTCACAACTGTAACCCCAGCACTTTGGGAGGCCAAGCTGGGAGGATTGCTTGAGCCCAGGAGTTCAGGACAATCCTAAGCAAATAGTGAAATCCTGTCTCTCTAAAAAATACAAAAATTAGTCCAGTGTGATGGCACGTGCCTGTAGGCACAGCTACTTGGGAGGCTGAGGTGGGAGGATGATTGAGCCTGGGAGGCTGAGTGCAGTGATCATGCCACTGCACTCTAGCCTGGGCAACAGAGCCAGATGCTGTCTCAAAAAACAATGGAGGTTTTAATGCAAGTTATTTTGTTTCTATAAGTTTGAATGATGAGTTCTGCATAAGTAAAGTCACATGATTTCACTTGGCTGTCTTTTGATCAACTGAGATTTCATTACTTCTCCCTTCTTTCCTAGGACCAGGCACCATTCCGAGTTTCTTCTATAAACCAGGTACTCTGACCCTCCTCATTTTACAAGTAGAGACACTGGAGCATTGGGAAGTTAACTATCTCTACTAAGTGATGAAGCCAGGATTTTAATCCTGGTAGTCTAGAGCCAGAGCCTGTGTTCTTAACCTTCATGCTATGCTGAGTCTCAATATGACATGAAGAAAGTCATTTCTATCAAGACCCCTTCATGTTTTAGGTAGGCAGGCCTGCATGAGAAGCACATGAGAACTCATGCAGTTCTTGGTTGTCTGGTAGCACAGGGGAGCATATATTCTTGTTAAAGACATTAGTGTCTCTTTCAGTGCTGGAATCTTAGGCTCTACTTCTAGAACCCCAGTCCCTCTGGCCGTATTCTTGGACCATGTACCACCTAAAGTCCCTTGAATCATTTAAACCTTGAAGTCATACAGATTCCCCACTTGCCCCACACTCATGCCTTCTTCTACAAAATCACGCAGATTTGTGTCCTGAGGCTTTAATTAACTCTCCTGGCCAGGTTAGACTTTCCCAAAGAACTTTATTATTTTGTTCTGCTCCATTGCCCATTAATTTATTCATGCATTCATGTATTCATGTATGCAAGCAACCCAATGTTTGAGTATTTACTATGTGCCAGGTACCATGCTAGGTACTGGGGATATAGTCATTAATAGGATAGACAGCTCTCAGCACCTTGAAAGTGGTTATAATCCCATGTCCCAGAGAAAAAGTCTGGGGAGTAGGATCACCTGCTGATGTGGTTTGGATTTATATCCCTGCCCAGATCTTGTTGAATTGTAATCTCTGGTGTTGGAGGAGGGGTTTGATGGGAGGTGGTTGGATCATTGGGGTAGATTTCCCCCTTGCTGTTCTCATGATAGTAAGTTCTCATGAGATCTGGTTATTTAAAAGTATGTAGCACCTCCCCCTTCACCTTCTTCCTTCTTCTCCAACCATGTAAGGCGTGCCTGCTTCTCCACTTTCTGCCATGATTTTAAGTTTCCAGAGGCCTCCCTAGACATGCTTCTCATACAGCCTGTAGAACTGTGAGTCAATTGAACCTCTTTTCTTTATAAATTACCCAGTCTCAGGTAGTTCTTTATAGCAGTGCAAGAATGGACTAATACACCCGTCAAACAGGAAAGCAGGCCCACAATGCCTTGCATGCTGCCTTTCTTCCTGATTCAGCAGGTATTTGCAGAAGTGTGTGTTTTCCCCTATACAGGTGAATGTATTAAAATAATTTTACATCAGTAAAAGCCCCTCTTCATCAGCCTTCTTGTTTTTTTCATCCCTTCTCCTTTCTACTGTCATAGGAATCCTTGGGGGGTCTCTTCGCCAGCCAGAAACCTCTGGCCAGTGGTGCCATCTGCCTGAATATTACTTGTACCCACTGGATTCATTCTGCCTACTCAGCTTGGCAGGCTGCGCTCGGCTCACAATAATGGGCTGGATCCCACACCTGCCAAGGGTGAGCCAGGTGCAGAGCAGTGAGGGGTGTGTGGGTGAGCAAGTGTGGGGTCTGGCCACTGAGCACAGCCAGGCACACTGGCTACTGTGACAAGGCAGGCACCTCCAGGCACCAACACAGGTATTGGCTGTGTCTGAGGCTGTGGCTGGACCAGTTGTACTGCATGCAGCTTCTGCTATGGGCACCTGCATCTTGATGAGAGGAACATGGTGGCACCCAGAAGCTTGTAAACACCAGGAACCACAGAACCCTAAAGAGGGTGTCACAGTCCTGGCTCAGGAAATGCTAAATCTGGGCTCCCCGAAAGGCTGCAGGTCTTTTCTCCTTCTTGTCATCTGCAACAGGGTGAGCAGGGGGCATGTTCCAGCCTTATTTGTGTTACAATTCTTTTAGTCCTGTTATTTGGCAGGTCCCGAGTTCTTGTCCCATATCTAGGAAGAGTGAGGTACACGTACAACTGGAGGGTGAGCATGGCAGAGAGGAGCTTCACTGGGCAGCAGAACAGTTCTCAGGAGACCTGAAATTGGAAGCTTCTATCCACAGGCAGGTCATCGTGACAAGTGTACAGCTCTCAGTGGAGAGGAGACCTGCAGTGGGTAGCTCCTCTCTGCAGGTTGGGGGACGTCCTGACAAGTTCATTCAGCTCTCTGCTGAGAGGAGACCCACAGTGGGTAGCTCCTCTCCGCAGACAGGTCCTCCTGACTTCTGTCAAAGTCTGGCTGAGTTTGGGGTTTTTATGGGCTTCAGAAGGGAGGAAGTGCACGCTGATTGGTCCTTGGGTAGCCATGAGCAGGCCTGGAAAAAGCACCATAAGAGGCTGGGCATGGTGTCTCACGCCTGTAATCCCAGTACTTTGGGAGGCCGAGGCGGGCAGATTGCGAGGTCAGGAGATCGAGACCATCCTGGCTAACATGGTGAAAGCCCGTCTCTACTAAAAATACAAAAAAAAAAAAAAAAAAAAAAAAGTGTGGGACATGGTGGCAGGCGCCTGTAGTCCTAGCTACTCGGAAAGCTGAGGCAGGAGAATGGCATGAACCAAGGAGGCAGAGCTTGCAGTGAGCCGAGATCACACCACTGCACTCCAGCCTGGGTGACAGAGTGAGACTCCATCTCAAAAAAAAAAAAAAAAAAGCACCATAAGTTCTCACTCCAGTCTGCCGAACTGGCAGCCTGGCCCCCAGGCCATCCCTGGCCTGAAGGTGGGGTTTCACTGGGGACCCACCTTTTTTTGGCTGGGAATCTGTCTGCCTCCTGCTGCCGTCCATGATGCCCAGGCTGTTCATGCTGAGGGGTGCCTGTAGGCCCTCGCTGAGCAGCCCTCACAACCTGCTCAGTGTCCCTCCTGTGCTCATCAGCACCCAAAGTCCAGAGGGGGCTGTGGCAACAGAGGGCTGGCGTGTCAGCACTACCCCAAGTGTGCTGGGTTGTGACAGTGCCTGGGCTTGGCTTCAGCTTCACTCTGAAATTGATGCAGGTGCTGGGAGTCAGGAGAGGCCAGGCAGTGGGAGTAGGCACTTCTGAGCCTGCAGGGGAAAGGAGCCTTCTGAGGCCCCCAAGAGTGCAGAGATGCCCAGGTCCACAGCTGTGGCTGGGTGGCAGTGGCTGCAGCTGCACCTGGAAGGGTGGGGCTCCTACCCCTCCAACTTGGAAGGGGTTGGAGCTCCTGGCTGTTCCTGGCTTCCACCGACTCTGTGAAGTGCACAGCCCTGGCTGCATCTCCCTCACTGCAGCCAGTGTCATGGCAGGCCACTGTTGCTGTCACCACTCTACTCCATCAGACTTTATTCATTTAGGGTATACCTTTCCAGATCTTTCTTCCATGAATTTATAAACAAATATGAATATATTTTGTTCAAAAAGAATTTATAATGGTACACAATATTCCATAAATGCTAATTGGTGGATGGAATCATTTTCACATGTGTTGCTCTCCAGTTTGCTTGCTTCCTTCCCGGATTTCTGTACCTTTTCCAGGTAGAGTGGCTAGGCATATTAGGAAAGTAATGTCTCTGAATTCCTGGTTTTTCCCATCAGCCATGTTGACTAGATGTGGCCGGAAGAGTTTGCTGTGTTAGTCAACTCAGGCTGCCATAACAAAACATTATAAGTTGTGTGGCTAAAAGAATAGAACTTTATTTCTCATGGTTCTGAAGCCTGGGAAGTCCAGCATGGTCGGTTTCTGGTGAGAGCTCTCTTCCTGGCTTGCAGACAGCCACCTTCTTGCTGTGTCCTCACATGGTGGAGAAAAAGAGAGTTCAATCTCTCTCTTTTTTTTTTTATAAAGACACCAGTCTTATTGAATTAGGACCTCATCCTTATGGTTTCATTTAACTTCAGTTACCTCTTAAAGACCCTATCACCTAATAGTCATTTTAGGGGTTAGGACTTCAACATGTGGATTTTGGGGAGACATGACTCAGTCCACAGCATTGTCCATGATGTCTGTACATGCCTCAGGGCAACCATATACATAGCGGGGCTGCTCCAGTGCATCTAGTTCAGGGCTCTGCCCCCAGTGGACACTCTTTAGGTTTGTTGACACATATGCTTCTTAGATTAGAACTGCTCCTTGCCCTGTGACTTGAGATAAGCTGAGAGCCTCCCAATGGCCTCCATCCCTAGCATTTCATTTGAATTAGTGGAAATTTCAACTACCACTTTGTGAATGGTTCCAGGTGTGCAGGCTTGGGGAGACCAAGATAGCTGGAAAGCCAAGCTTAAATGTTAAATCAAGCTTGGGGTGGAGGGCAGTTACCATCACCTAAGGATCTAGGAAGAGCGTACTATCATGGGATGACTCAGGCCTGTTAAAAATAGGGGGATAGGCCTATGTCTTGATGGATCAAGTGGCATGCCAAAGCCAGTTAATTAACCTCACACTTCAGCTCAAATCTTGGTTAGTTTTAAAGGCTCAGAAGGATGAAGAAGCATACAGAAAAACATATGGAGTCTCTACAGAGTTACTGAGAAGAGAGAACTGTTCACTGGGAGATTTGAGGGCTAATTAAGAAGGGGATTTCAAAGAAGAAAACTGTCGAGTGGCCACATAGGATTCTGTCATGGGGATTCTGAGTCACTGGGATGCTGTGAGACATATTTCTGTTGTGGTTTAGATGCCAGGATAAGAGTGTGAAGCAGGGCTTTGGGGTAGATGGAATTGGAGGATGTTTGTGGAAGAAATATTGGGAGGGAAATGAGCTCCTGGCTTGATGTGTCATGAATACTTGCAAGACACGTCAAACATGAAGACTGCATATGTTATCTAGAAATGAAATGTGATTCTGTCAAATGAAATGACAGAACCATGTGGCAAGTGGGACGGCAGAGTAGATCTGCAAAAACCAGAAGGTTGGTTGAGAGTGGGCAGAGGACCAGGACTGTGAGGCTAGTAACCTGCTTTCATCGTGGGGTGAGTTCCATCAGCCATGAATGTGGATTAGGGACAATTGTTCAGCTTGAGAAGTTCATATCTGGTAGCTACACTGTGGAAAATCACTGTGTTTCATCAGGCAGTGGGAAAAGAAGGTGCCAGAATGGTTATAATCCTAGACCTTGTAATCAGACAACCTCCAGGACTTTCTAGAGGCTAGTTATAATTTCTCCAAGCCTCAGTGTCCTTATCTGTAAAGGTGGATAAAAATAGTACTGATATGGTTCGGCTGTGTCCCCACCCAAATCTCATCTTGAATTATAGCTCCCGTAATCCCCACATGTCATGGGAGGGACCCAGTGGGAGGTAATTGAATCATGGGGGCAGTTACCCCTATGGTTTTCTCGTGATAGTGAGTTCTCATGAGATCTGATGGTTTTGTAAGGGGCTTTTCCTCCTTTGCTGGGCACTTTTCCTTCCTGCCACCATGTGAAGAAGGACGTGTTGGCTTCCTCTTCCAACATGATTGTAAGTTTCCTGAGGCTTCCCCAGTCACGCAGAACTGTTAGTCAATTAAACCTCTTTTATAAATTACCTAGTCTTGGGCATGAGAATGGGCCAATACAAGTACCTGCCTGTTAGGGCTGTCAAAAGGACTAAATGAGGCCAGGTGCAGTGACTCACACCTATAATCCCAGCACTTTGGGAGGCTGAGACAGGAGAATGGCTTGAGCCCAGGAGTTCGAGACTAGCCTGGGCCACATAAAAGACCTTGTCTCTACAAAAGATAAAAAAATTCACCTGGCACAGTGGCATGTGCCTGTGATCCCAGCTACTTGGGAGGCTCAGGTGAGAGAATCATCTGAGTTCAGGAGGTCGAGGCTGCAGTGAGCCATGATCACACCACTGTACTGCAGCCAGGGCAACAGTGAGACCCTGTCTTAAAAAAAAAGAACTACATGAAGAAATGCCTGGAAAGGGCTTAGATCGTGGTATATGCTTAAGAAATGTTAGTTATAATTATTACAGTTAAGCAATATAATTTGTGTCCTCATAACAAGGAAGAACATTCAGTTTCTCGTGTCAGAAAGAATAGACAGTGAAGAAGGAAATAAACAGAACACAGGTGCACCTAAATGGATTTTGGCCAAATCATGCAGAAAGGAGCCTAGGAGAGTTTTCTTTTTTTTTTGAGATGGAGTCTTGCTCTGTCACCCAGGCTGGAGTGCAGTGGCTGGATCTCAGCTCACTGCAAGCTCCTCCTCTCGGGTTCATGCCATTCTCCTGCCTCAGCCTCCCGAGTAGCTGGGACTACAGGGGCCCGCCACCTCGCCCGGCTAGTTTTTTGTATTTTTTTAGTAGAGACAGGGTTTCACCGTGTTAGCCAGGATGGTCTCCATCTCCTGACCTCGTGATCCGCCCGTCTCAGCCTCCCAAAGTGCTGGGATTACAGGCTTGAGCCACCACGCCCGGCGAGAGTTTTCAAGCTATGTTAGAAGTGTTTACCAAGTTTGGAAGGGAGATTGAGTAATGTGTGTCTGGGATGGTTGAAAGGGAGGAAAAAAAAGAAAGTGAATTTTATATCCCTGTTATCTTGACTGTCAGTAGCCTGTGTAAAGCACCCATTGTGTGCAGTGTGCCCCATTAGATACAGGATTGCACAGATATAGATGAGCTGACTTCTCTTCACATGGAGTTGACCATACATGTTGTCATGATCAGTAAAGCAAGTGTAGCGATGACGTAAGAGCTAAATACAGCAAATGGGCAGGATCACAAATCTAGCACAGGCCTGACTGTATCCAGCTGAAGGCACATCACCTCAGGGACTTCATATATCTCTCTGATACCTTGCATACCCACTTCTTATACTGTACTTTTCTAGATGCTCTAGGAAATTTGCAATCTTATCCCTGATTTTTGTGATGTTTTGGAAGGTAACTGGGGAGCCTATTCAGGAAGTTTTGATGATAGTCCAGGTAATAGGAGATAAGCCCAAATGGGGACAGTGGGATTGGAGAACAGAGAGCAGGTGCAGAAGCTGGTGATATTGCATTGGTAAAATCAGCAGGACCCAGCAAGAATGAGGGATAAAGGGGCACGTGCTGCCATTCTAGCCTGGGCAACACAAAGTCCTATTTGCAGAGCTTGGGGGATACTGGAGGAACCTGGACGAGGGGTTCTCATGTTTTATAGTGTTTAGGAGTCAACTTTGGAGATTGTTAATGCAGATTCCTAGGATTCACCACAAGCCTACTGAATCTGAATCTCTAAAGTAGACTTGGAAATCTGCCTTTTTAGCAGGTACCCCAGAGGATTCTAATGCAGGTGGTCTGCAGATCATGCCTTGAAAAATGCTGGTCTAAAGAAAATAAACATCTTAGCTTTGGTCCTTCGGAAAGCAGAGTCGGAGGCAAGGACCCTGGTGCTAAAACTTCATCTGGGAGGTGAAATCCCAGGGTAAGGGTGTGTGGGGCACAGGGAGAGACAATGGGATACATGAATTTATTTCCTTTTCTTTTTTTCTGCTGGCTACCATTTCAAAATAAGCCATGAAGGATCAAGCAGGTCACTCAGCATGTAGGGCTCTTCCAGGTAATTTACGGGAGGAATCCGGCCTCGGCATAGCGGGAGAAAGAAGGAAGCAGGAATCCGCCTGTCTCCCACTCTCCCCCTGCTCCTGTTTCTCATTGGTAAAGTGCTCCGTGGGGGCTCAGGGTTGTATCACCCATCCTCTCAGTGGCCTCTCAGGAAGCCGGACCTCAGACCATTGGGGTAGAGGGGCACCCAGGACAGATGGGATCCTGGCCTAGAGAGAAAAGAAGAAGGAAGCAGTGGAGGACATCTGAGAAGCTACACAGACTTGTTTCCAAAGAGAATAAAAAGTGAGGCTGGGAAAGGTAGGTTTTCTTCAGTTCTATAATTAATTACAGTTTTGAAGTTGAATAAGAAAGATTTCTAGGGAACTTGTCTAAATGGAGTTATATTAACAATGGGAATAAGAAAGGAAGCCTAGAATTTGTACCCATCATACATTTTCTTTAAATTTTTCTTAAGGCCGGGTGCGGTGGCTCAAGCCTGTAATCCCAGCACTTTGGGAGGCCGAGACGGGCGGATCACGAGGTCAGGAGATCAAGACCATCCTGGCTAACACCGTGAAACCCCGTCTCTACTAAAAATACAAAAACTAGCCGGGCGAGTTGGCGGTGTCTGTAGTCCCAGCTACTCGGGAGGCTGAGGCAGGAGAATGGCGTAAACCCGGGAGGCGGAGCTTGCAGTGAGCTGAGATCCGGCCACTGCACTCCAGTCCGGGCGACAGAGCGAGACTCCGCCTCAAAAAAAAAAAAAAAAAAAAAAAAAAATTTTCTTTATTTGTGTCAGAACAACTTCCAGTAAAAGAAGTCACTGAGGATTAAATGCTACATGGGAGCAGTTGCTGATTTTTGCAATGGGAGGCTGCATAGATTCAAGGTATCACTTGTTTATTTTATATCCTGAATTAACTTTCCACCTTCCCAGTCCAAAGTTCTAATAAAAGGTTTCACTTGGACTAGAGAGCAAATGAGCTTGTGACTCTCATCCAAAATCACACAGCTTTTTCTCTGAAGACCTGTAAGTTCCTAAGACACTCTAAAAGGAATATAAAAATAATAATTGTAGTTCTTAAGGAGTGCCAATTGCATACGGGATTCCAGAGAGTAATAACTCCGCTTAATGTTTACATGAAGCTTTCCCTCTGTGTGTTACCAGAACTTGGCTAACATTGTATGCTGTCAAATGGCATTAATCTGTCGCAGAAATAGGGGGAATTTAGTCACAGGAAGTTTAAGTAACTGATCATGTCCTACAAGGTGTTGGTGAGAAATGGACAATTAGACTTACTTTCCACTACCATCCTTAACCATGTAAAAATATCTTGGGTGGCTGTGAGATCTGATTCTAGGAAGAAATATCCCTTGGCTCTCATAAAGATGTTGATAACTCAGTTGTAAGAAATTGATTTTAGGGGTGTGTGTGTGTGTGTGTCTGTTTGCCTGGGGACAGGATGTAAAAAAAAATAGCTGTTTTTAATACAGTCGAACTGTGTGTGAGGATAGGTTAAAGGATGGGTGATGACGGTAGACAATTCATGGTTTGCAGTAGAAGTTAAAGGATGGAGAAGGGAACAGTGTGTAGATTCTTAAGTGCCTGTAGGTAATGTGGATCAAGAAGTAAAGAAAGGTTTTGAGCAAAAAAGGAAAGGGCAAAATGGAGAATAGAAAGAAATGAGAAGATAGTGTTAAGCAAAGAAACAGAAGGAAGGAGAGACAAACTGCTGTAGGAGGTCAAAATAATCCATTCAGGGAATTATTGGAAGAGATACATGCCATATAAAAAGAAAAGCAGGCGGGGCATGGTGGCTCACACCTTAATCCCAGCACTTTGGGAGGCTGATATGGGTGGATCACCTGAGGTCAGGAGTTCGAGATCAGCCTGGCCAACATGGTGAAAACCCGTCTCTACTAAGAATAGAAAAATTAGCCGGGCATGGTGGTACGTGCCTGTAATCCCAGTTACTCAGGAGTCTGAGGCATGAGAATAGCTAGAACCCACGAGGAAGAGGTTGCACTGAGCTGAGATCTCGGCACTGAGCTCCAGCCTGGGTGAGAGAGTGAGATACTGTCAAAAAACAAAAAAACAGGCTGCTTACTAGCTGCATGTTTGAGAGAGACGTTGGTTATTGGTGACTGGGTCTGTAATGTTCAGTCAAAAAGGTTTTATTGAGCAACAGCCTCATACAAGGCATTGAGGCAGCAAGGGGAAGAAGAGTTTGCTTCTTGCTTACTACGTGCCGTCCTTCCTCCCTGGACCTCCAGGTACAGACCCACTTAGAGAAAGAAAGTCAGCAATGGTGGTTGAACAGGATGCATTGTCCCCAAGGTCTCTTCCACCTCTAGAATTCTTTGATTCTGGCCGAGGTCTCTATGGCTCCACAGAGGCTGTAGCAAGTGTGTTCTTGGTAGGCTGGATCTCTGTTAAGTTCAATAGTTGTTGTTTTAACTTCTGCCTCCCTTATTGCTACCAGATCTTATTGCTACCAGATAGGATGATTTTAGTTGCAGATGGACAGAAAACCTAACTGAAGCCAGCTTAAGCATAAGAGGAATTCATTGGCTTACAATACTGAAAAGTCGTGAGTGGATTCATTCAGCAATAGCTTAATCCAGGACCTCAGATGCTATTCCAGTGCTCGTGTGTGTGTGTGTGTGTGTGTGTGTGTCTCCTCCCTTTCCGTGGGTTGTCTCCATTTTCAGGTCTGCTCTTCCCTATGGCAGCAAGATGACTGCCACAGCTCCAGTCATCACCTTTCAATCCCCAAATTGCACAGAGAAACATCTACCCAAGTGTGAGCTCCCACACACGTCCTGAGAGTCATGCTGATTGTATTGGTTCAGGGCGAACACTTATCCTTGACCCAAACACTCTGGCCAGAGGGATTAAATTGGTCAGTACCGGGCCACATGCTCCTCCCTGGAGCCCGAGGTGTAGCCCTGCCTGAGCCTTGAGCACTGGAGTGTCTGGGATGACATAACTAGGAGACAGGGAAATGGATTCTGGAGAGCCAAAAATTAATACTGTGAAACCTGGGAAGAGACATGAGGTTCTGATCCAAAAAACAACAGGAAAAGGCCAGAGGGGCAAGAAAGAATCCTGATCCAGAGATGGCCCCAGGATTGAACGACAGGTTCAGAGTGGCAGCTCACTGCCCGCTCAGGGTGCCCTTTGTTCCAGGCACTGAATCAGGGATTTTGGATGACCCTGGTACATAGTTACTTCCAGGAGATTACAGGGGGGGAAATACTCCACTTCCTGTTTAGGATTGCACTCTCAACCCTCCCCTCCCACACAAGCCATATGTTCATTCTAAGCCTCAGCATCCAGCCAGAAAAGCCCTTTGTGTTTTCTTGGCAAAACTGGAGCCCAGTAATTAAAGTCCATATGCAAAGCTGCTCCCTCCAGCCCACACTAAAGTCTTTTAATTAGTATGTAATTGGTCAGAGAGGTACTATCAAATAGCTCCCAGTCTGGCCGGCTGGAAATGCAGTGTTTGAAAAGTCCCAGACCAGAGAGGGATAATAAATGCTTTAAGTCCCATCTGTTGGAATGATTTGTTTAAGGTATAAATCGCTGTTCTGTTACTATTTTTAACAATTCTGCTTGTAGCGTTTCTTCAAATATGGTAACAACTACCAGAGCATTTATTGGAGGTAGGAGTATGAGTAAATGAACTAGAAGAAGGCTGAGCAAATCCATGTTTTCCCTTCAAATAAATTCCTATAATGCAGAGGAAGTGGGGAGAGAAAGAGGTGAGTTGGGCATTTGGTTAACTATTTGTGGTCTTCACAATGAAGAGCTCCTGTCGCCCATTAACCTTGCCCCAAACACGGCATGTGTGAGAATCTGGTGATGTGAGGAAAGACTTTGAATGCACCTTGGTAGACAAGGGTCAGCAGTTGCAGAGAAGCAAAAGGAACAAGCTGGAAAGCGGACACTTCATTGCCCTCTAGAAGCCATGGCGGTCCAGAATGAAGCTGGAATAAGGTTTGAGAAGCAGTGGTCTAGGGCAGGGGTCCCCAGACCCTGGGCTGCAGACCCTGTTAGGAACCGGGCACACAGCAGAAAATGAGCAGTGGGCAGGTGAACATTCACACCTGTGCCCCACCTCCGGTCAGATCAGCAGTGGCATTAGATTCTTGTGGGATCAGAACCCTGTTGTGAGCTGCTCATACAAGGGATCTAGGTTGTGCTCCTTATGAGAATCTAATGCCTGATGATCTGTCACCGTCTCCCATCACTGCCAGATGGAACCATCTAGTTGCAGGAAAACAAGCTCAGGGCTCCTATTGATTCTGTATTATGGTGAGTTGTATAATTATTTCATTAATATGTTGCAATGTAATAATGATAGAAATAAGGTGCTCAGTAAATGTAATGCACTTGAATCGTCTCAAAACCATCCCCCTGACGCCCTGGACCTTGGAAAAATTGTCTTTCACAAAACTGGCCCTTGGTGCCAAAAAGGTTGAGGACCACTGGTTTGGGGATCTTTAAAATTCCATCCCGCTCTGACAACACAGGTCAATATTGATGCTATTGATGCTATTCTTCTTCTTCTTTTTTTTTTTTTTTTTTTTTGAGATGGAGTCTTGCTCTGTAGCCCGGGCTGGAGTGCAGTGGCCGGATCTCAGCTCACTGCAAGCTCCACCTCCCGGGTTCACGCCATTCTCCTGCCTCAGCCTCCTGAGTAACTGGGACTACAGGCGCCCGCCACATCGCCCGGCTAGTTTTTTTGTATTTTTTTAGTAGAGACGGGTTTTCACCGTCTTAGCCAGGATGGTCTCGATCTCCTGACCTCGTGATCCACCCGTCTCGGCCTCCCAAAGTGCTGGAATTACAGGCTTGAGCCACCGCGCCCGGCTTCTTTTTTTTTTTTTGAGACAGAATCTTGTTCTCTCACCTAGGCTGGAGTGCAGTGGTACGATCTCAGCTCACTGCAAGCTCCACCTCCCAGGTTCACGCCATTCTCCTGCCTCAGTCTCCCAAGTAGCTGGGACTACAGGTGCCCGCCACCGCGCCCGGCTAATTTTTTGTATTTTTATTAGAGACGGGGTTTCGCCATGTTAGCCAGGATGGTCTTGATCTCCTGAACTCGTGATCTGCCCGCCTCAGCCTCCCAGAGTACTGGGATTACAGGTGTGAGCCACTGTGCCCGGCCTATTATTCTTATAGTAGTAGTGATAATATGATAATAATAACAGTGACACCATCATCATCGCGGCTGCCAGCTTTTACTGCATGCTAACTGTGTGCCCGGCACTGTGCTCAGTGTTTTACATGAATTGTCTCATCTGAGCTTCACACCCAACTCTGAGGTTGCCACTATTGCTCTGCCTGTTTCATAGATGAGGACACTGATGGGTTTACTAACTTGCTCAAGGTCACCAGATAGTAAGTGGCAGAGCTGGCATGTGACTCCCCCGGCCATCTGACTCAGAGCCTGGGTTCTTACCCACTATGCTTGCCACCTTCTGCCCAGCATCGCGGAGTACCTGGGTTTTGCTTGACGAAAATGCCGTGGAATCAGGAAGCTGGTGGAGGGAACATGGCTGAGCCCCTTCCAGGTTCTTGTTGTTCAGTTAGCCTGTTGGACAAACCTGTAGGAAAAACTTACATTTTAGGACAAAAAAATTCAAACTCATAGAAACAGTAGAAAAGCATTTGCCAGGGGCTGGGTGGGGGGCAGAGGATATGGGGAGATGTTGGTCAAAGGGTACAAACTTTCAGTCATAGGACGAACAGATTCTGAGGCACTGATGTACAGTCTGTTGTGACTATAGTTAATCATACTGTATTGTATACTTGAAATGTGCCGAGAGTAAATCTTAAACCTCATCCAAAAAAAAAAAAAA
Organism: Piliocolobus tephrosceles; assembly: GCF_002776525.5. Taxonomy (NCBI): domain Eukaryota; kingdom Metazoa; phylum Chordata; class Mammalia; order Primates; family Cercopithecidae; genus Piliocolobus; species Piliocolobus tephrosceles. Next base: position 148,319,722 of record NC_045437.1, on the reverse strand, counting down.
AAAAAAGGTGATGGATATGTTAATTAATTTGATTGGGGTAATAAATTTACAATAGATACATATATCAAATCATTACATTATACTCTTTAAATATATACAGTTTTAACAGTTATACCTCAATAAAGCTGAAAAAGATAAAAATAAAACCAAAATAACGAGGTTTAGAAGCATAGATGGCTGTGACACGGCTCTCTAGGAGAACGAGTCTGAGGTCTCTCTCAGCACCTTACCTCCCCAGCTGGTCCCTTCTAGGTGTGGAATTGAGGAAGTGTTGCCACAGCTCACAGGTGCGGTGAGAATGTGCGCCTGTGTTGAGGAGGCTGGGGGAGGTGGATGGAGCATTCGGCTCCACAGCCTTGGATGCACAGCCTTGTGGAGTCTTTCTCACTCTGCCTTTGTGTGGGCAGACCCCTAAGCACTGGACTCCTGTTTCCTCCAGGGACCTCTCTCTCCTGCTGTCTCCTCACTCTCTGCTTCTGAGGGTAAGAGATGGGGCCTATTTTTGCCCTGTCTGCCCTCCTTCCCAGGAGGCTGAGAAATAACTTGAACTGAGGCCTGCCCCATTGAGAGAAGAAGGCCTGACAGTTCTGTTTTCGCTCCCTTGTCATGTTGTCTGTCTGTTCTTTCATTCCCATTAATTCCCTCCAGTGTCCACCCTTTCTTTCCTTCGACCGGAGAGGACTTGGGGAGTGGCCTAGGTTTACTCCGTTCTAGGCATTGGGTCGGTTGCCCCATTCGTCTTGCTTGTTCTTCTCCTTGCTAGTGTGTTGTGGTGGCTGGCTCTGGGTGGAGGCACAGACTTGGGTCTGGGGTTGAACATTCAAGAACATCCCTCGGGGCACTCAAGCCTTGCTAGCTCCAGTGAGGGAGCTCACAGCCCAGCCAATGTTGCTGGGGTTCTACTCGGAGCCAGAGGCCAACTAGCCAATAATAAGCTGTTGCTTTGCCTTGCTCTGTCCTCCTTGCACCCCTTTCCCTCGGGACCTCATGGGGAAGGGTGGCTGATTTGTGGCAGGATTTGGGTTATCATCTATGTCCTGGCCAGTCCCTTCATGACGCCATGTTACTCTCACTCCTGCAGACTGTGTGTGCCTATGAGTGATGAGCAGACTTTGTTAGGTGAGTGGGGTCCAGGTGGAAAATGATGGGAAGAACCATGCTAATGTCATGATGCATTGAACAGGAAAGCCACTGATGGAGATGAAAGCATTTGTGTAAAGTAGCCTGGAAGCCTGGAAAGGGAGGGGAGCCGTGGGAATCGACGAGAAAGGGAAGTCAGAAGGCCTGGCTTCTAGATCGAAGTCCTGTTTGAAGGGAAAATTAGTGATGGCTTAAAATACCGTGTTTAACATGAATTAAAGGGGATTTCGACTAGAATCTGGAGTAAATCTTATTTGTCTGACACTTAAATCTTCGCTTCTAGAATACCCTCTCCTTGCAAAATAACAGTATTTCAGGTTTTGGTTATAATGCTGTATGAATAGATCTTGGTTTTGAAGAGCAATTGATCAGCCCCGTATGAGAGTTATTTACAGTACCTTTCTGTAAATAACTTTTTTTTTTGGTAACGTCTGAAACAAAGATTGGTTTTATAAAAAGTCTTCGTAGCATTCCTCACAAAACTAAGAGCCTTGCCTGATGGCACCACTACATGCAGTTTGGTTTGTAATCTAGGGACGGTTCCAGCATGCAGAGATTCAGAGTGGGTTTCTTTGTGGCTTGTCTGCACCTGCCGGAGATCTGGTGCACCTATTAAACCTACAAGGCAGCTATTACCCACCAACTGACACCAAGATTATAGGTTAAACTCTGAATTGGTTTAAACAGTGTCATGTGTCCACCAGGGCAGAGAGCAAGGTGGGGGGCATGTGTTTGGCAAATGATAGGAAGTTGCTCCAGCCTGGGGAGGAAAGTCTGTTTGTTAGCAATGGTCACACACAAAGAGGAGCAGGGTTGGGGTGGGCTTGTTGGAAAAGCCTTGAACCTGGAGTCAGAGAGACCCAAGTGTTGAATCCTGACTGTGTAACCCTGGTAAGCCTCAGTTTGTCATCTTGAAAATGTGAATGATAGGCCGGGCGTGGTGGCTCACGCCTGTAATCCCAGCACTTTGGGAGGCCGAGGTGGGTGGATCATGAGGTCAGGAAATCGAGACCATCCTGCCTAACATGGTGAAACCCTGTCTCTACTAAAAATACAAAAAAATTAGCTGGGCGTGGTGGCGGGTGCCTGTAGTTCCAGCTACTCAGGAGGCTGAGGCAGGAGAATGGTGTGAACCTGGGAAGCGGAGCTTGCCGTGAGCTTAGATGGCGCCACTGCAGTCCAGCCTGGGCGACAGAGCAAGACTCCGTTTCAAAAAAAGAAAGAAAATGGGAATGATAATACCTGATTTACAAAACAGAATTCAATGAATTTGAATTCGCACAATTCTTGCTGACATTAATGCAAAAAAGTTGGCCAGACATAGTGCCTCACACCTGTAATCCCAGCACTTTGAGAGGTTGAGGCAGGTGGATCTCCTGAGGCCACGAGTTCAAAACCAGCCTAGCCATCATGGCAAAACCTCATCTCTACTAAAAATACAAAAATCGGCTGGACATGGTGATGCACTTCTTTAATCCCAGCTACTCCAGAGGCTAAGGCACAAGAATCACTTGAACCCGGGAGGCGGAGGTTGCAGTGAGCTGAGATTGTGCCACTGCATTCCAGCCTGGGTGATAGAGCAAGATTCTGTCTGGGGAAAAAAAAAAAAAAAAAGCGACAACGAGCTGCCTTAGTAGAAAAATAGCAGCAGCAGCATTGAAAAGAGAATTTTGTGTAAGTCTCCAGCCTGCTGAATAGGGTAATTGAGAGAAAGGTTAAGCACGTAGCACTGGAGTCACACAGACTTGGATTCAATTCTTGGCCCTGATACTTACATATGCTCAGGGTGTGCGACCTAGGGTGACCTCTCTGAGCCACAGTGTCCTCATTAGGATCATGGTAACAATACACCTATCTATAGAGTCATGAAGAGTAAATGACACTACAGTACAGTGCTGGGCTCACAGCTCCGGAAATGCTCACAGGCTCCGGAAATGCTCAGTCACCTTCTCTGTTAGTCACCTTGTTCCATCATGCAGCATTTTTTCCTCTTGCATCACCACTACTTACTCTAAACTGGATTTTAGCCTGAGGAGGGTAAAATTTTTCCCCTCTTCCTACAAGTACCCCCAGAAGCTTCCTACAAGCATGCCCCGGACTTTCCTAATTGCAGGCCACCTGCCCAATTTCTGCCACCAGCACCTGCCTCCTCCATTGTTATTTATTTAATATTTTTTTCAAATTAACTTTTTAATACTTAAATGCATTTAAAGAAAACTTCACATCACTATTATAAGCAAATATCGAATAGATCTTTAAATACAATGTCTATGAACCACCTGAAATCCTCATGTGTGCTCTCAAACACATCCATGTTATACTTGGGGAAATACTGGTCTGCTCCTTTGCTCTTTAAAGTGTGGTCTCTGGATCGCAGCCTCAGCATGCCTGAGAATTGTTAGAAATACAGGATCTCGCCGGGCGCGGTGGCTCAAGCCTGTAATCCCAGCACTTTGGGAGGCTGAGACGGGCGGATCACGAGGTCAGGAGATCGAGCCCATCCTGGCTAACACAGTGAAACCCCGTCTCTACTAAAAAATACAAAAAAACTAGCTGGGCGAGGTGGCAGGCGCCTGTAGTCCCAGCTACTTGGGAGGCTGAGGCAGGAGAATGGCCGGAACCCGGGAGGCGGAGCTTGCAGTGAGCTGAGATCCGGCCACTGCACTCCAGCCCGGTGACAGAGGGAGACTCCGTCTCAGAAAAAAAAAAAAAAAAAAAAAAAAAAAATACAGGATCTCAGACCCCATCTCATACCTCCTGAATGAGAATCTGCATTTTTAGAAGATCCCCAGTGATGGACACACTTTTTTGGGGGGAATTTATTACTTTTTTTTATTAAAGTGACATTCATATGTACACTTTTAAGGTTTGAGAAGTAGTGGTCTAGGGGATCTTTAAAATTCCTTCCAACTCTGGTGTGTGCCTATAGCCCGGTGACTTGTAATTCTGGAGCAGGAGGATAGCTTGAACCCAGGAGTCTGAGGCCAGACTGGGCAACATAGCAAGACCCTGTCTCTCAAAAAAAATTATTCTAGCTCTGACAACAAATGTCAACTATTGATATTACTCTCTCTCTTTCTGAAGTCCAGGTCCATATTTTCAACTGACATATTCTACTTCAGGCCTAAACCTTGCCTTTTCCCCACCTCCTCATCCTTGTAACCTTAGAAGCATTCACTATTAAATCCTTCCTCCCTGTTCCCTGACATCAGTTCTTGCCAAGGATGCCCAGCCCTGTCTCCATAAGCCTCTTTCTGTCCATTCCTATAGCTCCAATTGAATTTCCAGTCCCTTATGTCTTAGTGCCTGGGCTGTCACCCTCTCCTTCATTCTCTTTGCTCCAACTCTTGACAGCTCTGTTTTTTTATTATTATTATTTTTATTATACTTTAACTTCTAGGGTACATGTGCACAACGTGCAGGTTGGTTACATATGTATACATGTGCCATGTTGGTGTGCTGCACCCATTAACTCGTCATTTACATTAGGCATATCTCCTAATGCTATCTCTCCCCCCTCCCCCCACCCCACAACAGGCCCTGGTGTGTGATGTTCCCCTTCCTGTGTCCAAGTGTTCTCATTGTTCAGTTCCCACCAATGAGTGAGAACATGTGGTGTTTGGTTTTCTGTTCTTGTGATGGTTCGCTGAGAATTATGGTTTCCAGCTGCATCCATGTCCCTACAAAGGACATGAACTCATCCTTTTTTTATGGCTGCGTAGTATTCCATGGTGTATATGTGCCACATTTTCTTAATCCAGTCTGTCATTGATGGACATTTGGGTTGGTTCCAAGTCTTTGCTATTGTGAATAGTGCCTCAATAAACATACGTGTGTATGTGTCTTTATAGCAGCTTGATTTATAATCCTTTGGGTATATACCCAGTAATGGGATGACTGGGTCAAATGGTATTTCTAGTTCTAGATCCGTGAGGAATCACCACACTGTCTTCCACAATGGTTGAACTAGTTTACAGTCCCACCAACAGTGTAAAAGTGTTCCTATTTCTCCACATCCTCTCCAGAACCTGTTGTTTCCTGACTTTTTAATGATCGCTATTCTAACTGGTGTGAGATGGTATCTCATTGTGGTTTTGATTTGCATTTTTCTGATGGCTAGTGATGATGAGCATCTTTTCATGTGTTTGTTGGCTGCATAAATGTCTTCTTTTGAGAAGTGTCTGTTCATATCCTTTGCCCACTTTTTGATAGGGTTGTTTGTTTTTTTCTTGTAAATTTGTTTGAGTTCTTTGTAGGTTCTGGATATTAGCCCTTTGTCAGATGAGTAGATTGCAAAAATTTTCCCCCATTCTGTAGGTTGCCTGTTCACTCTGATGGTAGTTTCTTTTGCTGTGCAGAAGTTCTTTAGTTTAATTAGATCCCATTTGTCAATTTTGGCTTTTGTTGCCATTACTTTTGGTGTTTTAGACATGAAGTCCTTGTCCATGCCTATGTCCTGAATGGTATTGCCTAGGTTTTCTTCTAGGGTTTTTATGGTTTTAGGTCTAACATTTAAGTCTCTAGTCCATCTTGAATTAATTTTTGTATAAGGTGTAAGGAAGGGATCCAGTTTCAGCTTTCTACTTATGGCTAGCCAGTTTTCCCAGCACCATTTATTAAATAGGGAATCCTTTCCCCATTTCTTGTTTTTATCAGGTTTGTCAAAGATCAGATGGTTGTAGATGTGTGGTATTATTTCTGAGGGCTCTGTTCTAGTCCATTGGTCTATATCTCTGTTTTGGTACCAGTACCATGCTGTTTTGGTTACTGTAGCCTTGTAGTATAGTTTGAAGTCAGGTAGCATGATGCCTCCAGCTTTGTTCTTTTGTCTTAGGATTGTCTTGGCAATGCAGGCTCTTTTTTGGTTCCATATGAATTTTCAAGTAGTTTTTTCCAATTCTGTGAAGAAAGTCATTGGTAGTTTAATGGGGATGGCATTGAATATTAAATTACCTTGGTCAGTATGGCCATTTTCATGATATTGATTCTTCCTATCCATGAGCATGGAATGTTCTTCCATTTGTTTGTGTCCTCTTTTATTTCATTGAGCAGTGGTTTATAGTTCTCCTTGAAGAGGTCCTTGACATCCCTTGTAAGTTGGATTCCTAGGTATTTTATTCTATTTGAAGCAATTGCGAATGGGAGTTCACTCATGATTTGGCTCTCTGTTTGTCTCTTATTGGTGTATAAGAATGCTTGTGATTTTTGCACATTGATTTTATATACTAAGACTTTGCTGAAGTTGTTTATCAGCTTGAGGAGATTTTGGGCTGAGACGATGGGGTTTTCTAAATATACAATCATGTCATCTGCAAACAGGGACAATTTGACTTCCTCTTTTCCTAATTGAATACTCTTTATTTCTTTCTCTTGCCTGATTGCCCTGGCCAGAACTTCCAACACTATGTTGAGTAGGGTGGTGAGAGAGGGCATCCCTGTCTTGTGCCAGTTTTCAAGGGGAATGCTTCCAGTTTTTGCCCATTCAGTATGATATTGGCTGTGGGTTTGTCATAAATAGCTCTTATTATTTTGAGATATGTTCCATCAATACTGAATTTATTGAGAGTTTTTAGCATGAAGGGCTGTTGAATTTTGTCAAAGGCATTTTCTGCGTCTATTGAGATAATCATGTGGTTTTTGTCTTTGGTTCTGTTTATATGCTGGATACGTTTATTGATTTGTGTATATTGAACCAGCCTTGCAACCCAGGAATGAAGCCCTCTTGATCGTGGTGGATAAACTTTTTGATGTGCTGCTGGATTCGGTTTGCCAGTATTTTATTGAGGATTTTTGCATTTATGTTCATCAGGGATATTGGTCTGAAATTCTCTTTTTTTATTGTGTCTCTGCCAGGCTTTGGTATCCGGATGATGTTGACCTCATAAAATGAGTTAGGGAGGATTCCCTCTTTTTCTATTGATTGGAATAGTTTCAGAAGGAATGGTACCAGCTCCTCCTTGTACATCTGGTAGAATTTGGCTGTGAATCTGTCTGGTCCTGGACTTTTTTTGGTTGGTAGGCTATTAATCATTGCTTCAATTTCAGAGCCTGTTATTGGTCTATTTAGGGATTCAACTTCTTCCTGGTTTCGTCTTGGGAGAGTGTGTGTGTCCAGGAATTTATCCATTTCTTCTAGGTTTTCTAGTTTATTTGCATAGAGGTGTTTATAGTATTTTCTTATGGTAGTATTTTTGTGGGATCGGTGGTGATATCCCCTTCATCATTTTGTATTGTGTCTATTTGATTCTTCTCTCTTTTCTTCTTTATTAGTCTTGCTAGCAGTCTATCAATTTTGTTGATCTTTTCAAAAATCCAGCTCCTGGATTCATTGATTTTTTTGAAGGGTTTTTTGTGTCTCTATCTCCTTCAGTTCTGCTCTAATCTTAGTTATTTCTTGCCTTCTGCTAGTTTTTGAATGTGTTTGCTCTTGCTTCTCTAGTTCTTTCAATTATGATGTTAGGGTGTCAATTTTATATCTTTCCTGCTTTCTTTTGTGGGCATTTAGTGCTATAAATTTCCCTCTACACACTGCTTTAAATGTGTCCCAGAGATTCTGGTATGTTGTATCTTTGTTCTCATTGGTTTCAAAGAACATCTTCATTTCTGCCTTCATTTTATTATGTACCCAGTAGTCATTCAGGAGCAGGTTTTTCAGTTTCCATGTAGTTGAGTGGTTTTGATTGAGTTTCTTAATCCTGAGTTCTTGCTTGATTGCACTGTGGTCTGAGAGACAGTTTGTTATAATTTCTGCTCTTTTACATTTGCTGAGGAGTGCTTTACTTCCAACTATGTGGTCAATTTTGGAATAAGTGTGATGTGGTGCTGAGAAGAATGTATATTCTATTGATTTGGGGTGGAGAGTTCTGTAGATGTCTGTTAGGTCCACTTGGTGCAGAGCTGAGTTCAATTCCTGGATATCCTTGTTAACTTTCTGTCTCATTGATCTGTCTAATGTTGACAGTGGGGTGTTAAAATCTCCCATTATTATTGTGTGGGAGTCTAAATCTCTTTGTAACTCTCTAAGGACTTGCTTTATGAATCTGAGTGCTCCTCTATTAGGTGTGTATATATTTAGGTTAGCTATTCTTGTTGAATTGATCCCTTTACCATTATGCAATGGCCTTCTTTGTCTCTTTTCATCTTTGATGGTTTAAAGTCTGTTTTATCAGAGACTAGGATTGCAACCCCTGCCTTTTTTAATCTTCCATTTGCTTAGTAGATCTTCCTCCATCCCTTTATTTTGAGCCTGTGTGTGTCTCTGCACATGAGATGGGTCTCCTGAATACAGCAAACTGATAGGTCTTGACTCTTTATCCAGTTTGCCAGTCTGTGTCTTTTAATTGCAGCATCTAGCCCATTTACATTTAAGGTTAATATTGTTATGTGTGAACTTGATTGTGTCATTATGATATTAGCTGGTTATTTTGCTTGTTAGTTGATGCAGTTTCTTCCTAGCATCGATGGTCTTTACATTTTGGCATGTTTTTGCAGTGACTGGTACCAGTTGTTCCTTTCCATGTTTAGTGCTTCCTTCAGGAGCTCTTGTAGGGCAGGCCTGGTGGTGACAAAATCTCTAAGCATTTGCTTGTCTGTAAAGGATTTGATTTCTCCTTCACTTATGAAACTTAGTTTGGCTGGATATGAAATTCTGGGTTGAAAATTATTTTCTTTAAGAATGTTGAATATTGGCCCCCACTCTCTTCTGGCTTGTAGAGTTTCTGCCGAGAGATCCACTGTTAGTCTGATGGGTTTCACTTTGTGGGTAACCCGAGCTTTCTCTCTGGCTACCCTTAACATTTTTTCCCTTCATTTCAACTTTGGTGAATCTGACAATTATGTGTCTTGGAGTTCCTCTTCTTGAGGAGTATCTTTGTGGTGTGGTCTGAATTTCCTGAATTTGAATGTTGGCCTGCCTTGCTAGGTTGGGGAAGTTCTGGATAATATCCTGCAAAGTGTTTTGCAACTTGGTTTCAGTCTCCCTGTCACTTTCAGGTACACCAATCAGATGTAGATTTGGTCTTTTCACATAGTCCCACATGCCTTGGAGGCTTTGTTCATTTCTTTTTACTCTTTTTTCTCTAAACTTCTCTTCTTGCTTCATTTCATTCATTTGATCTTCAATCACTGATACCCTTTCTTCCAGTTGATTGAATCGGTTACTGTAGCTTGTGCATTTGTTACATAGTTCTTGTTTCATGGTTTTCAGCTCTATCGAGTCATTTAAGAACTTCTCTACATTGGTTATTCTAGTTAGCCATTCGTCTAATCTTTTTTCAAGGTTTTTAGCTTCTTTGAGATGGGTTCAAACTTCCTTCTTTAGCTTAGAGAAGTTTGATCGTCTGAAGCCTTCTCTCAGCTCGTCAAAGTCATTCTCCGTCCAGCTTTGTTCCATTGCTGGCAAGGAGCTGCATTCCTTTGGAGGGGTAGAGGAGCTCTCTGATTTTTAGAATTTTCAGCTTTTCTGCACTGCTTTTTCCCCATCTTTGTGGTTTTATCTACCTTTGGTCTTTGATAATGGTGATGTACAGATAGGGTTTTGGTGTGAATGTCCTTTCTGTTTGTTAGTTTTCCTTCTAACAGTAAGGACGCTCAGCTGCAGGTCTGTTGGAGTTTGCTCGAGGTCCACTCTGGACTCTGTTTGCCTGGGTATCAGCAGCGGAGGCTGCAGAAGAGTGAATATTGCTGAACAGTAAATGTTGCTGTCTGATTGTTCCTCTGGAAGCTTCATCTCAGGGGGGTACCTGGCCATGTGAGGTGTGAGGTGTCAGTCTGCCCCTAGTGGGGGATGTCTCTCAGTTAGGCTACTCAGGGGTCAGGGACTCGCTTGAGCAGGGAGTCTTTCCGTTCTCAGATCTCAAACTCTATGCTGGGAGAACCACTACTCTCTTCAAAGCTGTCAGACCGGGACATTTAAATCTGCAGAGGTTCTGCTGCCTTTTGTTTGGCTATGCCCTGTCCCCGGAGATGGAGTCTACAGAGGTAGGCAGGCCTCCCTGAGCTGCGGTGGGCTCCACTCAGTTCGAGCTTACTAGCCAAACTTCCTAGCCAAAGCGAAACAAAGTTCGAGCTTTGTTTACCCACTCAAGCCTCAGCGATGGTGGGCACCCCTCCCCCAGCCTCACTGTTACCTTGCAGTTAGATCTCAGACTGCTGTGCTAGCAATGAGGGAGGCTCTATGGGCATGTGGGACCCTCTTAGCCAGGCACGGGATATTATCTCCTGGTGTGCCATTTGCTAAGACCCTTGGTAAAGCATAGTATTAGGGTGGGAGTGACTCGATTTTCCAGGTGTTGTGTGTCACGGTTTCCCTTGGCTAGGAAAGGGAATTCCCTTCCCTCTTGCGCTTCCCCGGTGAGGCGATGCCTCGCCCTTCTTGGGCTCTCACTTGCCCTGCTTCGGCTCTCGCTTGGTGGGCTGCCCTCACTGTCCTGCACCCACTGTCCAACATGCCCCAGTGAGATGAACCTGGTACCTCAGTTGGAAATGCAGAACTCACCCATCTTCTGTGTCACTCACACTGGGAGCTGGAGGCTGAAGCTGTCCCTATTCGGCCATCTTGGAACTGTCCCGCTTTTTTTTTTTTTTTTTTTTTTGAGAGGCTGTGTTTTGCTCTGTCTCCCAGGCTGGAGTGCAGTGGTGGGATCTCAGCTCACTGCAACCTCCGCCTCTTGGGTTCAGGCGATTCTCCTGCCTCAGCCTCCCAAGTAGCTGGGACTACAGGCACCCGCCACCACGCCAGCTAATGCTTTGTATTTTTAGTAGAGACAGGGTTTCACCGTGTTAGCCAGGATGGTCTCGATCTCCTGACCTCATGATCCACCCACCTTGGCCTCCCAAAGTGCTGGAATTACAGACGTGAGCCACTGCACCTGGCCCAGACAGCTCTGTATTCTTAAGGCAGCATTGATCATCTCAGTCCACTGCTTAGTTACCTTTAGTGATTCCCTATTATCTACCACATAGTAGCCAGGCTCCTTGGTCTGTCACTTAAGGCTCTCCACTAAGTGATTGATTGTGAGCTCCCACATGCATATACCCTGAGCTGTAGATAAGTCAGAGGAGCTATTGCTTTATGTATGCAAAGCTTTCCTGTCCCTACGCACTTGACTAAGCTTTCTCATTTCTGAAATGCATTTTTCTCCAACCTCCCTATTTGCTATCTCCATCTCTGAAAACTCTTAATAGCCGGAGACCCCTGTTCACCTTTCAACCCGTCCCTGAAGCCTTCTGTGGCTCCCCAGCTGCATAGCTGTCCTTACACATCATAGCATGGTGAGGACATCTGCCTTTGGCAGTTATACTAGTACAAACCTTAATTCTTCAAATCTGTGTAGCAGGTGCCACTCCCAGTGCCACAGAGTCAATTTAATTTTCTTAACTTTCTTTTCTGAGCTCCCCTTCTGCTTGTGAATATACCATCCCATTTGCCACCCTACTCCCCTTGCCTCAGGGCAGCATCTATATTCTAGAGGATTAGGGCCAAGGCGGGATGGGATCTGGTCCTCAGGTGTCACCTGTCTATTTGCTAGAATGCACATCATCCTGTCCAGTCCTTAGTCACAGGACTGGACAGTATGCTTCTTTGTCCCTTGTTTCCCTCTGCAAGACCTCGTTAGGTCCTGCAACTCTGCTTTTCCTGCATTGTCGTCTCCCTTAGGCCCATGGGACTCTTCTTCTGCCCCACACCATGCTGGGGGCAAGGGAACTCTGCATGGTTGCCTAGCACCCCCATGCCTTCGTGCAGCCCTGCCTTTCTGAGATCTTGACAGTTGCCCCAGGGATGGGTCACCTCAGCTCTCAGAGCTTAAAAACCTGTCTGGAATTTTTTGCTGTTTCCCCCTCCCTTGGAGTTCATCCTGTTTGGAGGTTCGGTGGGAGACTTTTATCTCCTGTGGGGTCAGGAAGCCTTGTTCTTATATTATCATGTATTTTCCCCCAAAGTGTTAATTACCAGAGTCCATTCCATTCCCAACAGGGTGTAGACTTTGAAGCTCAAAAGAAATTTTCTTCCTGCTTGTCATCCATTCCTTCCCTAAGGCAAAAAAACACAAACTAGTCCTGCTGACTGAATAGGGCAAGGGCCATGGAAACCCAGAGAAAAATTCAGCATTAATGTTGTAACATATTCTCCTGCTCCATGATTTGTAAACCACTTGAGGACAGGGAACTTGATTTCATTCATCTTAATATTTCCCTAGGGCAACTGAAATAGTTCCTTGCAAAGAGAAGGCACTAAATACACATTTTTCAGGCATAAGAATAAATGATGGAGTACGTTTTAAATGCTGTGTTTTTAGCATCTCATTCATGATTTTTCATCTCACCTTTGTTAACAGCTGTCCATCTTTCAATAATGTGATGTTAAAATATGAATAGAAAAAAGTTAGCCTAGTGGTTGGACTGACTGGATAAAATCAAATAAATGGAAATAAAGATATGTAACACATTCCTTTATTTATACAGCCTATACAGCCTCTCTGACAGCCTAAGAGAAAGAAAAGGACTTTCCCTTGCAGGAGGGGTTGGGAGATAGCTGTGAATGAAAGATTCGAGGCCCCTGGCAGGGTTGTAGGGAGACAGATAATTAATCTGTGTTCAAATAAATAGGATATTTTTAGAGATAGACAGGTGCTATGAAGAAATTCTTACACAGAAATGTAAAACTGCACAGACGGAAAGGTACACGGTGCTCTGATGCAGTAAAACAGAGACACCTGGGAGGGATTCTTGTGCTGAAATCTAAAAGAGGAGTAGGAGTAACCAGGCCGAGGAGACAGTGAAGGCGAGGGTGAGGAGGGGCAGAGCATTTCAGGCAGAGAGAATAGCCCTGTGGCGGGAGGAAGCACATCCCTGCCCTCATGGAGCTCACAGCCAGTTGGTAGAGGGAACGTTCTCTGTGGCAACACTACCATGGCACACAAATTGATTTGTTTAATTTCTTCCTGTTTTTTCTTTAGTAGCTTGTATCTTGCTAAGTATAATTTGTGCCTTTAAAAAAAAAAATGACAGCTTTTCTTGGTGTATGCTGTTTTACGGAATAATGCACTCCTAGTGAGAATATCACTTGTCAGTTAAATAATTCATGAGAGTGAGATGGACAGGACTGACACAAGTATAGTGTGTTGATTGTGTTAGTCTGTTGATTGACTTAGACTTACAACCTCTGAGATGGTCTTGGGAAAACTCAGTGTTTGCAAATGCCAGAGTGAGGCAGCATGGAGGGCACAGGTAAGATTTGAGCTGTATATTAGTTAATGTAACCCTAGCTGCTACTAACATATTTTGGTGGCTTAATACATACATATTTATTTCTCACTGGATGTTCTAATCAGCAGGTGGTTCTCCTCTAAGCAGTGGTGCAAGCTCCCAGCTTCCTTCCATCTTATGGCTCCACGATTGTCAACACGTCTCTTCCAAGACCATGCAGAAGGGTAAAGGTCATGGTAGATTTTACATGAGAGGTTTTAGTGGGCCAGGCCTGGAAATGACACTCATCACTTCTGCCCATGTATCTCTAGCCAGAACTCAGTCCCATGGCCACAGCTTACTGCAAGGAAGGTGGGAAATACAGTCTAGTGATGGGCCCAAGAAGAAGTAGAGACTGCTTTAATGAATCATGAACATCCCTTCTGCAGTTTAATCCTGACACCTCTTCTACTTGGGTTCATTTTCTTCTGTGGCCTCTGTCTAGTCCTTAAAAAATAAAGCCACGTTTGGAAAGTGTGTTCATATATGGCATAAATAAATGGCACTCGCCAAAATTGCTCATTATTTTTACTTTTCTTTCTTATCTTCCTTCATTCTTTTTTTTTTTTTTTTTTTTCTTTTTTTTTTTTTTCGAGATGGAGTCTTGCTCTGTCTCCCAGGCTGGAGTGCAGTGGCGTGATCTTGGCTCACGGCAAGCTCCACCTCCTGGGTTTACTCCATTATCCTGCCTCAGCCTCCCGAGTAGCTGGGACTACAGGTGCCTGCCACCAGGCCCGGCTGGTTTTTTGTATTTTTAGTAGAGACGGGGTTTCACTGTGTTAGCCAGGATGGTCTCGATCTCCTGACCTGGTGATCCGCCAGCCTCTGCCTCCCAGAGTGCTGGGATTATAGGCGTGAGCCACCATGCTCAGCTTCATTCATTCTTTGTTAAAGTTGAGAGTCAGGAGTTTTTATAAATTTTTTTTCTGAGACGGAGTCTCACTCTGTCACCCAGGCTGGAATGCAGTGGTGCGCTCTTGGCTCACTGTAACCTACGCCTCTCGAGTTCAGGGATTCTCCTGCCTCAGCCTCCTGAGTAGCTGGGATTACAGGCACATGCTTGTATGCCTGGCTAATTTTTGTATTTTTGGTAGAGATGTGGTTTTGCCGTGTTGGCCACACTGGTCTGGAACTCCTGACCTCAAGTGATCTGCCTGCCTCGGCCTCCCAAAGTGCTGGGATTATAGGCGTGAGTCATGCTGCCAGTGAATTTCTATTAATTTTGATTGTTATTTTATAAGTTTGAATATAACCAATTCACCTTTCATATATTTATAAGTCTAAAAAAGTCAATTATACAATGGACAATGTATAATTTGGAAACCACTTATCTCCATTTGGAGGGAGACCTGGGGGGGATATAAGTTAGTTTTGGAGAACGTAAGGTCATTTGGTTTTAGAGGTCACCTTATCTTGATCGCATGAAAGGAAAGGATGGAATTCAAACTTTTTGTGACCTAAACCCTCAGTGTCTGTCTCTATCCTTAGTAACAAATGGGGAAGAGGAACAATAACAGGAGCATTTTTGAGAGCTGTTAATTTTCTGCTTGATTATACAGGGCTATGAAATATGAAAGACATTAGGGACTGCGAGCATGGTTCCCCTAAATGCCCCATTGCCCACAGGGAACCAGCCCAAGGGCTGGGTTGGCTTCAGATGACTGGACAGGTGGCTTGGTAATTAAAACCTTTCCCTTCTAACTGCAGGCCTTGTTTTGCCAGGAATCTGAGGTGAGGAAAATGTTCTGGTTATATGCCTTTACCAGCTGCTTTGAAAGCTTCCTCACAGCTGTCCTCAAACCACAGCAGACAGCCACATCTCTACTTTCAAAATCTTGGGGGCTTAGTGTTATTTGAGATGGGATAAGCAGACATGGAGGTGAGGGAAGATTTATTCCTGAATTCAAATGTTCTGAGCCCTTTTGAAGAATCAAACAGCACAAAAGAAAGTCTGGAAAGCACGTGTTTCCTCCTTATATGAGCTCTATGCGATGGAGGCTATTATTAGTCTTTGTTTTATTGATGAGGCCACTGAGGTACAGAGAATTTAAGTAACTTGATCAAGATCATGTGGTTGAGTGTCGGTCAGGACTGGAATCCGGTCTGCCTTGACCCCAAGTTCAGGCTCTGGTAATCTCCACTCTTAAGAATACTCAAATTTTAACTCTCACTTTTTCTCCAAATACAGGCTCTACCCTCCGTTTTCCTCCATCTCAGTTCATGGCCATTCAGCCTTCCAGTTCCTCAGGCCAAATACCCTGGCATCATCTTTCAGTTGTTTCTTTCTCTCATGCCCAAAGTAGAATTTATCAGAAAACCCAACTAATTGTATCTTCAAAATATATCAGGAATTTGACCACATCTCACCATTTCCAATGCTATCACATTTACCAATGCACCTATCTCTTGTGTGGGTTTCTGTAATAGTCTTTACACGGATCTGCTTTTGGCCTTACAATCCTCCAGTCTCTTCTCATCACACCAGAGAGATCCAGGTTAGTAAGCAGCTCTACTCTGCAAGATCATTGTGGAACTGAAATTCCTTCCATTCTGTTGTTCAAGTTTAAGTTTGAACAACAACTTAAGTTTCTGTGCCTACCAGTATGGTCACAGCTGTCACAGCTGTCACAGCTCCAAGTCTACATTCAGCCCACAAAAAAGGGAGCAAGAGAGGAAATTCTGGGAAGCAATTTCCTTTTAAGCAAGTGATGTAAATTTTGCATGCATCATTTCTATTCACATTTTACTGGCAAGTATGTGGTCACATGGCCAACCTAGCTGCAAGGGAGTCTGTGGATGGAGCTGTATTCTCAAACCCCCACAAAGAGGAGTACTGTGCCACAGAGACCCAGAGGGTCAAGGGGTTGACCAGTTGTGGAGCTGCTCAGGAGCCAGGGTGAGTGTTGATGATAGCTGAACCTAGAGAGGAGGCAGTGGACATGGGGAGAGCCAGGCAGGCTTGGGATGTATTTTGGAGGTAGAGTTGACCCAACATAAAATGGGGTGGGCATAGAGACTGAGGAGAAGCAGGAATTAAGGATGATTCCCAGCTCTTTATGCTTTGAGAGACAGGGTGGTATCATTTTCTGAGGGAGCAGTCATTGAACATACCTGTCTCTGGAGCAGCCACCGTGGACCAGCACATGAGCTGCCTCTTCGGGGGTCCATCTTACATCACAGTGGAGGCAACCATGGAGGTTGGAATGGCCCAGAGGTAGAGTCTGAGGGGTAGTCTGCCTGATCCATCAAATGTATTTTGTCTTAAAATGCTTCAAAGGAAGAGGGGGGCAGGTCAGCCTCTTCTTGGTGCATTGGTAGACCAATGTGCTGGACAGTGTGGAGGTTGAATTAAGAAAACCAGGCGCCCTAGAGACCAAACTGCATGTGGTTGAAGCCCCTATTGGGTCTGAATAGCTATTTGGGGGGTTGAGGGAAGGGAGGGGCTACTACATTTCAATACCTAGGTCAAAGGGGTCATGTTCCCAGCACCTTGATGTTCCTTGATTTTGAGGGCTCTCAAGTGTTTTTCTGTCTCTTGTTTGCCTGAGTTGGAGCATATAATAGGGAACTGTGTTTGCTATTAGAGTAGTCAAGATTCTGAGGGTCTGGAAGGATGGATAATAACTCACACAGCAGGGCAGTTACAAGAGGAAGTAAGGAAAAGGGGGTTGTGGTAGGCTCAGAGGTTGGACACACCTCACTTTGAGCCTGGGATGAGCCCAGCTAGTGCTATCCTCTATGACAGTGTGCCTGGAGCAGGTTCTAAAAATGTTAGCTAGTTTAAAAATGCTGCTTGATAGTAGTTTCCAGGTCACTCAGGATTGTGCCGTGTAATTTTTTTTAACCTCTGTTTTACAATGGAGAACAGTAAGGTTAGAGAATTAGTACAAAGCACCATGGTAGGTAAGGAGAACCAGGATTTGAACCCTTGCTCATAAATACTCTGATGTTCAATTCATATCCTGGGTCTTCTGGTGTCTGGAGGGTTAAGTGTTGACAGGACCTGGGTAGCTCATGGTGTCCTTTAGGAAAAGAGCTCCAAGGCACACGATTGCAGCATGGGTTTGATTCCAACTCCACCTTCACTGGCTTCTGGGACCCTGAGCCTCCAGTCACTTGTGTTGCCTCCTGGAGTCTGTTTTCTCTTCCTTAAAATGGGAAGCAACCATTTACCTACTACCTTTGGGGATTGTTGGAAGAATTCCATGAAATGGCACCCATGAAGGCACTTGGATGTTGGTCAACCACAGATCTCAAAGAAGTGACCAAAATGTGGACATGGGGCCCAAATGCCTGTGCTTAGGCTAAACCTGTGGATACTGTTTGTGAGTAGGGAAATGTGGTTGACTGTTGGAAAACCCAAGTTGTGTCTATGGTAAGAAAAAAAAAAAAAAAGAAAAGAAAAAAGAACTTTAGATAAGTGCCAAGATGAAAAGTGAGGAAAAGTCTTGATTTTCCTCTGAAGATTGATGTGTTACTGAGGGGTGACCAGAACTCCTAGATCAGTAGATTTGTCTATATAGCCATGATCTCTCCTGATTGTCATGATACCTGGGACATGTAGGAATCATCATTTTCCTCATACCATAGATGAGGCAAAGGCGGAGCTGGACCTGCAGATGCTGTGGCATCCTTAGTCTAAGACCTCCCTCGCAGGCTCCCTGGCTAAGGAACCTCTGTCTTGCCAGTTCCTCCAGCACTGATCAGGCTTAGGGGATTCACCTACTGGCAGCAAGACCCTGAGCCATAAACAGAATGCTAAATTATCAATGGAAGGATGGAGAAACCACGATGATTGTTCTGGGAATCTCAATTTCAAGATCCAGGAACTGAATCAATCTTAGCAAGCATGAAATCAAAGCAAGAAGCTAGGGAGTCTTTGTGGGGTATTTTATCTAACCTGTCTGGATAAAGACCATTTGAGCTTCTACTTTGTCATTTGTCTTCCAACAGACCAAAACTCTCCAGCCCACCAGATATAGGGCCTCCTGGGTAAGCTCTGACATGTTCTTTTACTCAGTTCTCCCTTTTTGGCATCCGCTTTTGAGTCACCAAAAACTTCTGTCACTGCAACTCCTCCTCTTCACATAGTATGATAGTTTCTGAGGCCAGACCTTCCATGTCATTAGCTGAATTGAAACCAATGTCTTCCTTTTTAGCTGAATTGAAATCGGTGTCTTCCTTTTGAGTTTTTCTGAGTCCAGGAGCCTTTAGGATGTACCCTTGTCACATGAGCCATGCACTTAGGCATCAATGCTTATGTGGTAAATTTCTGGAGGAAAACGTTCATTCAGCTAACCACATTTCTTTTTTTTTTTGAGATGGAGTCTTGCTCTGTCGCCCAGGCTGGAGTGCAGTGGTGTGATCAGCTCACTGCAAGCTCCGCCTCCCGGGTTCACACCATTCTCCTGCCTCAGCCTCCCGAGTAGCTGGGACTACAGGTGCCCGCCACCTCGCCTGGCTAATTTTTTGTATTTTTAGTAGAGATGGGGTTTCACCGAGTTAGCCAGGATGGTCTCGATCTCCTGACCTTGTGATCCGCCCGCCTCGGCCTCCCAAAGTGCTGGGATTACAGGCGTGAGCCACCGCGCCCGGCTCTAACCACATTTCTTTTACGCCGGTCCCTTTTAGCTTCCACATCAGCATGAGGCATTTTCTAATCTCCAAATTCTAGGTTACGTCCTCTTTGGGAATGCCCTCTCCTCCATACTGAATATATTTATTCCAATCCAGTGAATATTTGTTGGGGGTCTCTCATGTGTATGACACTGTGGTGGCCACTGTAGGATTAGCAAGATTAGAATATTGTTCTGGTTAAAGGGCACAGGCTTTGGAATCAGACCTGGGTTTGCATTCCAGCTCCATCACTTACTGGATGAATCAAGTTACTGACTTCAGTTTCACCCTCTGTAAAACTGGGATAATAGTACTTACCTCAATAGTTTTTTTGGTGAGGATTACATAACAAAATGTATATGAAGTGCTTAGCTCAGTGGTCGTACTTAAGTGCTTAGTGAAAATAAGCCAAACTTAAAAATACGGACAATACTCTGCACATCCCTAAACACGTGTATGGAGTTCCCTCCATAGGCTGGACTTGTTCTAGGTGCTGCAGATTTGCAGTGGTGAAATCAGAGTATGTTTTTGTCCTCATCAAGCTCAAAGTCTAGTCGGGGTGGGGTGGGGTGTGTAAATAGTAAGCAAATAGACTCACAAGTATAATGTCAAATAGCGAAAAGTGCTTTGAAGAAAAATAATATGAAGTAAGAGGACAGAATGACAGGGGTAGACGGGGTGGAGGTCTTGCTTCTCATGCTTGTCCCTTAACCTAGAACCTTGGCATCTGCTGTACCCTCTTCCTGGAGGTTTCTGACTTCCCCATACCCTCAGGGATTGCTCTCACTTCTTTCAGGTGTCTGCTTCTATATCACCACCTCCAAGAGGCACACCTAATCTAAACAATTATACACAAACTCAAAATATGTCAAGAGATGCCATTCCTGCCTTTGAAGTTTATAATTCAGTAAAATTGATAAGTACACAAATGACTCCATGCTCAGATTAAGGTAATTGACTTATTTATTTATTTATTTATTTATCTATTTATTTATTTATTTTGAGATGGAGTCTCGCTGTGTCTCCCAGGCTGGAATGCAGTGGCATGATCTCGGCTCACCGCTACCTCTGCTTCCTAGGTTCAAGCAATTCTCATGCCTCAGCCTCCCAAGTAGCTGGGATTACAGGCACCTGCCACCACGCCTAGCTAATTTTTGTATTTTTAGTAGAGACGGGATTTCACCATGTTGGCCAGGCTGGTCTTGAACTCCTGACCTCAAGTGATCTGCCTGCCTCGGCTTCCCAAAGTGCTAGGATTACAGGTGTGAGCCACCATGCCCAGCCTGTAATTGCCTTATGAGAAGTACAAATAAAATTCAGTGAAGAGAATCGGGAAATGTGATATTTTAAAACTGGTACTTAAGAGGTTGCTTGGTATAAAAAGACCAGGGACTTTGGAATCAGAGCAACTGGGTTCAAATCCCATCTCTGCCCCTCACTACCTTGGGGACCTTAGGTGTCACTCAGTAACACAGATATAAGAAAGCTACTCCCAGGGGCTGCTGTGTTATGTGAGAAACATGCTAAGCCCCCAGTGCCTGTGGTAGTACCAGAAGTCGGCTCTCAATGGCACCCCTTTCCATAACTCTGTATTGTTAGTTGTAGCGTTTGGTTTTCATCAACATTCTGCTCTCACAATGTGGTATTGTCTTGGGATGGTCCATCTGGGCATCTGGCTCTGCCAGGAGAAGACGAGTTTCTTGAGGACATGGACTGCCGTGTCCCCAGCGTGGGTGGCCATGCCTGTCATGCAGGAGCTGTTGATCAACGATAATGGGTGCATGCCTCTAGCAGAGACACAACTGTTCTGTACGGGCAGGAACCCCAAGGGATGGTCTGTTCTATTCTCTGTCTCTGCACCTCAATACCCAAAAATTGTTTTTGACAGATGGATGTTTAGCATGTTCTTGAAGGAAGAAGAGTCTGTGCCCCCTCGGGAAATGCATGCTGGGTTTAACTACATAATTCAAAACAGGTGAAATGATGCTGGCATGCCCACCTGTTCTAGCCTGGATTCTGTTTTAATGCCCTAGTTTTTACAGGAATAAAAGAGTATTGATTTTTCCAGTGTAAGGGCTGTAGCCAGATTTGTATTATTTTAAAATCAGATATACTTTTTAAAACATGGAAATTTTTATGTTAGCTAAATCCTAGTTATCCCAGGAATGCCTAATGTCAAATACTAGGCTTTCCTGGCATATCTCTCCTCCTGCATTTTTTAAAAAAGAGCTTTCTATTTGTTTGTTTCTTTTTGCCTCATAGCAGCTCTGCCATTAAATACATAAGACACAAAAGAGAGACAATCTAAATAATTATCCTTAGAAAATTTTATTAAGATATGGGTGGGAAGAGGGAGCGCAGAGGCCACTGCCTCCTTGCGAGCTCAGGGTGCTCGCCAATGTTGCAGTGTATCACCCCTCGCTTCTGCTCGCCCTGTGGCAAAACATAGTTTAGGGAAAAGTTCACTGTGAATTTAGAGATGACATCTGGAATCGTATGTCAAGAAGCTTGTATGTGTCATGAGAGCTCTTCTGGTGCGCACTTCCCTACTCCTCAGGGCTCCTACCCTGGATCATAGAACGTGGACCACCGAAATACCCATGCTCTGGGGTCTCTGGCCGCCCTGTAATGCTGCAGCCACAAACCATGAGGGGCTTCTCTTCTTTTATCTTCTTTTTATTTTTTTGTCATAATCAAAACCTTGACCTGTGACAGTGAGCTGCCAGGGGACTCCATTGCCTTGGAGTCTCCCTGGCTCCCCAGGATAGAAAGCTTCATCAGAAAAGAAATGCCCACTGAAAGCTGCTGTGGCAGACACCTCCCCTGAAAGAAACCTGAAGACCTTGAATAAAGGTGGCACCCAAGTGCCTACTCTGCTTAAAGAATGTGTGCAGCATCCAGCAAACAGTAATGCATGCTCATTTTCTTTATGTGGATTGGTGTTAACAGTTGGGTCACATGCTGTGGCTTTGATGAAACCACTTGCTTCTGTCAGTTGATGGGGCATCTGCAAGAGTGGAGTTATGTTTAGTCCATCTTGGTTACGGTGGATGCTTCTGGAGTGACTTAATCATAGGAAAAGGGGTGAAACACTCACCCAAGCCGGGATGTATTCCAGAGAGGGCTCCATTGTCTACAGCTCTCAAGGCTGTGTGTGATGCTGTGACTGCCTGCCCTCCCAGAGCTTCCTGCCTCCCAGGAAGAATGATCGTTCCACTGTGCCTTCCCTTCTGCTGATGGGAACTTAGCCTCCAAGGGTTTGAAAACCAGCTTCCAGGGCTAGCTCTGCTCTTCACCCATTGCTGCTTATAAGTCAGGACCTGTGAGTGATAAACCTCCCCACCCCAGCCTTCACACCAAATGGAAAAAGATGGGCACCTTGGAATATTCCTTTGAAAGATTTCTGATTTCTCTACCCACCACCACTTACATCATGAAAGGTCCATTGATAGCCATCAGATTTCTGAACACACTCAGGTTTAGTGTCCCCTCCTATGCATCAGCCTTGTAGGCCTGGACACTCCTCCTTTTACTGGTAGATCCAGCCACTGGTGCCTGACTCTTTTGCTCCTCACCTCCACCACCTCCTCTTGGACTTGGTTCTGTTGTTCATCCCTATATGGTAGATTTCTATGGCCTTTCTTTCACCAGCGGCTTATTTCTCCCATTAAGATGTCCAAGTCTCACTGATCCTTAAAAGGGACCATCCTGTGGCCCCATATCCTCTCTAGCCTCCACCCCAGCTTTCTTTTCCCTTTCTCACCCAAGTAGTCTATGTGAACTCTGTCCACTTAACTCTCATCCTCTACCCAACTCATTGCCCTCTGACTTCTTCCCTCACCATGCAAGGGTGCAAGGCTCCCTGTGGGACCCACAGCTCATCTCCCCAGTGCTCTGTCTCCTTTGGCTCCTCCTGTCTCTGGACCTCCCTGCTGCACCTGGCCCAGGTGGGCACTGCCTCCAGCTTCAAACTCTCCTCTCTTAGCTTTTGAGACTTCAAGCTTTCTTGCTTCTGCCTCAATTCCTTTGACTATTTATTTCTCTTCTATATGAATTTCTCTTATATTTCTAAAAACTTGATGGCCCCAGAGATACTTCCCTGACTGCTTCTCATTCTACTTCAGCCCTGGGCAATGGCACCCACAGGGCTTTGGCTGCCACCTAAATGTCAGTGACTCCCAGATGCATGTCTGCAGCTCAGACCTCTTCCCCATCAGGGGTGTCAGATGGAAATGTCCTCAGGGGCCAAGCAGGTAAAGAAAATAAATGAAACTGACTGTGAGTCTGGCAGACCAGAGAGCTGCTGGTTTTAGCCAAAGTGGGTGGCTGCTGCTGCTGGGCTCCAGCCAACTCTTGATACATAGGAATTCAGGAGCAGTGTCACCAGATTTCCCAATATTCCCACAAAAGCTAGAAATACATAATCCTATTTGGAATCTCTCAAAGATTAAATGTTGGTTCAATTTTTTTTTAACATCTTTCTGAACCAAAGCCCATCTGAGAACTAGATCCGACTATGGACCACTAGCCTGGGTTCATGGTTTGCATTCCACTGACTGTTCAATGTCTTTATTCCAATGCCCATGGGCACTTCAAATTGAGCCTGCCCCCGACCATCTCTTTCCCAAACCCACCTCTCCTCCCCTCCATGTACCTTATCTCAGTTAGCAAACTTCCTTCTAACCTGCTCACCCAAGCTAGAAATATGGAGGAGGGTGTCCTTTCCTTCCTCCTTTCCCTCCTCCTCCCACATGCACTAAATTCTACCAACATAACTTGCTACATAAATCTTAAATCTATTCTTACCTCTCCATCCCTTACCACCATTATCGTAGCTTAGGCTGCTAGCATCTGTTGCCTGGTCCAGTAGCCTTTCAAGAGTTTGAGTGATGATTCATAGCAGTTGACTCCCACCATGTGTAAATTATTCTAAGCCAGACATGTAACCTTATCCCCTGACAACGATTGGTTTTAGAATGGGGTGTGTGACCCAGTCAGGGCCAGTGAGATGGGAGGGAGGGTTTGCTGGGAAGCTTCTGGAAAAGTTTTCTTGCTAAGAAAGAGATATATAAAAGAGGCCGGGCACGGTGGCTCATGCCTGTAATTCCAGCACTTTGGGAGGCCGAGGTGGGTGGATCACTTGAGGTCAGGAGTTCAAGACCAGCCTGGCCAATATGGTGAAACCCCATCTCTACTAAAAATATAAAAATTAACTGGGTGTGGTGTTGTGCACTTGTAGTCCTAGTTTCTCAGGAGGCTAAGGCAGGAGGATCGCTTGAGCCTATAAGGAGGAGGTTGTAGTGAGCTGAGAGCATGCCACTGCACTCCAGCCTGGGCAATGGGAGTGAACCCTGTCTGAAAAAAAAAAAAAAAGAGATACATAGAAGAGATGGCTCCCTTCTGTCTATGGTCATCACTGTGCCTGGATGCCTGGATGTCACCCTGGGAAGTGCTGCAGCCATCTCCTGAAGATGAGAAAAGGCAGCCTGTAGGCAGAGCCAGCCACAGAGAGAAGCAGAGTGATGGGAAGGAGAGAGGAAGGGAACCTGGGTCTGTGGTGATGTTGTTGAGCCACTGAATAAGCCTTCCCTGCTGTTTGTCATCTCAGAGCTTACAGCTATACCAGATAATACGTCTCTTGATAACTTCAGCCAATTTGAGTCAGAGTTTTGTGTTTAAGGAAGCCAAAGGCATGCTGGCTGGTACCCCTGTCTCCTGCCTCCAGGCCTGTGCTCCATCACTCCACATGACATCTGACTGCCAGGGTGGTCCCTCAGGATGCTAATCTGATGGCATTGCCTCCTGCTCATGGCTCCTATTGCCCATAGGATAAAGCCCCAGCACCTTGGCAGAATATACAAAGGCCTCCATTACCAGGCCCCCTGCCTCCACAGCCAAACCAGTTCTCACTCCCTAATGCAAACCTGATGCTCACTGTAGTCTGCCCTGCTTGCAGTTCCCTACATCAGTGACACTGTTTAACTCTTTCATTCATTTGACAAATCCACACAAGTGCAGACTCTGTGCCAGGGAGCAGTTCCATGTGTAGGGATACAGAAGGGAACAATCCGGATGAAGTCCCTGCCTTCACTGATATACTGGCTACTGCCCCAAGTCCTCTGCTGTCACCATCCCCTCTTCCTGGAGTGCCTTCCCCTCGGTCTTGATCTGACAAATGCCTACTTCTTTTTTCAGTGCAGTGTTTAGCCCTTGAAATAGCTTTACATACAGATTGAGTATCCTTCATCCAAAATGCTTGGGAACAGAAGCTTTTCAGATTTGGAATATTTGCCTTATACTGATTGAGCATCCCAAATACAAAAATCCAAAATCCAAAATGGTCCAATGAGCATTTTCTTTGAGCATCATGTTGGAACTCAAAAAGTTTTGGACTTTGGAGCATTTCAGATTTGGAATGCTCAACCTGTATGTGTATTTCAAGTTGTTTACCAAATTTATTTTATTTTATTTTATTTTATGAAATGGAGTCTTGCTCTGTTGCCCAGGCTGGAGGGCAAATGGTGTGATTTCAGCTCACTGCAACCTCCACTTCCCAGGTTCAAGTGAGTCTTCTGCCTCAGGCTCCTGAGTAGCTAGAATTACAGGTGTGCGCCACCACATCTGGCTAATTTTTGTATTTTTAGTAGTATTTTAGTTTCACCATGTTAGTCAGGCTGGTCTCAAACTCCTGACCTCAGGTGATCCACCTGCCTTAGACTCCCAAAGTGCTAGGATTACAGGGTGAACCACCACGCCCAGGCCAAATGTTTTATTTTGAAAAACTTCAAACACAAAGAATCATACAATGAAATATTCATGTACCTTCACTTAGATTCACTGATTAACATTTTGCCATATTCTTTCCTTGCCCTTGATGTATGTATGTACACACACACACACATACACACGTGGGTGCGCATACACATACACACACACACAGGAAAACAAATGTTTTTCAGAACTCTTTGAAAGTTACCTATAGATATCACGACTCCTCACCCATAAATAGTTCAGCATGTGTTCCCTAAGACCAAGCATGCTCTCTGGTAGCCTGAGGCAGGAGGATCTCTTGGTCCAGGAGTCTGAGGTTGTACTGCGCTGTGATCGCGCCTGTGAATAGCCACTGTATTCCAGCCAGGGAATCTAAAAACAACAACGAAAATGCTCTCCTATATAACCACAATGCCATTATACTCAAGACATTTAATATCAATACAATAATATTTAATATGCAGTCTACAGTCAACTTTCCTCAATTGTCACAAATATGTTTATGGATTTTTTTTTTTTTCCTACCAGGATCTTCTGAGCTAAGTTCTCATCTCCTTCAGGGGGCCTTCCTTGAACTCCTTCTGGCACTCAATGCCTCATGCTTCCAGAAGGCCATGTGCAGATGGCTGTCATGGTCTCAGCCTCTCTTGTTACATGAGCTCACTCCTCTTTACATTGAGTCCCATGCTGTGCTTACCTCCGTGTTCTCAGTGCCTAGTGCAGTGTGCGGCACATAGTAGGGACTCAGCACTTTTTGGTTGAGTGGATGATCAAGTAAGTGGCAGAATTAGAGACAAAACCCATGGCCTCACAGCTATTTTCTTGATTCCATATTTAACTGCTTTTTGCAGACAGTGATTATTAATAATGTAAGAGCAGAAAGTCCCATCTGCCAAATGGTAAGAAGAGAGAGGTAATCTAGAAAGATGATTGTGAACAATGGAAAGAACCAACAATTAATGATGTTCAAGGTCATGCCCTTAGAGAAGCATAACCCAGATCTCTGGGAACATCCATCCAGGCACAACCCTGCCGTCTAACAGTTGTTGCATAGCCTCCGTCGTATTTGCAGGCATATCTTAGAAACAGAATCCAGGACCCCTTCCAAGTGAAATGAGTGCAAATCCCACATCTACCGAGAGCCACACTTTCTCCCAAAATGAACTTGTTAGCCCTCCAAGATGGGCTGATAATACCAGGGAAAGGTGTCCCTTAGCTTGGATGCATCATTTCTTCCCTCTTCAGTTCTAACTTTAAGTTTGGAGTTAGTTCTGATTTTTTTTTAAGAATATACCAGCTGAAACCATAATTCATATTTGGATCCAGGGACTCCAAATGTGAACCCAAACAACATTTCCATTTTACTGGTGACTATTCCCTAACCAAGAAGAATGTGGACGCAGGATCAGGGTCAGCCAAGTTACTCAGAAAGAGGCTGGCCATTTGTGGGAAGTGACCACTTGCTATCTTTTTTGGAGAACTCACTTTTTCTTTCCTAACTGGCCACAGTGTGTGTTGCTTTGTCTCTTAAGACCCCTAGGTTCACAAGGAAAGTTCTTTCCAGCAACCACAGGGACCAATCTAAAGGCCAAATAACCTGTCCATCTCACACTCTGCTGTGCACAGCTCAGACACCTATTAAGATCCAGACATTGTGGATACAAAGGGAAATAAGCCACAGCCTCTAGGAACTCATCATCTATGGGAGTAGGCAGACACACATAGTCCCCCAGTTTATGGAGAATGCAGTGGGAGAGACACGCGTGGACACTACAGAAAGGGTACCAGTCCAACTTAGGGAGGGCACATCAAGGAAAGCCTCGCTGGGGAAAGTGGGCACAGGCTAGATAGGAGTGAGGGAAGCAAGTTGGAGGGCTGTCTAGACCAGGGACGTGGAAAGAGGCAATTATGGAAAAAGTCATCATCCTGATGAGTGTGGAGACAAAGTGGACATTCACTGTATGTTAAAATGATGCATGAAGAGTTCCATTTTTTTAAAAATCACATTATGCTAACACCAGAAGGCCAAAGACTGTCTCCGAGTGGACTTGGAAAATCTTTGCCTCCCTGACACCGGGTGATCCGTTCATGTTATTCCCACTAAGGGTTAAAGGTTGAAGACAAGCCCACCCCCCAACAGAAAAATTCAGTGAAGGTAATTATACCACCATCTATTTAGCTGCTAAAGAATTTACCATTCAAGGAGATAGGACCCTGCCTCACCAGAGGCGTTTAACAGTCCAGCACTATCACATTACCCAGATTGTATAAAGAGTATGAATGATTTCCGCTCACAGACCTCTAATGGAGGTATCTCTTTACAAAGCCCCTACTTCAGGCCAGCTGAATGCCTCGGCAGTGCCTCCGAAATCCCGCGGTCCTAATCCCTTTAGCAACAAAGATCTGTTTCTTTGCTTAGCATGAAGTAGGCCTCAGAGGCCTGTGTGTGTCTTCGCCTGTAGGCCAGAAGCCTCCTGTTTACAATTTCCCTATTCCTGTTTTTAATGTTGTTCTGAGAGCAGTCACAAAGGGCTAGTTTTGTCCAGCAGGAACAAGGGAGCTATTAGAGTGAGAGGGAGGAAGGAAGGAAGGGGGATCGCAGGGAGGACCCCTCGAGGGATTAGCAGACACAGCTGTTCCCGAAGGGAGAGGAGCTTTAGGCTGTTTATAATTTCCGTCGCATTTACATGTTTTAATATTTTATTTCCTTATTTATTTATTTTTTTCTGATCAGTTTCCTATCCACCATGTAAAGTGAGCATCTTGTGGCCATATTGACAGACTCAGAGTACCTGTTTCAAATGTTTGGGTCAGATGCTGCTTTTCCCTTCAGTGCCGCGCAGCTCTGGTATGTCAGCCTCCAGCTTTTTCTGGGGTCACAGACCTCGCGACCACCAGGTGCCCAAGGAAATCAATCGTTGAGGGGAGTGGCTTCATTTCTTGTCCCATTTGTGTGTGTGGCTAGAATTCTCTAGCCTGAATGATTCATTTAGATCCCATAGACCACCACCTGTATTCACAGAGTCTCAGACCGGCTTTTAAGATGCATTTCATTTTTGTCTCAATGTTATATATCTAACCAGTGTGTTATAAAGGGTGTTGACCACAGGTAGCGAATGTATCATATTCCATATTTCTAAAATGCCTTATGGCAATTGCTTTAAGAGAATTATCCATGATTTCATCCTAAAGCAAACAAGTTTCCATTCGTGTCACCTTGTATTTCTTGTCTATTTCTGTTACTTAGTGTTTGCATTTTACAATAAAACCAAAGATGGAATTTTAGTCTTAATTTTCCATAATATTATGGCATGCATATTATCCAAGAAAATTTGTTTCCAAAACAAAAAATTCCAAAAATTTCTATTCGAGAAAATTTGTTTCCCTTTTTTTAAAAACTCCTCCTCCCTCCTCATCTTACCCTCTTCCCTGTTAGGAATATTCGCAATGGGTTGCACATCCCTCCGCATCTAGCTCTGTGCTCAAATAATCGTGTGAAAGCTTTTTAAAATCTTGGATTGGAGGAATCATTATTTTATTAAAATGGAATTATATATTATCTATTTCCGTACATGTTTCCTCACTTAATATTCAGAGGAAAATGCCTTTAATGTAATATTTTTAAGCTAACATGGTGTATGCAGGGTCACCTTGCCTGACAGCACCCTTTGGTTAAAGTTGCAGATGCCTATGTATGTGGCAGTTTCATTTCTGCTCTGTTTTTCTTAAGTTTTACTTTTTCCTGGGGAAATTTAGTCAAGAAATAAATGACTTTCTCAAATGTCCAGTCGGCCCATTGCTGACCCTATGGGCTCTCATTGCTTTGGGGTAAGTTTCCGGACTTGAGCATCTTTTAGATCTGGCTGACATGCTACTACTGTTACAGAAATGTTCCTCATGATGGTCTCAAAAGTTAAGTATATGCAGTTTCCTTTTGCAGGAGCCTGGGATGTGAGCTAATCTTTAAGTGAAGGAGAGAAGGGACAGTGATTAACATTCTCCAAACTCACCGAGGGACAGCTGTTCCAAACCCTTCCTTCCTGCTCAAAGTAGTTTTCAAGAGGAACTTACAAAAAAAAATTTTTTTTTTAAAGAAGAATATGGAGTTCTTCCAAGATTGCTCAATTTTTCTTTCTCTAAAGTAAAATAGTTCAAACCTCGTGCCAATCCAAATGCACTTTCTGTATTTGGCCCCACTGGAAATGTGGACCATAAGATAAGATGCACAGCTTCTGGAATATTGTTTTTCAGATCTGGCCAGAAAGAAAAGCCACAATTTCAGCTGTTTTGATTTCCCCTCATGCTTTTTTTTTTTTTTTTTTTTTTTTTTTTTTTTTTT
>NC_045437.1:148286635-148289510 GCF_002776525.5 Piliocolobus tephrosceles | reverse complement strand
TGTTTTTTTTTTTTTTTTTTTTTTTTTTTTTTTTTTTTCTGAGACGGAGTCTGGAGTACAGTGGCCGGATCTCAGCTCACTGCAAGCTTCGCCTCCCAGGTTTACGCCATTCTCCTGCCTCAGCCTCCCAAGTAGCTGGGACTACAGGCGCGTGCCACCTCGCCCGGCTAGTTTTTTTATATGTTTTAGTAGAGACGGGGTTTCACCGTGTTAGCCAGGATGGTCTTGATCTCCTGACCTCGTGATCCACCCGTCTCGGCCTCCCAAAGTGCTGGGATTACAGGCTTGAGCCACCGCGCCCGGCCTCCCCTCATGCTTTTTAAAGAGAAATACAGAGGATATTTCAGGGAACATGAACTTCTGTGAGTCCCTGTCATCTCACTCCCCCATTGAATAGACTTCTTTGGCAGGATTACAGATCTGAGGTGCTGATTATTGTTTTGGTGATAACATGCATTTTGAGGGGACCATTTTCGATGAAAAAACTTTTTTTTTTTTTGAGATGGAGTTTTGCTCTTGTCACCCCGGCTGGAGTGCAGTGACATGATCTCAGCTCACTGCAACCTCCGCCTCCTGGGTTCAAGTGATTCTCCTTCCTCAGACTCCCGAGTAGCTGGGATTACAGGCATGCGCCACCATGCCCTGCTAATTTTTGTATTTTTAGTAGAGACGGGGTTTCACTATGTTGGTCAGGCTAGTCTCGAACTCCTGACCTTAGGTGATCCACCTGCCTTGGCCTCCCAAAGCATTGGGATTACAGGCATGAGCTGCTGCGACCAGTGAAAAAAATGTTTTAAAGATGTCTTTGCATTCCAAGTTTAAATCAAAGGTTCTGTGAATTTTACTAAATGTTTTTATTAAAAAACCTAGAATTACCCAATATACAATAGCCTTTAGGTTTTGGATGTGACGATTTCGTTAGCCCATGCCAACGAATTGCCCTTGACAGAGGAACTGTCTTCCTTCATCTGAAAATGGGGATTCTTTGATGCAAAGTGGTGCACGTATGGGGCCATGATATAGGGCATGATCTCTGTGTAGCCATCCAAGGCAACAAAATCAATGCTGACCATCAGTGGGTGGCAGACACCACAGTGCCAGCATCTTATATTCATCAAGACTATGTTAATGAAAATGCAGATGAGAGAATGAATCAGACCCTTTTCTAGCTTTAGAAAGTGTGTATCAATTTAACTAACTCCATATAAATGATCAAATTATAGGTGAAGAAAAAAGAAGATGAAATTTGTCCCTTTTCCTTTTGCCCAATATACAATCTAAAAAAAATTAACCAAAAGGGCAAAAAGGAAATTTGATAACATATTAATGTTTTTCAAAATTGATTTATTGATTTTTTTTTTTTTTTTTTTGAGACACGTTCACTCTGTAGCCCAGGGTGGAGGCACAATCATGGCTCACTGTAGCCCCGACCTCTTGGGCTCAAGCAGTCCTCCTGCCTCAGTCTCCCTAGCGACTGAGACCACAGGCTCCTGCCACCACACCCGGCTAATTTTTAAATTTTCTGTAGAGATGGGGTCGCACAATGTTGCCCAGGATGGTCTCGAGTGATCCTCACACCTTGGCCTCCCAAAGTACTGGGATTATAGGCATAAGCTACCATGCTGAGCCAGGATTTATTTATCTTTTACAGTAAAAACTGCCTTTTCAAGAAAATAATAAAAAACATAATACAGAGTCAAGGAGAGTAAAAACAAAAGTCAACCCCCGAAATTATATTCCCCAGTAACTACTATTTATGTGAGGTATTAAAATTAAGAACAAGTACAAACGTGCTCTTGTAGCCTAAGTAAAGACTAGCTCTAAATGATGCCAAATCAATCCATTGAAAATGAAAAAATTCATCCTGAAACAATTTTTTTTTCATGTGGTTGTCCAGACAGGAGGGAACAAAGACGAGTATTGGGATGGGGGCAGGAGGATGTAGGGAGGGCTGAGCTTCCAGGAACACTGCTTTACAGAGCAGTTCTGATTTTTTTTTTTTTTTTTTTTTGAGATGGAGTCTCACTTAGTCGCCCAGGCTGGAGTGCAGTGGTGCAATCTCAGTTCACTGCAAACTCCGCCTCCCAGGTTCAAGAAATTCTCCTGTCTCAGCCTCCCGAGTAGCTGGGACAACAAGTGCCCACCACCACACCGACTAACCATGTCTGGCTAATTTTTGTATTTTTAGTAGAGACAGCGTTTCACCATATTGGCCAGGTTGGTCTCGAACTCCTGACCTTGTGATCTGCCCACCTTGTGCCTCCCAAAGTGCTGGGATTATGGACATGAGCCACCACACCCAGCTGTCAGAGAAGTTCTTCTTTTATCTGCCTTGTATCTTCATATTGTGCCCAAAACTGTGCAGTGTTTGAAGGGGGTAGGAGAGAGGTAGAAGGGAAGCATTCTGTTACTACTAAAAACTATTTGAAAATAACAGTTTTATCTAGAGGACAACTCATCCTTCTGTAGCTTTTTAAAAATGTGCATTACTTTGTTTTTTTGTTTTTGTTTTTGTTTTTTTTTTTTTTAAGACAGAGTCGGCCGGGTGTGGTGGCTCAAGCCCGTAATCCCAGCACTTTGGGAGGCCGAGACGGGCGGATCACAAGGTCAGGGGATCGAGACCATCCTGGCTAACACGGTGAAACCCCGTCTCTACTAAAATACAAAAAATTAGCCGGGCATGTTGGCGGGCGCCTGTAGTCCCAGCTACTCGGGAGGCTGAGGCAGGAGAATGGCGTGAACCCGGGAGGCGGAGCTTGCAGTGAGCTGAGATCCGGCCACTGCACTCCAGCCCGGGAGACAGAGCGAGACTCCGTCTCAAAAAAAAAAAAAAAAAAAAGTCTTGCTCTGTCGTCCAGGCTGGAGGGTAAGGGCG
>NC_045437.1:148279242-148281635 GCF_002776525.5 Piliocolobus tephrosceles | reverse complement strand
CCATTCTCCTGCCTCAGCCTCCGGAGTAGCTGGGACTACAGGCGCCCGCCACCTCGCCCGGCTAGTTTTTTGTATTTTTTAGTAGAGACGGGGTTTCACCGTGTTAGCCAGGATGGTCT
This sequence comes from Piliocolobus tephrosceles, assembly GCF_002776525.5. Taxonomy (NCBI): domain Eukaryota; kingdom Metazoa; phylum Chordata; class Mammalia; order Primates; family Cercopithecidae; genus Piliocolobus; species Piliocolobus tephrosceles. Next base: position 148,281,516 of record NC_045437.1, on the reverse strand, counting down.
CGATCTCCTGACCTTGTGATCCGCCCGTCTCGGCCTCCCAAAGTGCTGGGATTACAGGCTTGAGCCACTGTGCCCGGCCTAATTTTTTGTATTTTTAGTAGAGACGGGGTTTCATGGTGTTAGCCAGGATGGTCTCAATCTCCTAACCTTGTGATCTGCCTGCCTTGGCCTCCCGAAGTGCTGGGATTACAGGCGTGAGCCACTGCGTCCGGCCTGTTTTTTTTTTTTTTTTTTGAGACAGTGTCTTGCTCTGGCACCCAGTGGCGTGATCTTGGCTCACTGCAACCTCTGTCTCCTGGGTTGAAGCAATCTCCTGCCTCAGCCTTCTGAGTAACTAGGATTATAGGTGCACACCACCACGCCCGACTAATTTTTGTATTTTTAGTAGAGATGAGGTTTCACCATGCCCAGGCTGGTCTCAAACTCCTGACCTCAGGTGATCTGCCTGCCTTGGCCTCCCAAAGTGCTGGGACTACATGCGTGAGTCACCACACTTGACCTGCTGCGCTACTTTTTTTTTTTTTTTTTTTTGAGACAGAGTTTCGCTGTCGCCCAGGCTGGAGTGCAGTGGCCGGATCTCAGCTCACTGCGAGCTCCGCCTCCCGGGTTTACGCCATTCTCCTGCCTCAGCCTCCCGAGTAGCTGGGACTACAGGCGCCCGCCACCTCGCCCGGCTAGTTTTTTGTATTTTTTAGTAGAGACGGGGTTTCACCGTGTTAGCCAGGATGGTCTCGATCTCCTGACCTCGTGATCCACCCGTCTCGGCCTCCCAAAGTGCTGGGATTACAGGCTTGAGCCACCGCGCCCGGCCCACACTTGACCTGCTGCGCTACTTTTAATGCTGCTTCGACTAATCGTGTTTGGGCCTTATGTGGGCAAAGTCACAGTTACGGCTACGGATGGATTTGTTAAAAGGTGCATGCCTCAGAATCATCCAGATTTCAAATCTTCCAGGGGTTGGAAGTGATTGGAAATGTTTTCTCATGTTGAGTATGAAGAGAAAAAAACAAGCTCCAGATGCGCTACCATCTGTGTATATTACAAATTGCCCAGAGCTATGAGAATAGTTTTCTGTAGGAAAAATCATGGTGGCTTATCCACATAAAATGTGAACTTACAGTTGCTGACAAACGCTACTAGACCACAATCATGGTCCACCAAATTACATTTGTGGAGTGAGAGAATCAGAGGTCTTCCTTCCTATTACTGATTGTTCCTCGTGTCTCATTCTGATAAAACATTCTTTCCTTGAATTTTAACCAGTGACATGGTGCAGAATTAGATCCACATGTGCTGATTTTTCCATTCTATTTTTTCCCTTGGAGTCTGAAGAAAGTCAGTCCTGGACTGCATGCATCAACCCTTTAGAGAATCTTTTCTATGAACAAATACTCTAGCTTTTGTAACTACAAGTGCTGAAGTTACAGTACAATATCCATTATAATCCCTATTTTCATTTGCTTCTAACTTTCCAGTAAGGTATCCTTTGGGTTGAAACTTACCATGCTTCATTTCATCTCAAAGGTGAATTTATTTTGGAAAGTTCACACTAATTTAATTCAGGGACTTGGAAGGGATGTGAGAGTAAAAATATACCTTCTTCTGCTCTACAAACAAATGTAAGACTTCAGTCACAGATAACTTCAGAGTAGCCAAGCAGTGGAACAATAAACAGGTCTCCGAAAATCTGTTGAAGTAAAGCAGGTTGAAGTGATTAACCACAGATTTCTTGTACGCACTGAACAGCCTGGAGTGCCTTGAGGCTCTCTGGTCTCTTCTGAAGGACCGTGGACAAAATGGGGAATCTGGGGGCCTGGATGGGAAAGATGAGAGATTTAATTTGGGTCAGGGCAAACTACCGTATGGTCCACAAAGTTTTAAAACACATTGATTATTGTCAAAGGCTCCTCTTTTACAAGAGGAGCTAATTGAAATGCCATAGAGACTAAGTTACCAAAGCCTGTAACATGATGTCTATGAATATAAGGCTAGGGTCCCTAGGACACTGAAATAGAATGGTCTAGAACAAGGTTTCTCAACTTCAGCACTATTGACATTTTGAGCCAGATAATTGTTTGTTGGAGGTGGTGGAAGTGGCAGCAATGGCAGTTGTGTTGGTTGTGATGGTGGTGGCAGTGGCGGCAGCGGCGGCGATTGTGTTGGTTGTGGCGATGGTGGCGGCAGTGGCGGCAGCGGCGGCGATTGTGTTGGTTGTGGTGATGGTGGCGGCAGTGGCAGCGTTGGCGATTGTGTTGGTTGTGGTGATGGTGGTGG
>NC_045437.1:148236544-148278519 GCF_002776525.5 Piliocolobus tephrosceles | reverse complement strand
TCCTTCCTTCCTTCCTTCCTTCCTTCCTTCCTTCCTTCCTTCCTGGCTCTGTCATCTATGCTGGAGTGCAGTGGCATGATCTTGGCTCACTGCAACCTCTGACTCCCAGGCTCACCATGTTGGTCAGGCTGGTCTTGAACTCCTGACCTCAAGTGATCTACCCGCCTTGGCCTCCCACAGTATTGGGATTACAGGCATGAGCCACTGTGCCCGGCCGAAAACCTGACATTTCTAATAAAGGCTTCTTAAAAAGTAGAATCAGCATTGCAAAGAAGTGGCCCTCCCATCCAAAACGCGTCCTCCCCTGAGTTACACCTGGCACAGAGCAGATTCAAGCAGGTTTCAGACTCTAGAACCCAGTCTCTTAGCCTCTGTGCCATTACACTCTGCCCATACAACTGTATAAAGCCTTCCTTACCTTTATTAAAAGGAAAAGTTTAAAAATATGTCTTTAGAAACTCAACAAATACTGATGAAATATGATAGGGCCCCATACTATACATTGTGTAAGACAGTGATGATCACAATGTAATCCCTCCCCACAGTTGTGGCCCAAAGTCAGAAGACTTAGATCATAACAGAACAGTGCAAAATGTGAAATGTACCTAAAATAAAAGTACAATCCAAGGACAGCTGAAGTAAAAAGACTGTAGTGAACTTTTAACCTGGAGGAGGAGAAAATCAAACATGCAAATCCCCTGGAGAGACTAACACTGTCCTGTCTCCTGTGAGACCACACTGTGTGGCAGGCACCGTGCTAGGCACAAGGGATAACACAGTCTAATGAGGGTGACAGATGTGAAGCAAATGATCACACAGATTTCGGTGAGAGGGGCTAAATTTGAAAGGGATATGGTATAATGACTGTGAAAATGACTGGACTTTCTTTCCCCTTCCCCTCCCCTCTTTCGACAGTCTTGCTCTATTGCCCAGGCTGGAGTACAGTGGTGCAATCTCGGCTCACTGCACCCTCCGCCTCCCAGGTTCAAACCATTCTCCTGCCTCAGCCTCCCAAATAGCTGGGATTATAGGCATGCACCACCACACCTGGCTACTTTTAGTATTTTTAGTACAGAAGCGGTTCCATCATGTTAGCCAGGCTGGTCTTGAACTCCTGACCTCAAGTAATCCACCCGCCTCGGCTTCCCAAAGTGCTGGGATTACAGGCTTGAGCCACCACGCCTGGCCTGAACTAACTTTAGATGAGTGGTCAGGGACGTGATGGCTGACCCGAGTGCTGAAGGTTGAGTAGGCATTTGCGAGGTGAAATAAGTAGGTATATACATGAGTGTGTGTGTGTGCATTGTGGGAGTGGGAAGAATTAGGATATTTGGGTAGAGAGATCAGCATGTGCCAAGGTCCTGAGGTTTAAGAGAACATAGGGCAGAGAGGCAATGGGAAACCAGTGAGACCAAGGCAGCGAGAGGGAGTAGGGACCAGAGCCCGTGGGGCTATATACGCTATGGTAACTATGTTAGTCTTTATTGAAATAGCAGTGGGACATCATTAAAGCATTTCAGGGAGATGAGTGACATCGTCTGATTTGAGTTTTCAAAAGATCCTTCTGACCACAGTGCGGAGAATGGGGCCAGAATGGGTTAGGGCCTATGTGGTTATTCGGGTGAGAAACCATGTAGCACAGAGGCCCATGCACATGTTTGCTTTTGTTCTTCTTCATGGAAAGATCTTGCCTTTTTATAAGAAAAAAAAAAGGGGAAACTCCAGTGGAGTCCTCTGTTGAGCTGGGTGGTTCCACACCTCTGTCCCAGCTTCTGGCAGGTGCCGACAATCCTTGGGATTTCTTGGCTGGCGGATAACATCAGTCTGAGCTCTGCTTCTGTTTGCACACACTGTTCTCTCTGTGTGTATTTGTATCTCTCTCTTTTCTTTCCTTTTTTTTTTTTTTTGAGATAGAGTCTCGCTCTGTCTGGCCCAGGCTGGAGTGCAGTGGTGCGAATCTTGGCTCACTGCAGTTTCTGCCTCCCGGGTGGCATCTCCCACCACATCTGGCTAATTTTGTATTTTTAGTAGAGATGGGGTTTCACCATGTTGGCCAGGCTGGTCTCGAACTCCTGACATCAGGTGATCCATCTGCCTCGGCCTCCCAAAGTGCTGGGATTACAGGTGTGAGCCACTGTGCCCGGCTTTTCTGTCTCTTTTCTTAAAGGACACAGGTCGCTGGAGTTGGGGCCCACTCCAATCCAGTATAACTTCATTTAATTTAACAAATTACATCTGCAAGACCCTATTTCCAGGTAAGGTCATATGCTGAGATTTCTGGTGGATATAAATTTTGGGGACAGTGATTCAACTTAGTACACAGCCCATCCTGACAGTGTCAGGACATTGGGTATAGACTTATTTCAACCACAAGAGATCTGCAAAGAACTCCATTCAAGAAAAGCATCCTGAAGTTAACATCATCAACTGGAACTGAGTGGCCTCTCTCTAGACAGGCAGGGACCCTCTGGTTGTCATCAAGCCTGCTTTGGTCATTTATATTATCTGGCTGGCTCCCATAGACATTTGAGTTTGTGACCCCAGGTTTACAGTGAAAGTGAGCAATATTATAATGTGGGAACAACTGGAGGCTGCTGGGGAGTGTGTAACAGGGGGACCGAATTTAGTAAAGGTGCAGAATGGGTGACTGGCTCTATTTGAAGGCTGTAGCGGAGTTGTTCTGGCGACTTAATCTCTGGAAGACCACAGATGATGTCTATTATATCCCCATGCACCAGCTATGACCTTGGAAACAGGCCATCCTGACAGCATGTCAAGGAAGTTGTTATAGGGAATTATTTCAGCCAGAAGAGATCTCTGCAAAGCAATCTGTTCCAGCCTACTGTGTCATGGAGTAGTCCCCATGTCCCCAATTTTTTTTTTGCTGGAAATGCAGCGGCAGCCAGCGTGAAGCCTACACCTGTCATGAGCTAATGTTTGATTCCTGCCAAAGTTTGCACTTGGGTTCCATTACCAGGATAGAGAGACGTTCCAGGGAAGCTTGTTAATGTTTAACCCTTTACCCACAAATTCTGTCTGTCTCCCAGAGAAACCTACCACTTGCCAAACCACTACCATGCCCTTTGGAATTTTGCTTTTGCTTTTTAACATGTTTTGGTTTTGCAAGCAGACTAGAGAAAGGAAAATTAATAGAAACTGGGCTTCACATGCAAGGTAAATAGGCCTTTTTGAGAAATCAAGGAAGAGTGAAGCTCATCCTTGGCCAGGAGAATATCCAGTGGCAGAAATGATATAAAGCCTGAGATAGGAAGCAAACCTATTAGTGTTCAATGTCTCCTTGCTCTCCAGCTGCAGCCTGAGCAGGACCTATGGATGCATGGTTGGGAGGTTAGCGAATCCAAGCCACAGAATAACAATCCTATTGCTGTGTCTAGCAAGGGGCAGGAAGTCTTTTTCAGACGGAGATTTGCATTTCACTGTGTATGTCCCTACCATGAGAGTTGGGGGTGGTCTTAGTGGGGAAGACCCCTCCACATTCCTAGCCTTTGTAGACTTGGGAATGCTCCATCAGGTCAGGGTTGGAGTCAATGAAGTGAAGTTAAGTGGTACAGAGGCTAATGGTTATGTTAATATTTGTCAAGGAATTTCCGAGTGCCTGGGAGAATGAGAGGGCTGGGGCTCAGGCTAAGAGGTGGGAAAGCAGAGTGGCGGTGGAAAAGCACTTGGAACTAAGACATGAATTATCTGGAGTATTAGGGAATGAAGAAACTCTGGAGTAGGAGGCTCTGTGTTGAGGGAAGAGATGTTTCCAGAACTGGGCCTGCACATTGTAGGCCCTCAGGATATATTTGTTGAATGAGGAGTGAATGATGAATAGAGAAATTGTTAGCTGTCAGGTTGAGGTTCCTGGAGCCGGGAAGAGTTACTGTGTTTTATTTTGTTTCTTTTATGTATGTTGGGGGAAAAGTCCCATTGCTAGGAAAGACATATCCAATTTATTTAAACATCTTAAAATTATTTCTAATTGTATAAGTGATACATAAATACATTGTTCTTATACACAAAATCAGAAAATGTCTAGTAAGACTGAGGTCCTTTGCTACTAGCCAGAATCCCAGGGCCCTTTCCCCATACTCTCCAGAGAATCTGAGGTTTTCCATTTGTATCTAGCTTTGCAGACCTTGATGAGCCTTTACAAGTATATTCATGGCTATTTAAACATATTATTTTGTTTATTGGTAAGAAATGATTAAATCATATGGTAAGTAGTAGTCTGCCACTTGCTTTGGTCACTCAACAGAAGTGACCTAGATCCCTCTCCATATTAGTCCCTGTATATCTTCCTCATTCTTTTTTTTTTTTTTTTTTTTTTTTTTTTTTGAGACGGAGTCTCGCTCTGTCACCCAGACTGGAGTGCAGTGGCCAGATCTCAGCTCACTGCAACCTCTGCCTCCCGGGTTCAGGCCATTCTTCTGCCTCAGCCTTCCGAGTAGCTGGGACTACAGGCGCCCGCCACTGCGCCCGGCTAGTTTTTTGTAATTTTTAGTAGAGATGGGGTTTCACCGTGTTAGCCAGGATGGTCTTGATCTCCTGACCTCGTGATCCGCCCGTCTCGGCCTCCCAAAGTGCTGGGATTACAGGCTTGAGCCACCGCGCCCGGCCTTATATCTTCCTCATTCTAACTGCAGCATAAATGTTCCTTGGGTTGACTCTAGAGGTTGAGTATCCCTTATCTGAAATGTTTGGGAACAGAAGTGTTTTGGATTTGAGATTTTGTATTATTTGCATTGTACTTACCAATTCAGCATCCTAAATCTGAAATCCAAGACGCTTCAGTGAGGATTTTCTTTGAGCATCTTGTCAGTGTTCAAAAACTTTTGGATTTTAGAGCATTTTGGATTTCAGATTTTCAGATTAGGGGTGCTTACCCTGTACCAGTTTGTAGAGCCATCCCCTATGGATGGGCACTTAGATTGTTTCCAACTTTATGCCATGACAAATAATGGTGTGAAGAACATCCCCATACATGCCTTCTTGGCAGGTACATGAATTTAATTTCATTAATTACTCATCGGAGGTAAGGCTGGCATCCTGAGATGCCTGGCACCCCCTAATAAAATAGTTTTAAACTTTGACAATAGATGTTACAGAGAAGGGGTAAAAGAAGAGAAGTGACAAGAAAAAGATGGCTACCTCAAGACCAGGATCTTTAGAGAAAAATAATCTGACCCTTTGCTTGCCAAGGTTCTCTAGGTGACATGTGCAACATAGCTGTTTGCTTGTATATGCTTGTATGTATCTGTATTTGTATGGGGAAGTTGTGTGTGTGTGTTTGTATGCATGCTGTGGTCTGAATGCATCCCCCAAATTCATGTTTAAACTTAATCCCCAATGCAACAGTATTAAGAGGTGGGGCCTTTAGGAGGTGATTAGATCCTCAGACCTCATGAATGGATTAGTGCCTTATAAAAGGCTTGAGGGGAGGAGCTCACCCCTTTATCCCTTCTGCCATGTGAGCACACAGAGTTTGTCCCCTCTGGAGGATGCAGCAAGAAGGCACCATCTTGGAAGCAGAGAGCAGCCCTCTCTAGACACTAAACCTGCTGGTGCCTTGATCTTGGGCTTCCCAGCCTCCAGAAGTGGGAAAAATAAATTTATATTGTAAATTACACAGTGTGTGATTTTTTATTTTTTATAACAGCACAAATGGAATAAGACAAAATATAACCAGCAAACCCAAATCTACTTGTTTGTTATCACTACATATGTTGTCAGGGATGTTCTGGTCATAAGCAGGGGAAGTTCCTGATGGCCTTTGACACCTTCATTTGATATGGGATTGGTTTTCCATTCCATTGGGACAGAGGTTGGAGCTTCCATCGATAGTATCTAACCCACTCACTCTACTGAATGAGGAAGACTAATTCTGTTTTAGATACAGAAGGAGTAAGATCTCTTTGGTGATCTCTTGTCGGCCTAAGGCATTCCGACTTTCTATATAGTTTCCCAAATTGTCTTAGCCTCTTTTGTGGCCTGTGGAGCCCAACAAGTCTGCAAATCATTTGTGGATCAGGTTAATAATCTCATCACTAACATCCTCATAATCTTTAAAGCCTTCTGTAACATGTATTATCCCTGTAGATAACAAGTGGGTGTATTGCCATTACTTTTGTGTGTGTGTGCTAAACTGCATAGCCCTGATCTGGGGAGCTTGGTGCTAAAGAAACAGGGTAAAGAGGTTATTGGCAATGGCAATATTTTCTTTTCACTAGGTCTTTCAAAAGATTAACATAAGTAGCCAGGCGCAGTGGCTCACGCCTGTAATCCCAGCACTTTGGGAGGCCAAGGCAGGTGGATCACGAGGTCAGGAGATCAAGACCATCCTAGCCAACATGGTGAAACCCCATCTGTACTAAAAATACAAAAATTAGCCAGGCGTGGTGGTGGGTGCCTGTAGTTCCAGCTACTTAGGAGGCTGAGGCAGGAGAATCGTTTGAACCCGGGAGGTGGAGGTTGCAGTGAGCTGAGATTGCGCCACTGTACTCCAGCCTGGGTGACAGAGCGAGACTCTGTTTAAAAAAAAAAGATTAGCACAAGTACAAATTTGGCTGTTTTATTATTAATGAAAATTCTTCAATGATCACTTCTAACTATATCATTTAGACATCCTCAAAGATGACACCAAAGAACATGTTATCAGCTTTTCCATCTTTAGTCATCTTTGACATACTTCTCTTAAGCAGCACAGTTTACTGCAACAAAACTTTGAGGTACAGAGGAACCCTTTAATACCCCTCCATATTTTTATCTGCCTTTCATATTCCTGTCCAGGTCCAGGGACCTTCAATGAGAGGACTGCTCAGCACTGTCACTAAATAAATCAGTGTTTTTTTCCATTGGGATTCAGTGAATCATCTATCTAGGCACTTGTAAATTTCTTACCTCATATGCTGAAATCTCCCCAAATTATGAAAAAATATTTATACCATGGAATCTGGCTTGGCTTAGCTATGTAGGAAGGTAAAGCTTTCGAATCTTTTTATATGTTTTCCTTTGTTGCACCTCAAGGCACCCTTGGTAAATCACTCTGTGCTGGTTAATATAAGGCTCTAGAGTTAAAGTCATCAGTTTGAAGTCTGGCTCCATCACTTACCAGCTCAGTTGGTCATTAAAAATTTTAAACAACAGGTTTATCACCTGTAAAATGCTAATAATGATAGTGTCTACATTGTAAGTATATTGTGAGGATTAATGAAACAATATGTATAAAATATGCCAGGCACATGGTAAAAGCTAAAATAGGAGGATGAGAATGATGAAGATTCCCTTATTGAGTGTTGTGGGGAAATCACCAAACAGGAAACTGAAAGCGGAGGTTGGAGGCAGGCATAGTGTGATGGTTAATATTGAGTGTCAACTTGATTGGATTGAAGGATGCAAAGTATTGATCCAGGGTGTGTCTGTGAGGGTGTTGCCAAAGGGGATTAACATTTGAGTCAATAGACTGGGAAAGATAGACCCACCTTCAATCTGGGTGGGCACAATCTAATCAGCTGCCAGCGCAGCCAAAATAAAAAACAGGCAGCAGAACATGGAAAGACTAGACTGGCTGAGTCTTCTGGCCTCCATTTTTCTCCTGTGCTGGATGCTTCCTGCCCTCGAACACTGGACTCCAAGTTCTTCAACTTCGGGACTTTTGGACCTTTGACCAAAGAAATCACTTTACATCAATCAAGAGAATAGAAAGAGGGTGAAAATGTCTTCCTGAAAAAGGCATTTCTCCAGCCCACCCTACCCTGGCCCCAATATTTGATGACTCTCAGAGCCAACGTAATCTGTTGGTAGATTTCAAGTCAACCTGATGTGGTCCCCGGTGAGCAGTACTGGGGTTGAGTGATTTCCTGTCTCTTTTTCCATTTTCATCTTCAGCCTTGGCACAAGCACCTGAAAACCCATGGAAACTATTGTACTGTGCTAATGCTTTTCAAAATTTTTGAATTTTTTGTTTGTTTGTTTTCTTGATCCAACATCCTAATCTTGTAGGCAGGGTCTGGAGGTGGGGGTACAGACACATATTGAATACCACCGTGGGACACAGTTTGAAGACCAGTGTGTTAGGTTGCTGTAACCCAAATCCAAATGATCAGAAATACGATAAAAGCTGACTGCAGTATCAAAGGGTTCTATCCCAAGGTGGACTTGCTGTACAACTTGAGTGATGGCATGCACAGTTTTCCACCTCATAGAAAATAAGTTGTGTCTTGCCAAGCAGTGGAATTTGTTAAAGATTATCAGACAGAGTTTCCTTCTGGTGCGTTTCCCCCTTAAGGTGGGTCAGCAGAGCTGAAACCACGTTGTTGGCCTCTCCCAAACCTTTGTTGGTGGGGACTGTGTTCTTCCCTTTCCTTTGAAGATCTTTTCCCCTGTTTATCTGGAGAGCTAAAATACATGCAAAACTGGCACAAGGAATCTATTTCATTCTCCTTTGAAAGCTTCTGGTGATTGAAAAGATGCAGGGAAGGAGGATGGTGAAGGGTCAAGGATGCTGTTGTGGAAAAGAGAAACAGACCATGAACCTGGGAAAGGACAGTGAAGGAATCCTGAACCGTGCAATCCTGGAGGAGAGCAGGAGGAAGGGTACTGCTCTCTTCCCTACTGGGATGTCACAGAAAGATGAAAATCAACTGGGAAACCTCAGGAAGGAGTTCTCCTTCAGAGAAGGAAATTACTTCTCAGCTCACTGAGGCACTGATAAAGGACATCAGTCAGTGCCTATTCAAAACACAGCTGAATTTCTAGTCTGCATTGCCTGAAGCCAGGTATTGGGGGCAGTAGGTAGTCCAGAATGTAATTCAGAGCCACCATGTTTACTTTTACATGGAATATGTTAATATAATGTGAAGAAAGGATGAGCGAAATCATCTCATGACCATCTGAAAGCTATTGCTGCTTCTCTCTGCCTGTGGTCCCCTTTGAGTGAATTGTAATTGTGGCGGGTGTAGGAGAAACCCCTACCCATGTGGGAGAAGTCCCTGGCCCGATGGTGCATCTCTCCTGCCAGTAGTTAACTTACCATTCAGGTGGTTACACCCTTGGCATAGAGTCAAGCAGATTGCCTTCTTATTCCCGTTGAGTGAGAATGTCTACGCTCTATATGTCACAATCAGATAACTCAATCAGGACAATGGATGGAACAAAGAATTATTGACAAACTGAATACAAGTGTTTACATATTCTTCCCCAAAGAAATAGCCTATGAGAGTGACTAGGTTCTGCTTGTGATCATTAGTGTATAGTTAATTTCCTCAAATATATTTATCTTAGAAGTTCTACATTTCACAAAAGAAAACCAAACACATCTTTTTATGAACCGATGTGAGCGTTTAGCGTTACAGGAACATCTTTCCATATGTGAGTGTTTCTTGCTACAGCCATTTTCAGTGTGAGCTGTATCTTGTGTATCTTTCACATAGAACACAGTGCCTGAGGTGAACATTATATTGGATGGAGGGAGAGAGGAAGAAGGAAGGGAAGTTTCCATCATTAACAAGTCACAAAAGAGTGTTTTTTATTTTTTTATTTTTATTTTTATTTTATTTTATTTTTTTGAGACGGAGTCTGGCTCTGTCGCCCGGGCTGGAGTGCTGTGGCCCGATCTCAGCTCACTGCAAGCTCCGCCTCCCGGGTTTACGCCATTCTCCTGCCTCAGCCTCCGGAGTAGCTGGGACTACAGGCGCCCGCCACCTCGCCCGGCTAGTTTTTTGTATTTTTAGTAGAGATGGGGTTTCACCGTATTAGCCAGGATGGTCTCGATCTCCTGACCTCGTGATCCACCCATCTCAGCCTCCCAAAGTGCTGGGATTACAGGCTTGAGCCACCGCGCCCGGCCAAGAGTGTTTTTTAGACTCCAGAGGGCATATGAATCCCCAACAAAGCTACTTCAAAAAGGTAGATTCTCGAGCCCCACTCCCAAGACATTTTGATTCAGCAATGTATATTGTCAACAAGTTCCCCTGGTTTTTCCGATACAGGTAGCCCACAGACCTCGCTCTGAAAAATGTTGTCATGGGAACTATGACTATGACTAATCAGTTTTACCCTGTAGAGCATGAAGGTGGGTGTGTTAGTCTCTGTCAGTGTTTTCCAGAGTTACAGTTGCCTCTCTCTATAGAGGAGAGTTGTTTACAGAATTATGCAGACTGCTGGTGAGGGGACAAACCGATTCACCATTTCTGCTTTCAGCCAGACTCAGGGTTGTAGTTGCTGAAATGTCAGTATCTTTTATTCCCCAGGGACCTGATGTCTACAGACCTGACATTCTCCTTTTCTCAAGGTTCTTAGCTTTCTTTCAGATTCAAGCCAACCACGCCATGCGACTTTCTTGAGGGAACAAGAAAATCTAGTATATCATAAATATAAACTTTTCAGAAGCCTCCACTGCCAGAGCGTGTTAGGAAGCTTACTCAAGGTGCTGATGTTATTGTGCCATCTGCCCCATGCCCCAGCTGTTTTCTGTAATTCATATTTCTTGCAAAGTAGACTCTGCCACTGACCGACAGGATTCCTTTCCAGACGTTTCGATCGCCTTCCTGTCTGACCTTTCTCGGCTCTCAACGCCCCGCATCAAGTTGTATGTGGCCGCTGTTGTACAGCTAGATTAGGTGGTGTTTACTTTGTTCTGCAGAAGTGTTTGTCAGGGTTTTATGTGAGAATAAAGAATTCTCTGTAAATTAAGACACTGTGTGCCGGGCTGCCTTCCACGCACTGGCCTTTGGCAGTTGCAAAAGATCTTTTACCCTGCACCGTCTTTGGCTGCTTGACCGAAGCAAACGCCTATTGCTTTTGGCTCTTTTATGTTTGTTGCTGTCAGAGAAATCAACAGAAGCCTCCAGATAAACCCTTTAGTTGTCCAGATAGGAAACCGAAGTGGACCCTGGGCAGTTTTATTTGGAGACCTATTCTGCTTTTGTGATTGTGTGTGTGCTGGTGGTGCAGGAATACAGGTCTCTGGGTTGGAGAGATTGTGTTCCGGATGCTGGCAATTTGATGTGAACGTGCTAGGGGAAGTCTGTATAGATTATCTTATTGGAAAGGCCAGATGGCAGCAAGCTCTAGAGTTCTAAGTCCCACTTTGCTCAAAGGTGCCTGAGGAATAGCAGCCTACTGACAGCTTGAAGTATGGTGCACTGGATAATTGGCTTCCTCATTTAGTAATTTGTCTGCTTTCTTTCCTCTTCCTCTGCTTCCTCTCTTCTTGTAAACTGATAGCCTCCTGCCTCTTCAATAGACTGATAGAGAGTCCCTGAGCAGTGGCTAAAGGGAGGGGGTGGCCAGAGCCCCAGGTGAAGAGAGTCATTTGGAAAACTGACACAGAAAATAACCCCCCTCCTTTTCTGCTTTTCCTCTGCTTAGGTATCTTGATTTTAGTCTCTCCCTTTCCTTTTCCCCTTATCTTCTATCACTGTCCCTTGCCAGTTCATCTTATATATTTTTTTCTTTTATGGAAAAGAGAATTTATTTGCTATTTTGTCTCTTTCTTTCTACTTTTTTCATCTTTCCCTTTTTTTCTTTCTTTTATCCCCCTCATTCTGTTCCCTCTGCCTTCTTTGCTTTTGCAATTGTTCTAGTTAAAACTTAATTCAAAACAGGAAATTGCATCACATTTATTCAGGTTAAATTACCTTTTCCTTTTTCATGTTTTTCTCTCCAAGGAAGAAAAAAAAACTGAAAAGCACATTTCCGGCTCATTCTCGCACCTCCATCCCCTCAAATGTGTTTATCTTTAGGTGTTGGAAGTCTCAGGACACAACATTTCTGCTTCATTGAAAGTGCAGATGCACCCTCAGAGCTTTTACCCTTGGACCTGGAGAATGATGTCTGGTTTCACTTAATAAGTCATTTTGTTCTCCAGGTGGAATTCAGATTATTCCGTGGCAAATTTAGGAGAAGACCTGCCCCTGGTGCTGGAAGAGTTGGGTCAGATGCCTTAGCCTGTCTGCAGTCTGGAGGGGTGACAATGAAGTTCACCAGCTCCTCAAAATGCGCCCAGATGTTGGGCCATCCTGACAACAGAGGTAGAAGAAGGTCTCTGCGTCTGCCTTGTGGTAGACCAGTTGACTCCCCAGTCACCTATTGTTCTCTCTACCATCATAAGGCAGCCTGAGTGAACACCACTGACAAGGGACCTTATTCAGAGGTAGGGGGACAGCTGCTACATTCCACTGTACATCCCCATTTTTTTTTTTTTCCTTATAGTTTACAGAGGCTGCCTGGGCCAGTGGCTCCCATTTTGTTTTAGAGAGTAGAGAATGAACTCTGGAGTCAGGATACTCCAGTTCAAATCCCAACTCTACCAACTGTGCTGTGACCTTAGGCAAATCACTCTCCCTCTCTGAACCTCAGTTCCCACATGAGCTTCATGAGGAACTTTTGGCTGTTTTGTTCATAGCCGTACCCCCAGCACCTATCATACCTGACACATAGTAGCTGTTCAGTTAAATACATTCCAGGGATGAATGTAGTGGTTAAGAACAAGGACTTTGGCCGGGCGCGGTGGCTCAAGCCTGTAATCCCAGCACTTTGGGAGGCCGAGACGGGCGGATCACGAGGTCAGGAGATCGAGACCATCCTGGCTAACACCGTGAAACCCCGTCTCTACTAAAAAATACAAAAAACTAGCCGGGCGAGGTGGCGGCGCCTGTAGTCCCAGCTACTCGGGAGGCTGAGGCAGGAGAGTGGCGTGAACCCGGGAGGCGGAGCTTGCAGTGAGCTGAGATCCGGCCACTGTGCTCCAGCCCGGGCGACAGAGTGAGACTCCGTCTCCAAAAAAAAAAAAAAAAGAACAAGGACTTCATGCCAGATTGCCTGAGTTCGAATGCCAGCTTTGCCACTTACTAAGCATGTGAACGTGGGCAGGTCACTTCATCTGCTGGGCTCAATTTCTTCATCTGGGAAGACATACAGGATTGGTATTGATGTCCTAAGCCTACCATAACAGATTACCACCAACTTGGTAGCTTAAAACAACAGGAATGTATTCTTTCAGTGGTGAAGGGCAGAAGTCCAAAATCAAGGTGTTACAGAGCCATGCCCCCCCCGAAGGCACTAGGGGATAATCCCTTCTTGCCTCTTCTAGCTTCTGGGGGCACCAGGTCGTCACTGGCTATGGCACCATCACTCCAGTCTCTGCCTGGTTCTTCACTTGGCCTTTTCTTCTTCTCTGTGTCTTCTCCTCTTCCATCTCCTATAAAGACATTTGTCATTGGGTTTAGGACATGCACCAATAATCCGAGATAATTTCTTCTTGAGATCTTAATTACATCCACAGAGATCCTTTTTCCAAATAAAGCCCCATCTGCAGGTTCCAAGGGTTAGGATGTGGTCATGTCTTTTTAGGGCCCACCATTCAACCCACTATAGCATTGCCGTGTTGATCAGTTGAGCTAATACATGTATGTATATATATATATATATATAATGCTTAGGACAGTGCATTGCATGCAGTAAGAGCAAATTATGTGCTTGTTAAATTTTATCTTTAATTTTTTAACTTTTTTTTTTTTTTTAAAGACGGGTTTTACAATGTTGTCTAGGCTGGGCTCAAACTTCTGGGCTCAAGGGATCCTCCTGCCTCAGTCTCCTGAGTAGCTGGGACTACACATGTGAGCCACCACACCTGGATAAGTGCTTTTTTAGATCTTACAATAATCCTATAATAAAAGCTGAGACAGGCATTGTAAATTACTACAGTGTCTGGCACACAGTAAGTGCTCAGGGGATGTTAGTTATTAATTTAGCAATTTTGGACCAAAGTCCTACTGTGTGTCAGGTGTTCTGTTCTAAGTGCCAGGAATGTAGTAATAATAAATAATAAGTAATAAATAATAATAAAGGACAAAGAACACCAAAAAGACTTTCCCCTTGCTTCCGCTTACATTCCAGTGTTTTTATGAGTACTCTTCTCACCAGCCCCACCATCGCCATAAATGCCAGCCTCGTAATGCCAAGACACCCAAACTAGATGCTGAAGAATGAGTTTCCTAGGTGGAAGGGGTCAGTGAAGACAGCCCACAGTCGAAACCAAATTTCTGCTTGTGGTTTCAAAAGCATGAAAGATCCATTTTAGCTTTAGTGAAACAGAGTTCAAAGGTCTGGAGTTTGGTTTACTAGGGAGTTTTGTTTTGCTTTGTTTTCTGTTTTTAATTTGTTGACATCTGGTAGACAAGCAAGGGGCATCAGTCTTGTCTGAGAGTTCTGTCAGCTCGTGGTCTGGAGGTGGTGCCCAGGCTACTGGTGGGGAAGGGCCCAGTGGAGGCAGGGCTGTTGGGGATGAGGCTGAGAGGCCCATGGGCAGAGGGCCACGGGGTGCATTAACCTCAGAGAGCAGCAGTGCTGGTCCCTGTTGCTGTGACAACAGCAGACTGTGCCAGGAGATCCAGAGAACGAATTAAATGGAAGGAAATTGCTGGTGCCCTCAGAAGAAAAAAGAAATTAAAGCAAGCTTCTCAGGAATCTGTGGATGTTGCTGTGACCTCCACTCTCAAGTTGAACATGTCAGCAAGAAACATTCTTGGCAATGGGGGTTGAGAGGACCTGCCTTGCCCACAGGATGTTCTTCAGAAAAAGAAGATGGATTGCATAAATCACAGACGCTAACTTTCCCTGGCTGGCCCTGGAACAAGAAACCCCCCTCCCCAGTGAGTGCCAGGCTGTGCTCAGCAATGGCAGGGATGGCCCGTTTTATCTTCCAGCGCATCCCACATCTGTTGAGTTTGCCCTGATGGGACATGGTGACCTGGAAACTCACACAGAGCTCAGTTTCGGAATGGACTGTATAGAAAATAAACACGTGGGATAAATACAGCACAGGACAGGAAGTAATGGTTTTACAGTTACCAGGAGAACCGCGGGTGAGGTCAAGTTCGGAAATGCGACTGCTTTCAGAGGCCCTTAGTACTGACATCACTCAAATTGCTCAATAGAGACCTCCAAGTGGAGCAGTGGCTTTTGGAGTTTGCCCAGCTCTATGTGTGCTACCAGGCAGAAGAGCTCTGACCTAGTTTTCTTTCTTTTTTTTTTTTTTTTAAGACAATTTTACTGCTTGTTGTGAGGCCTCCAACAGGGCAGTGAACTTGAGTAGATTTTTTTTTTCTTACTATTTTACATATCAGGTTCCACATCTCTCTCACAGAAACGTGTCAGCCTCCAAATGGGCTGCGTGGGGACAGGACCAAAGTGAGAGCCTGGGCATGGCGTCAGCCTCTGTCCTTTTGCCCCCTCAGCTCAGGCTGCATCCCAAAGCACTGGGATTCTGTGTTTAGGCCTCTGCCCTGCTAAGAAAGAGATCAAATGGCTTTTTGAGGGATTGAACCAGAGGGCAGCCTGCGATACAAACTCCTGGTAATTGAATCATGAGTTGTCAAGCCCTCTGTGCAAACGCGCCAGCAGCTCTCCTTTGCATTTAGAATAGCATCCAGACTCTTCACCGTGGTCTCCGAGGCCCTGCCTGACCTGGTTCCTGCCTACTTCCACGCCCTTGCCCTCTAGCACTTTGCTTCCCTCCTGCCTTTCCAGCTACACGCATGCTCTTTCTGTTCTTCAAGTTCCCCAAGCTCATTTCCTCCCTAGGATCTTTGCACGTGGTCCTGACCTCTGCTTGAGCAGCTCTGACCCCAGATTCCCATGTGTTGACTCCTCATCTGATTTGCACTCAGACATGACTTTCTTAAACAAACCTAGGCCACCACCTTGTGCAAAATGGCCCTGCCACTTTGGCAGGGCCATGGGTCACTACTGGTCACAGCCCTGTGCTTGCTTTCCTTCTTGGCACTTATTGCTATCTGAGATTATCTTATTCAGTTGTTTACTCCTTTGTCGTAGCTCCCCATCCTACCCCTCAGTGTAAGCTCCATGAAAACAATGAGTCTATAATTCTTGTTCAGCACTCTTATCCCAACCTCTAAAATAGTGCCTGACTTATGATGGGTACTTAATAAATATTTGTTAAATGAATAACTGCTTACCAAGAGAGTGACCTTTCCAAAATGTTGCCAGGAGAAGAAAGATCGAAAATCCTCAATGAATGAGTTTCCCTTGGCCTGACAAACCTGATTTTAAAAGATACAGACTATCTCCACAGAGATGCTCTTGCCCAAAGGCTCACTTAATTGAATCTGATAATCATTGTTTGGGGTTGGAGTGTACCTGTTAGGACAGTTTCTGCTGCAAGAAACAGAAAACCCGATAAAAACTCACTTAAATAGTTAGGACATTCACTAGAACACTTAACAGGAAATCCTAGGGTAGGGATCTTCCAGGGTCGGTGAATTCAGTGGCTAATGATAGTATCAAGGATTCGAGTTCTTTTGATGTGTCCATTCTGCCATTCTCTGTCTATAACTGTTTCTCTTAGGTTTGTCCTCTCATGTCACAGGATGACTGAAGTAGCCAAGGGTATCATCTCAATAGTCAATTTGAAAGACCAGAAGAGGGAATGAGCCTTTTTTCCTTTTTAAGAGCAAAATGAGTTGCTTAGCAGACTTTCCTTCCTGTGTCTTTGGCCAGAGTTGTAACACATACTTATTCCTAAAACAGTCACTGGCAAGCGGAATCCTCCTCTATTTGGCTTTGACTAATAACAATTCATCTCCTGGGAAGAGACAGGGGCCTAACTTCCCCCAACGCACCTGGCCTCCAGATACATGCATCTGTTGGAGGCTGTTAGGTTGACATCTACAAGCTCTACTATAAAATGAAAGGCCCTTCTGACTATAGCGCTTTTCAGAGCACAGATCACCCGGTTAGCAGGTGATGGACTTGGAGAAATCCTTAGACACCTGATTAAGTAAACTTTAAGGCCACATTAACAAAAGCAGAGTATCATAGGAAAGTGGAGAAAATGGTATAAAAATAGAAGTAAAAGGGGAAAGAGGAAGTACGGAGTATTCATGGTCCATGATGATAGAGCTTCATCTAAAATAATTAAGTGTCGCATAGCTTCTTTGTTCATTGACCTCAGTTGTCCTCTATTTATTGGGGCTGTTTTGTTACGTTTAAACAATGCTCACTGAACATCTACTACATACTAGATTCTGGTCCAGAATTTTGTTTTCCCAAGCAGCATTTCACTCAATCATGTCGTTGTTCATTCTCAAAAATTTCTAGAAAAGGAGACGCTCTCATTAACTTTATAGTCCTTGATCTGTGACTTCAAGGAAAACTTTTTGCCTTGGAAATATCTAAGAGAAGAATAAGCCCTTTGGGTCTCTGCATACAGTTTGTCTGGAGACCAACCTTTGACAGTGTATGGCCTGACCAAATGTATTTTCTCAGGATATCACAAGGGATACTTTAGTTTTCAGCATTTTACACTAATGAGATATTCTCATCTCTTTGTTTTCTTTGGTGCTATTTTCATGACAGATTTATTAAGAAAAAGTACAGCTACATTATCTCCTAGCTGCTGAAAACATTTGGTGTCAATATAGCATTCTATCTGTGTTATGATCAGTATCTCCGTTCCTCTATGGATAAATACTACTTCTCATATTTCACTTTAACCAAATCCTATAGGAGTTAGTCCTCATAAAAATATTTTGGCCGGGTGCGGTGGCTCACGCCTGTAACCCCAGCACTTCGGGAGGCTGAGACGGGCGGATCATGAGGTCAGGAGATCGAGACCATCCTGGCTAACACGGTGAAACCCCGTCTCTACTAAAAATACAAAAAACTAGCCTGGTGAGGTGGCGGGCACCTGTAGTCCCAGCTACTCAGGAGGCTGAGGCAGGAGAATGGCGTAAACCCGGGGGGCAGAGCTTGCAGTGAGCTGAGATCCGGCCACTGCGCTCCAGCCTGGGCGACAGAGCGAGACTCCATCTCAAAAAAAATATATATATATATATGTATATATATATATATATATATATTTTTTTTTTTTTTAATTCCTGCTTCCCACCATCTTTCTTCGAAAAGACTGGTGACCTAAACTCTTCCCGCTCTTTCCATGTGTCACGGTGAGAAGCAGCTCACTGTGCACTGGTATTAACTTGCCTCCGTCTGGTGAGACAGAACACCGGTACATACAACGAGTTACATGAAGTGGGTTTATTACTTTTGCATAGGCAGCAAGGGACAGCAGAGCGAGGCAGCTCCCCAAGGCTCAGGAAAACTGCCTGGGGCAGTTGGGGTCTCAACTGCACATGCCCCACTTGGATCACAGCTGAGGGACCCCAGAAAACAGCTCATCCTGGTTTCATACACAGAGGTCACATGATTCACTGGTATAAAGCATTGAAGGACATCCTGTTTCTAAGTGGAGGCTGGAACAGAGCCTGGCTGTTCTAGTTAGCTCACTCTTATCTCAGAATGCTGAATTCTCAGCCAATCCTACACTTATTCATGATAACTACAAGTGAGAAAAGGGAGAGAACTGGGTCAGTCCAAGGACACCTGGAGAACTGTCCTACACCTAGGACTATAATGGGCTGTGTCAGTCTTACCTAACCTAATAACAACTTTGTGATTGGTCATTTTTGTTTTTATTGTTTAATTATGAAATACTTCAGCCTGCACAAACAATAGACATCCATTTACTCATCACTCACATTAACAACTGTGTTAATATGTCATACTCACTTCAGATCTTTATTTTTTAAGGCAAGAAACATTACAGCTGAAGTCCTTTCCCTCCATTGCCAGAATAAACCATTAACTGAAAGTTGATATATGATATGATTTGGCTCTATGTCCCCATCCAAATCTTATGTGGAACTGTAATCCCCACATGTTGAAGGTGGGACCTGGTGGGAGGTGATTGGATCATGGGGGTGGATTGCCTCCATGCTGTTCTCATGAGTGAGTGAGTTCTCATGAGACCCGATGATTTAAAAGTGTGTGGTACTTCCCCACCTTCCTCCTTCGCCATGGAAAGATGTGCTTACTTCCCCTTCACCTTCTGCCATGATTGTGAATTTCCCAAGGCCTCCTAGCCATGCTTTCTGTTAAGCCTACAAAACTGTGAGTCAATTAAACCTCTTTTCTTCATAAATTACCCAGTCATAGGTAGTTCTTTATAGTGGTGTGAGAACAGACCAATACAGAAAATTGGTACCAGGAAAGTGGGGCATTGCTATAAAGATACCTGAAAATGTGGAAGTGACTTTGGAACTGGGTAATGGGCAGAGGTTGGAACAGTTTGGAGGGCTCAGAAGAAGACAGGAAGATGTGGGAAAGTTTGGTACGTCCTAGAGACTTGTTGAACGGTTTTGACCAAAATGCTGATAGTGATATGGACAATGACATCCAAGCTGAGGTGGTCTCAGATGGAAATGAGGAGCTTGTTTTGAACTGCAATAAAGGTCACGCTTGCTATGCTTTAGCAAAAAGACCAGTGGCATTTTGCCCCTGCCCTAGAGATCTGTGGAACTTTGAGCTTGAGAGAGAGAGTTTACGGTATCTGGCAGAAGAAATTTCTAAGCAGCAAAGCATTCAAGAAGTGTCCTGGCTGCTCCTAACAGTGTACAGTCATATGTGTTCACAAAGAGATGATCTGAAATTGGAACTTATATTTAAAAAAGAAACAGAGCAGAAAAGTTTGGAAAATTTGCAGCCTGGCCATGTGGTAGAAAAGAAAATTCCATTTTCTGGGGAGAAGTTCAAGGCTGCTGTAGAAATTTGTATAAGTAAAAAGGACCCAAATGTTAATAGCCAAGATAATATGGGAAATGTCTCCAGGGCATGTAAGAAACTTTCACAGCAGCCCCTCTTATCACAGGCCCAGAGGCCTAGAAGGGAAAAATGGTTTCATGGGCCAGGCCCAGGGCCCAGCTGCTCTGTGCAGCCTTGAGACATGGCATCCTGCATCCCAGTTGCTCCAGCTCCAGCCTTGGCTAAAAGGGGCCAAGGTATGGCTCAGGCTATGGCATCAGAGGCTACAGGCCCCAAACCTTGGCAGCTTCCATGTGGTGGTGGGCCTGCAAGTGTGCAGAAGGCAAGAGTTGAGATTTGGGAACCTCCGCCTAGATTTCAGAGGATGTATGGAAAGGCCTGGATGTCCAAGCAGAAGTCTGCTACAGGGCAGATCACTCTGGAGAACCTCTACTAGAGCAATGTGGAGGGGAGGAAATGTGGGGTTAGGGCACCCACACAGAGTCTCCACTTGGGCACTGCCTATTGGAGCTGTGAGAGGAGAGCCATCGTCCTCCAGACCTCAGAGTGGTAGATCCACCAACAGATTGCTCCGTGCACCTGGAAAAGCTGCAGGCACTCAATGCCAGCCTGTGAAAGCAGCTTCGGGGGCTGTACCCTGCAGAGCCACAGGTGGGGAGCTGCCCAAGGCCTTGGGAACTCATTCTTTGCATCAGTGCGGCTTGGATGTGAGACATGGAGTCAAAGGAGATCATTTTGGAGCTTTAAAAGTTAATGACTGCTCTGCTGGGTTTCAGACTTGCATGGGGCCTATAGCCCCTTTGTTGTGGCCAATTTCTCCCTTTTGGAATGGGAGCATTTACCCCATGCCTGTACTTGGAAGTAACTGTATCTTGGAAGTAACTATCTTGTTTTTCATTTTACAGGCTTGTATGGGGGAAGGGACTTACTTTGTCTCAGACAGACTTTGGACTTGGACTTTTGGGTTAATGCTGGAATGAGTTAAAACTTCAGGGGACTGTTAGGAAGACATGATTATGTTTTGAAATGTGAGAAGGACAGGGTGGAGTGATATGGTTTGGCTTTCTGGTAAGCCTTTCAAACTATAAGTCAATTAAACCTCTTTTCTTCGTAAATTACCGAGTCTCAGGTATTTCTTTATAGCAGTGTGGGAACAGACTAATACAATGTGCATGATTTGCATCCATGCTTTGTACTGTTTATTACATGTGATTGTTCACATAATAATATATAATACTATTTGTATTTTAACCAATTTACTTAAATGATATTGTTCTGTATATATGCTTTTGAAACATGCTTTTCTTTTGATGTTATGTTTTGTAGATTGATCTATGTTAATTCAATATACTTATTTCATTTTAACTGCTGCAAGTAATTAGCTATATAAATACAGCACAGTTTGTCTATTTACTACTCTATTGATGGATATGTTGGCCTTTTACAATTTTTTAATAATTATAAACATTGTCAAAATGAACATCTTTACATACATTCCTTGTGCACATATGTGAAATTTTCTTCATTATGTATCTAGAAGCTGATGGGTCATGGAATATGTGCATTTTAAAATTAACTGGAGCTTAAGAAATGGCTCTGTAAACTCATTAAGTGAATTAACAATATCATTAGCAATGTAAAAGAGCTACCATTTCTTTTTTTTTTTTTTTTTTTTTTTTGAGATGGAGTCTCCCTCTGCGGCCTAGGCTGGAGTGCAGTGGCCGGATCTCAGCTCACTGCAAGCTCTGCCTCCTGGGTTTATGCCATTCTCCTGCCTCAGCCTCTTGAGTCGCTGGAACTACAGGAGCCTGCCACATCGCCCAGCTAGTTTTTTTTTGTATTTTTTAGTAGAGACGGGGTTTCACCGTGTTAGCCAGGATGGTCTCAATCTCCTGACCTTGTGATCCGCCCGTCTCGGCCTCCCAAAGTGCTGGGATTACAGGCTTGAGCCACCGAGCCCGGTGAGCTACCATTTCTTAACATTCTTGCAAACTGTTATTAGATTTTAAATATTTTTTCTGATCTAATACATGTGAAGATAGTATCTAACTTTTAAAATTTGCATTTGCTGGTTTGCTGAATTGTTAGTGAGACTGAGCGTCTTTTCATTTGTTTATTGGGCATTTTGGTTCTCTTTTCAGTGAATTGCCAACTTATATCCTTTCTCCAATTCTGTAGTACTAGGTTATGTATTTCCTACTGATTTGTAAGAGTTCTTTAGTAAGTATGGATGGTAATTATCTATCAGAGTTGTGTATTTCAAATATCTTCTTCCAGTTATTTGCATGTTTTTTATATTTTGACTTATTTATTGTAAAGACATAAAATTTTCATGTAGCTGAATCAATAAATCATTTGTTTATGGGGTTTTTTGTTTCGTTTTTTGTTTTTTGAGATGGAGTCTTGCTCTGTTGCTCAGACTGGAGTGCAGTGGCGCAGTCTCGGCTTACTGCAACCTCTGCCTCTTGGGTTCAAGCAATTCTCCTGCGTCAGCCTCCCAAGTAGATGGGACTACAAGCGCACGCCACCACGCCTGGCTAATTTTTTTGTATTTTAGTAGAGACTGGGTTTCACCATGTTGCCCAGGCTGGTCCCGAACTCCTGAACTCAGGCAATTTGCCTGCCTCGGCCTTCCAAAGTGCTGGGATTACAGGCCCGGCCTATACTATGTGTTTTTTGTAGCTTGTGGTCCTTCTCTACCACAATATGAAAAATTCTTTTTTTTTCTTCTAAAGATAAAGGATTGCTGATTTTTAACATGCAGATTTTTCATTCATCTAGAGTTAATTTTGTGTACAGTATGAGGTGGGAATCAAGTTTTTATTTTTCCTCATGGATGGCCAGTTGTCCTGGCCTCGTGTTGTGAACAATTTCACCTTTACTATCTATCTTTAATATACAGTAAATACAATAGGTGCTGTGTGGTAACCTTGGCCTATCTGAAAATAGGATTGAAGGAAATGGGTTTGTTTTATTCCAGGAGGCTCGACACTATAGTGTTAGTGATTTTCCAACTCCCAGGCACTTAAAAATTACTGGAGGAGCATGTTAAACATGCAGATTCCAAGGACCCACCACAGGTCACTCAGTCTGAACTAATGGGGTGGGGAGTCCAAGCACCTGTATTTTTAAAAATTTCACTAGGTTTGGGGGAACAGGTGGTGTTTAGTTACATGGATAAGTGCTCCTACCCTTCCCCTCGAGTGTCCAAAGTCCACTGGATCCTTCTTATGCCTTTGTGTCCTGATAGCTTAGCTCCCACTTATAAGTGAGAACATGCAATGTTTGGTTTTCTATTCCTGAATTACTTCACTTAGAATAATGGTCTCCCACTCCGTCTAGGTTGCTGTAAATGCCATTATTCCGTTCCTTTTTATGGCTGAGTAGTATTCCATGGGGGGGGTGTGTGTGTGTGTGTGTGTGTGTGTGTGTGTGTATGAAGAATAGGAAGAATCTCAGTCCTAAATTTTCTGTGATTGCCGTAGACACTTTAATTCTCGTAAGTCAGATAATATTAATTAGACCAGTAAAAAATTAACAGCAGGGAGTCCAGAGAGCCACAGTACATATGCCATACACACACACACACACACACACACACACACACACATACACACACACACACCACATTTTACCCACTAGTCGATTCATGGGCATTTGGACTGGTTCCATATTTTTGCGATTGCAAATTGTCAAGCATCTGTATTTTAATGTAGATAAGTTTCGTGCAAAACACCTATCCCGGCCTGCGGAATCGTCAAGGCAGACCCTGGAGGAGGGGGTGGGAATTTGGAGAGACAAGAGACACAAGAAATGGAGACAAGACAATAGCCTGATCAAGTCTCGTTTATTAAGTACAGAGGTACGCCTTATATAGGCCAGTAGGGGAGGAGGCTGGGCCAGAGGTGGAGCAGGGGGCTGGGTTTGAGTAAATTTCTTTTTCTCCAGTTACCTTTTGGTTTCTTTGGTTTTTCGTCATGTTCGCGCCTGCGCCGTTGGTCGGTATTCTTCATGAAGGCGGGAAAATAGATGGTGAAGAACCCGGAAGTGCGCCATCTTGCTTCAACATTTATAAATAATTAGCAGAGGTCAGAGAGTAGTTTTAGGAATGTGATGCAGGGTGCAAAGTTACGGAGCTCAGGCACCAGGGGTCAATACTTATGGCCGGGCCTCATGGCTCCGGACAAACACCTATAAATTACACTGAGAAACCGTCCTCTTAACAGCAGAAAATACAGATTTCCTTTCTCCATATTTCACATCTTCCAGGAGACACAGCTTAAAATATTATTCTCTTTCTCTCTCTCTTTTATTTTTATTATTGTTTTTTTGAGATGGAGTCTCACTCTGTCGCCAGACTGGAGTGCAGTGGCACCATCTTGGCTCATTGCAACCTCCGCCTCCCGGGTTCAAGCAATTGTCCTGCCTCAGCCTCCTGAGTAGCTGGGACTACAGGCACATGCCAACACATCTGGCTAATTTTTGTATTTTTAGTAGAGACGGGTTTTCATCATGTTGGCCAGGATGGTCTCAATCTCTTGACCTCATGATCCACCCATCTCGGCCTCCCAAGGTGCTGGGATTATATGTGTGAGCCACCACGCCTGGCCATGCTCTTTCTCTTTTACGCGCACGTTCTTATAGTCATATGCACAAGGACCCTAACTCACGCCTTTAATGAGAATAGGAAGAATCTCAATCCTAAATTTTCTGTGATTGCCGTGGATACTCTAATTCTTCTTAGCCAGATCATATTTATTAGGCCAGTAAAACATGAACAGCAGGGAGTCCAGAGAGCCACAGTATATATGCCAGTGTTCTGCTCAATTTGACCATCCATCAGGAATATTTAATGCTGTTTTCCCTTCTCTGTACAATTTTGCTGTTTCATGCCTAATCTATGCTCTTCATTCTGGTTGGAGACCTCAAAGAAGTTTTACAGCTTGGAAGAAGACCATGTAAACAATAATCATTCACCCATAAGCACTTACCCTTGGTAGTGGTTTTCATTCCTGCTGTCAGCAAGTACTGCCCAGGGGCCGGCCTGTGTGGCTGATGTTCTAAGCTCTTTCTTGGGATACCTAAACTCCTCCTTACCTGAGGCCAGGCTGCCTTTTGTGTTTCAAAAGCAGGAAGATTGAGTTTCTCATACTTGCATGTATGTGTGTGGAAGGGGAATGTGGATGAGTTGCTGATGGTCACAAAGGTTTGTCTGCTCATTGTGAATGTTAAAGAACCCTGAAAAGGAATGTTTCTTAATGCAAGAGCACATTTGCTCCATTTCCCAGCACAGGGTTTAAAACTAGATGAAAACTCAAAAGCCTCACCTGGAATATTTATTTTTTTGACTTGTAAGAGAGGCCCTATTTTCTCTTTTTCACTTTGAAATATATGATTAATTTGATACTGTGATGGTTCTGTCAGGAGAGCGTGTCAAATATATGCAAATCACTACATAACATGTATTCTCCTTGTTACTTTATTTTCAGGCAAATTTCAAACCCCAAAATGAAAACAATGGAAGAATGCCTCTCAATATAATTTCTTGAAACCAAAGACTATCACTCTCAGAGCTCTTCCTTTGACTTGAGATAGGACATGTGATCCTTTCCATTGATGAGGGTTGTCCTGTCTTTTGATAGGTTTCAGGGGAGATTAAATTTCCATTTTTTGTCTTTGTTTTGAGTATTACTAGCTCAGATAAGCAAGGCAGAGGGGCAGAGGGTGACTCGTGTGCACAAATACGACCAGTTGTTGGGAAACCAGTAGGAAATCCTAGGAAGAGGGTAATCTTTCTAACAGGTGCATTTCTCTTTGACTTATCTCTCTGGGTCTCTCTTGGGAAATGCTTTGCTGTGTGTTTACCTGGTGTCGACAACACTGAGTCCACCTCCCTAGCCACAGATAAAATAGAGTTGTTCATTATTAACCTCTCGGACTTTGCACGGACACCTGCTTATGCAATTTAGTGATCCTTGGTGGCTGGAAAGCCTTGGAGGTGTAGACTGTCATTACATCTGCCAGGCAAACTGAGTGCCTGGCTTGAGTCACCTGTATTCATAGTTTTCCAATGCTGAGATAGATTTTAAAGTGGTTACAGTATATACGACCTACAGTTATATGTACTGAGCAGTCACTGAGTACAAAATTGGAAAGCCAGATATGGTATTAATAAAGTCTAGAAGACAGGCAAATATTTGGCTGTGATCTGTAGTTATTATCTATCGAATTAAAAAGAAGCAGAACCAAGACTTAAAACTTAGGTATGCGTGATACTAAAGTCTGTATTATTATCATTAAACTGTATTGTTCCCCTTGAGATTCTAGGAAAGTTCTGTATAATTCATAATTGAAAGGATTGACTGACCATATCACTTAGAGAAAATACCCTTATTTTACAGGGCTTTTGCTACATATATAAAAGATTAAAAATATACATGGGATGTTAAATGTAGAATCATTGAAATCAGTGACCACAAGTGCCTGTTCATAATCAGATAACAGTGGGATTTTGTTCCCATTGATAGCTACATAGTTAATCTGTTTTTATCTGTATTAAAAATAGCAAAATAGAATTAGCCAGGCATGGTGGCGGGCGCCTGTAGTCCCAGCTACTTGGGAGGCTGAGGCAGGAGAATTGCCTGAACCCGGGAGGCGGAGCTTGCAGTGAGCTGAGATCCAGCCACACTCCAGCCTGGGCGACAGAGGGAGACTCCGTCTCAGGAAAAAAAAAAAAAAAAAAAAAGCAAAATATATTCTTTCCCCCTCTTTGGGAACATATGAAGTAAGAAAAGGAAAGCCGGGGCTGGGCGCGGTGGCTCACGCCTGTAATCCCAGCACTCTGGGAGGCCGAGGCGGGCGGATCACGAGGTCAGGAGATCAAGACCATCCTAGCTGACACAGTGAAACCCCGTCTCTACTAAAAAATACAAAAAATTAGCCGGGTGTGGTGGCGGGCGCCTGTAGTCCCAGCTACTCGGGAGGCTAAGGCAGGAGAATGGCATGAACCCGGGAGGCGGAGCTTGCAGTGAGCCGAGATCCCACCACTGCACTCCAGCAGGGGCGACAGAGCAAGACTCTGTCTCAAAAAAAAAAAAAAAAGAAAAGAAAAGAAAAGGAAAGCCAAGAATAGGCAGGCTACATTTGGATACAGTTACATTGATATAGTCAAGACATAGTGGATTCTCCTTATTAGTGTATAAACATGTTCTTGTAACTCCAACATTAAGCAAAGAAAACTTTCCTTGACCCAGATCCTCCTTCAGCCACTGCCTCATTTCTTTCCCCATGCACAGTGTAACTTCCATAAATACTCTCCATGGTCGCCATCTTGACTCCCCATTGCCTTTTGTTTTCTCCTCAAGACACTCCATGTGGGCTTTTGACCCTCATTCACCCCTCACACACTGCCAAATCTGTTGTTTGTTTGTTTGTTTGTTTGAGATAAGCTCTATCTGTCACCCAGGCTGGTGTGCAGTGGTGCAATCATGGCTCACTGCAACTTCTGCCTCCTGGGCTTGAGTGATCCTCCCACCTCAGCTTCCCGAAAAGCTGGAACCACAGGTGTGTGCCACCACTCCTGGCGAATTTCTGTACTTTTTTGTAGCAGTAGGATTTTGCCATGTTGCCCACGCTGGTCTCAAACTCCTGAGCCCAAGTAATCTGCCCACCTCGGCCTCCCAAAATGCTGGGATTACAGGCGTGAGCCACTACGCTGAACTCCACACTGCTAAATCTAAAGGATATTCTGTATCTTCATTTTTCTCAAACTCACAGCAGCATTCAGCCTGAGTTTTCTCCATTTCATTAAAAGACAACATTATCCACCTAAGTGCTCAGGCTACAAACCTAGGAGTCATCCTAGAGTTGTTCCTTCACTTACTACATCTAATTCTTTAGCAGATACTGTTGACTTTAGCTTTACGTTTGAATCTGTTCACTTCTCTTCCTTCCTCCTGTTCCTACCCTAGTGCAAGCTACCACCAACTTTCTCCTGGACCATTCCAATGGCCTCATCTTCGGTTTCCTTGTTTCTTCCATTGATCCCTGCTACAATACATTCTCCCACATAGCAGCCAAAATTATCTCTTTAAAAGGTAAATTGGCTGGGCGTGGTGGCTCATGCCTATGATCCCAGCACTTCCGGAGGCTGAGGCGGGCGGATCACCTGAGGTCAGGAGTTTGAGACCAGCCTGGCCAACATGGTGAAACCCTGTCTCTACTAAAAATAATAATAATAATAATAATAAATAGAAGATCAAAAGAGATATGACAAAATGGTTCAGTTCATTACCAAGCAATTATAAATATTCATGCTCCTGATAATAGAGCTTCAAAATAGATGAAGCAAAAATAGAATTAAAGGGAGAAATAGACATAGCCACATTTATTATTAGAAAACTTAACATTACTCTCTCAGCAATTGACAGAACTAGACAAAAATATAAATAAAACCACAGAAGATATGAATAACATCATCAACCATTTTGATGTAACTGATATTTATGCAACTGCAGGATGCACATTTTTCAAGTGCATATGGTACATTCATTAAGATAAATGGTATCTAGGCCAGACAACAAATCTCAATAAATATATGAGGACTAAGGTTATACAGACTTTATTTTCTAACTACAGTGGAATCGAATAAGCAATTGGAAACAGCTGGGCATGGTGGCGCACGCCTGTAATCCCAGCACTTTGGGAGGCTGAGGCGGGTGGATCACGAGGTCAGGAGATCGAGACCATCCTGGCTAACACAGTGAAACCCCGTCTCTACTAAAAATACAAAAAAATTAACCAGGGCTGGTGCCGGGCACCTGTGGTCCCACCTACTCGGGAGGCTGAGGCAGGAGAATGGCGTGAACCTGGGAGGCAGAGCTTGCAGTGAACCGAGACAGCACCACTGCACTCCAGCCTGGGCAACAGAGTGAGATTCTGTCTCAGAAAAAAAAAAAGAAAATGGAAACATATCTAGAAAAACTCCAAGTATTTGAAAAACAACACATTTCATTTCTTATTGGCTTCTTCTATTCATCTGGGGCTCAGTGAAGCTTTCCGTGACCACAACATAAGGGAAAATTCCCGGTGAAGTCCTGCTGTATTTTGTTGTTGTACTATTCACTGATATTTTTTCTTTAGCCATTGTTTTAATGGTTTTCCCACTAACATGTGAGTTCTGAGGGATAGGGACCTTGCCTTTATTATTCACTGCTAAAATGATAGCTGAAACACAGTAAATGCTGAATAGCATTTCACTGAATCAATGAAGAGTGAATATGACTCCTCCACAGTCTGTCATCAGCTCATCTAGATGGTGATAATGAGAATAATGATAAGATCACTACCATAAAAATAATATTCTGCTGGTGGTGTTATTGATCAGGCACTTTAAGTGCCTTATCTCATTTAGTCCTCACAATTGCCCGTTCAGTAGATACTTCTGTTATCCCCGTTTTACAGAGGGAGAAACTAAGATACAAAGAGGTGAAGTAACTGATGTCATTTGGCTCGTAAAGAGTGAGGCAGGATTCAAATTCAGGTTGTCTGATTCAGAACATTTGTTTTGAGTAACCGGTAGTGAACTCATGATGGGAGAAAGGAGGCTGGTGGTTATCTATGCGTATTTGTAAGTGAGCCAGTATAAGCTCTGTCTAGTCAAGGCTCTGGTCCTCTCCCTCAAAGCCACAACTGACTTTTAATTAAAAATATGGAAGAATCTCCTCAATGTTAAAGTCAGTATTTTGTTTCTGTGGCATCAGTCCTGATAATGGCAGCATTTTAAACCAGTGGGTAAAGGATAGATTAGTCAATAAATGGTGTTGACAAACTAATATTTGGAAAAATAAAATTAGATTTTTACTTTATGTAATAAATGTAAACAAATTCTAAAAGACTTAAGGATTTAAATTTGAAACAGGAAACCATACACAAAAATATTAGAAAAGAATATAGGTGAATATTGGCCAGGCTCAGTGGCTCACGCCTATAATCCCAGCACTTTGGGAAGCCAAGGCAGGCAGATCACCTGAGGTCGGGAGTTTGAGACCAGCCTGGCCAACATAGTGAAATCCCGTCTCTACTAAAAATACAAAAATTAGTCGGGTGCGGTGGTGCATGCCTGTAATCCCAGCTACTCGGGAGGCTGAGGCAGGAGAATCACTTGAACCCAGGAGGCGGAGGTTGCAGTAAGCTGAAATCATAGCACTGCACTCCAGCCTGGGCGACAGAGACTGTCTCAAAAAAGCAAAAAACAAAAAACAATATATATGTGTGTGTGTGTGTATGTGTGTATATATATGTGTGTGCGTATATATATATGTGTGTATATATGTATGTGAATATTTAAGCTTGGATGGGAATGGCCTTTCTAAGTGTGTTAGTATGTCCTAGCTGAACCTGAATCAGGAATTTGGGTGCCTTTTGGTGATCTGGTGAGCCAGCATAGACAGTGCAAGGTAGGATCTGGAGGGTTAGGAAGTAATTCCTTCACCTGTATTTGGTTCAGCCCTTTCTCATTGCCTTTTGCAGCTGTTTCAACCTTCCCTGGACTCAGCAAATGATTCATCCCAATGTCCAGGAGAAAAATAGACCAGGGGTTTTAAAGTATAAAATAATAAATCTCATCATTTATCCTTCTCATGGTTTTCAGAGAAAGTAGTGTTCATCTTCTTGCCCTAAGCCAATCCTTCTACAAGTACTGTAACCTGTCTTAATTTACAGTGAGAAATATTACTATCGAATACACAGGAATGCTCATATTAGCTCTTCAATGCATTCTCTCCCTGAAAGACAGTAATTTGGGAAGCCAAATGATGATTCTAAAGGTTTCCTTGTGGGCAAGGACCTATTCAAGCCAAGGGTGTGAATGGGACGCTCTTAATGCCTGGGGCAGAGTGTGACAGGTTCAGGATCTAAGACTGCTACAGGGGTTGTGTTCACCAGGACCTAGAGGAACACTCTACTGACTGGTGTTAACCAGTTTAAAAGAAAAATAATCGGTTTGTTTCACAAAATCAATAGATGTACTTGTTGAACCATTAGATAAGGAACATGAATTAATATAAATAACACTCATAATGCTTTATTTCAAAATATGCCATGGCAAATGCCTTGTATATCCTTTCTAGGCAAATGCCTTGTATATCTTTTCTAGCTTTTTTCTCTGCACATCTGTTAAACTGCTTAATGCCCTTCTAATTGGTTTCCTACCCAAAAAGATGATTATCATTATGAAAAATCACTCTAGGTAAACTGCCCACATTGTTTGCCTCTCTAGCAGAGTTCAGCTTATTATTTCATCTTCTCTAACCATAAACAGTACAAGAAGACCTCTCTAGCTATAATTGTTTCACTCTCTCACTTCCTGCTTTTTGGAATTATTTCTTTGTAAAACCCTTTGTATTGTAAACAAGCAAAAAGCCAGAAACAGAAAATCTTACAAAACAAATATACAGTTTAATGAATTATTCTAAGGCAAACCCTTCCCAGGTCCACAAACATAACTGAGCTGCCTCCTCCAGAAGGTCCACCCTGGGCTCCGTCCAATCCTACTCCTTCCTTCCCCCAGAAAGTTCCTGCTGGCCTGACTTTAATCACTTCCTCATAGTTTAGAAAATAGTTTTATCACCCAAATGTGTATTCCTATATGCTACAGCTTAGTCTTTCCCTCTTAAAACAATTTTTTAAAAGATTTTTTAATCTAACAGATTTCTCACCATTCTTTTCCTTAGAATTTATCTGTTGAGGCCAGGCGCGGTGTCTCATGCCTGTAATCCCAGCACTTTGAGAGGCCGAGGTGAGGGGATCACCTGAGGCCAGGAGTTCGAGACCAGCCTGGCCAACATGGTGAAAACCTGTCTCTACTAAAAGCACAAAAAATTAGCTGGGCATGGTGTTGGGCACCTGTAATCCCAGTTACTTGGGAGGCTGAGGCAAGAGAATTGCTTTAACTCTGGAGGTGGAGGCTGCAGTGAGCTGAGATTGTGCCACTGCACTCCAGCCTGGGCAACAAGAGTGAAACTCCATCTCAAAAAAAGAAAAAGAATTTTTCTGTTGGAAAATTAGAGGTACTCAACCCGTAGAGTTGCCCACAGTCTGGAATTGGTCCATTTTGATCCCATAGTGCACTTCAGCGTGTTTGCCTCTGTCCTTTCTATTTCCTGGAAATTGACAACTGATTCAGAGGCTTGATCAGACTTATGGCCGATCCCTTGAGCAACACTGTAAATGGTATTGCATTTCTTCATCAGGTGGCACATCAAGTCTGCTTGTCTCTTTTTTTGTAATGTTAGTAGCTGTTGATGCGCATTGCCTCAGTCTTAATTCATTGGGGTTATAGGCTGATGATTCTAATTCTTTTTTCTCATGCATTCACTAGAATATTTTTATTATAAAGAGGTGCTGTGCCTCATCTAATACTTGCTTACATAGTGGCACAGTTCATATAGGAAAGGCAGAATAAATGCTTTCTTTTTATTCTTTTTTTTTTTTTTTTTTTTTTTTTTGAGATGGGAGTCTTGCACTGTCACCCAGGCTGGAGTGCAATGGCGTGATCTCAGCTCTTAGCTCACTGCAACCTCTGCCTCCCGGGTTCAAGTGATTCTCCTGCCTCAGCCTCCCGAGTAGCTGGGATTACAGGCACCTGCCACCACCTGCGTTTGTAAAACTACAAAAAAATGAGATGGGGTTTCACCATGTTGGCCAGGCTGGTCTTGAACTCCTGACCTCGTGATCCGCCCGCCTCAGCCTCCCAAAGTGCTGGGATTACAGGCATGAACCACCATGTCTGGCCTATTCATCAAGTTTTTAAGACAATGAATTGATTCCCTGTCATCAAAAAGTGACTTAAAAAAAAAAAAAAAAAAAAAAAAACTATGAACTCACGAAGGTGTCTCATCCTTAGGGAGGTGAGCCAGGTTTTTCAGCAAGACCAAGGCTGCAGTCAGCCAGTGTCACTTCTGCTACATTCCATTGTTGAAAGCAAGTCATTAAAGTCAGTCCAGAGACAGAGAGTAGAAGGATAGACTCCAGCTTTTGATGTAACGAACTGCAGAGGATTTGTCACCATTATTTAATCTGTAATAGCTAGTTTTGCTATAAATGCTTCCATGCTTTTTTGGTTTTCTATTTCAATGTGAGGATTCGAAGAGATTGAAAGACTGTATCATTACCATGGTCTTGCCAGAATCTGCTCTCTGAGTCATTTCTTAATCTACTGATTATCTGTAGAACCAGCCTTATATAAACAAGGAGGCATCTAGCAGGTGAGGCGGCCACAACTTCTTTCTTTTTTGTTTTGAGATGGAGTCTTGCTCTGTCACCCAGGCTGGAGTGCAGTGGTGCAATCTCGGCTCACTGCAAGCTCCGCCTCCCGGATTTACGCCATTCTCCTGCCTCAGCCTCCCGAGTAGCTGGGACTATAGGTGCCCGCCACCATGCCCGGCTAATTTTTTGTATTTTTAGTAGAGACGGGGTTTCACCATGTTAGCCAGGATGGTCTTGATCTGACCTCGTGATCCGCCTGCCTCAGCCTCCCAGAGTGCTGGGATTACAGGTTTTGAGCCACCGCGCCCAGCCAAGATGGCCACAACTTCTGCTTCATGTTCTGTTCCTGACCCTCATGGGTGGCAGGCTTTGCCTCCCTACTACTTCCATTACCTTGGAGACCTCCACGAAAGCCTTGAGTCCTTGTGTTCTCAGGCCCAGAAGGCCTTCTGGGTGCCCAAATGGTCCCTTTCATACTCACTGTGCTAGGGCCACACTATGTTCCTAACAGAACTGTCCCCACTTCATGGGCACTCAGATCTGGTCCCTGGGGCCAGAAGCCTCTTACCATAACCTGTGTCCATTTCAGTCAATATCTACCATTAACTCCTTCCTGCCACCTCACCTCCTGAAGGCCTGTTTACCTGCAGACAAATCAAATCCCAAAATATATATTTGCTCCCAACCCACACTGGCTGTACTAGCCTGCCCAGTTACCAAATAGAGCCAAACTCTGAGTCCCAGTTCAGGCTCAACTGGGACATCCTAATACATGTAGAAAAACCACCCCATCCAAGATCATATTACTGTTTCCCTATATACTTTTCTGATAGCTTCATATATGATTTCTTGTCATTGATTTACATTTAAACCCTAATCCATTTGGAATTTGTCTTAGTGTATCATAAGAAGTAAGAATCTAAGTTTTTCTCTAAATGATTTGCCAGATATATTTAGACTACTTGTTGACTAAACTGTCTTCCCTCACTGATTTGAAATCACATCCCTATTTCATTTACTGAATTCTTAGACACACACACAGTGTACTCTCTCTCTCTCACACACACACACACACACTTGGGTTCACCTCTGCAGCTCTCACTGTGACATGGGCTCTGAACTTCTGAGCCTCCCCATGGCTGCCCCCAAGCGCCAGGTGTCAGGCCATCACCCTTGCCAGAAAATGGATTATGCATGTTACTCTTGTGAAGATAAGTCTCTCTGATTAGAGAAGACTGATCATATACCTTCACTCCATCTTCAGGGAAGGCCAGGAATATGGGGCAGCAGATTCTCTGAGAAGTAGAACTTAACGAGGTAAGCAATGTCCCAGACTTGGAAACACCCAGAAGTTACTGGGTGACCACTTGCAAGGACAGCTGTCCTGCAGATACATTTATTACATGAGCTTTAGGAAGTCAGCTGGGCCTTATCATACAAGAGTGTGTCTTAAAGCTGAGAGATCTGTCTGAATCCAGACCTTGAAATAATAGTCACTAACACTCACTCCATGCCAGGCCTTGTGCTAAGCTCTTTACACACATTTTCCATTAGACCTCACAACAATCTTATGAAGTGTCTATTGTCATCCCCAGTATGTATTATTATTCCCATCTCACAATTGAGGAAACCGAGGCACAGAGAGGAAGTATCATGTTCTGTATCATTCAGGTAGTAAGCGATAGGCATTGACTTGAACCCAGTGGGCTGTGCATCGTTCTGCCTTTGACAAAGCCGTTTATTGTGCTGAAGACCAAATCCTGGTGCTAGGTCACCACTACGCTTTTCCTCTTCAGTTCAGAACTCAGTTCTGATGCCAAAACCAAAGAGAATTTTATAGGAAAATAAGGTCAACCAGATTTGAAAGAATCATCATGCATAGTTCTCTTTTTCTGAGATGAATGGGTGTCAGTACAAGGATGTTTTATTATCTTTGTTAAAATGGAAGTGTTGGCTGGGCGCAATGGCTTATGCCTGTAATCCCAGCACTTTGGGAGGCCGAGGTGGGCAGATCGCCCGAGGTCAGGAGTTCAAGACCAGCCCAGCCAACATGGTGAAACCCATCTCTATTAAAAATACAAAAATTAGCCAGGTGTGGTGGTGGGCATCTGTAATCCCAGCTACTCGGGAGGCTGAGGCAGAAGAATCGCTTGGACCCAGGAGGTGGAGGTTGCAGTGAGCCAAGATCACACCACTGTACTCCAGCTTGGGTGACAGAGTGAGACGCTGTCTCAAAAAAAAAAAAAAAAAAAAAGGAAGTGTTGAACATTCTTGGTGGTTTTGTCCTTCTTTACCCTATTATACTTGGAACTGTGTCCCAAAGGAATAATGTCGTATGAACTTAGTTCCCAGGCCCCAACTTCAGGGTCACTATAGAGTTCTAGAAACGTCTGTAGAACAGTTCCTGTTCTCACCCCTTCACATGTATTCTTTCAGTTTTTCCAGACAGAATCAGCGGCCAGTTTGGAGAGACAAATACTTAATCCCACTTCCCACCTTGCCATAAATACATGAGCATAAGCTCTGGTTGTGAAATTCGATGCTTATTTGGCCCAAGGTTAAATTGTAAAGGAGCTTTAAGGGCCGCATTTAGGATGGAGATAAATGCACAAATGACAATGCACATAACTTGGGGAGCACATGCAATTAATCATGGCCACTGGAACACCCTGCCTCCCTGGGCCAGCAGCTCTCCTGTTTTGGAACTGCTTAGATAAAATTGGCAGGAGCCAGGAAGGAGGGGACGCTGTTGCTTCAGTGCAAGATGACAACTAAAACCAGGAGGGAAGGAAGTGGGAGGAGACGCTGGAGCAGAGGACCATAATTTCATTATGAATTCCTGCCTATTCTGAGCAATTGTCCCCAAATTTGTCATTGAAAGTGCAATTTCCTCTATGAAAACTGCCTTTCCAAGGACCTTGGGAAAGATTATGAGAACAGGAAGTAGAGTATCCAATTCTTGTTGGTAATGAATTTTATTCTGTATTTGTTATTTATGAATTCTCTGTACTGTTTAGTCTTGTCTGGTAATAAAGTTAGTATTACTTTTTATTCCTTCATTTGTCCAGCAGACACCTGCTGATGGCTCACTATGTGCCAAGTGCTGTGCTGGGCACCAGGCATATTGAACAGGTCCTGGTTACTGCCCTCTGGTGCTTACGCTTTATCCAGAGAAGCAGACAGGAAGCATCTAATCACAGAGAGAAGTTTCATACTTATCAGGGTGATGTGTGCTATCAAGAGTCAAAGGATGTGATGAGAGCAGGCAACAGAAGTGACATTTGAGCTGAAATTAAGGACAAATAGGAGAAAAGTTGGCAAAAAAAGGGAAAGAGAAATAGGGAAAAAAAGCAATCCAATGCCAGAAATGGGGCTGAAAAGATGTAGAAGTGGTTTCTAAGCATGAGTTTATCATTTCTTTTCTCATCATCTTTGCATCAACTACATAAGTTTTTCCAAGCGTGGTCTGTGAGCCTCTTTCATCAGAATTCCCTGGAAGTATAGTCAGCCCTCTGCATCCACCAGTTCTGCATCTGCAGATTCAACCCACTGTGCATAGAAAATATTGGGGGGTGGGTACAGTGGCTCATGCCTATAATCCCAGCACTTTGGGAGGCTGAGGTGGGTGGATTACTTGAGGTCAGGAGTTCGAGACCAGCCTGGCCAACATGGTGAAACCCCATCTCTGCTAAAAAATATAAAAATTAGCTGGGCATGGTAGCGCACATCTGTAATCCCAGGAACTCAGGAGACTGAGGCAGGAGAATCACTTGAACCTGGGAGACGAAGGTTGCTGTGAACCAAGATCGCGCCATTGCACTCTAGCCTGGGCAACAAGTGCGAGACTCTATCTCAAAAAAAGAAAAAGAAAATATTCGGAAAAAACCCCGAAACAATAAAAGTATATATAATAATAATAAGTACAAGTAAAAAATGGTGTAACTATATATCATTACCATTGTATTAAGTATTATGAGTAATCTAGAGATGATGTATATGGGAGGATGTGCCTAAGTTATGTGCAAATACTAAGCCATTTTACACAAGGGACTTTGAGCATCCTCAGATTTTGGTATCTGAGGTCCTAGAACTAATCCCCCATGGATACCAAGGCACTACCGTATGTTAAAAAATCAGGGCTAGGGGCAGTGGCTCACACCTGTAGTCTCAGCACTTTGGGAGGCCAAGGCAGGCGGATCATTTGAGGTCAGGAGTTCAAGACCACCCTGACCAACATGGTGAAACCCCATCTCTACTAAAAGAATATAAAATTAGCCAGGCGTGGTGGCACACACCTGTAATCCTAGCTACTTGGGAGGCTGAGGCAGGAGAATTGCTTGAACCCAGGAGGCGGAGGTTGCAGTGAGCCAAGATCATGCCATTGCACTCTAGCCTGGGCAACAAGAGTGAGACTCCGTCTCAAAAAAAAAAAAAATCAGACTCCTGGGCTCCACACCAGGCCACTAAATCATAGTCTCTAAGAGTAGGACCCAATAATCTGCACTTTAAATTCAGCCCACACCCCTCCCCTTAGGTGATTATTATACACACTCAATTTGATTTGAGAACCACTCCTTGTATTAGAGATTTATAATTTCTGCCAAGACGACTGCTTATATAATACCATTTGATCCCTGCAGTAACCTTATATGGAATACAGGTATAGGATATATCATCATTCCACTCTTACAGATGATGTAGCTGAGGCCTGGAAAAGTGAAGGGATTTACTGATTCATGTGCCTTCTGCCCTCCTCATACCACCAGGCTATGCCTCTAAGTTAGATTACATAATGACCCCACTGAGTTTACAAATATGAGGTAATATACCCAGGCATAGTTTGCAAGCTTGAAGGCATACTTCTATTTCCTTTGCAGTGTTTGTTTTTGGCATAATATCACCTAGTAGTTTACCAGTTCTAAAGTCAGAAAGACCTGGAATTGAGTTCCAGCTCTGCCACTTATGAGCTGTGTGACCTTGTGACCTTGAATAGGGGACTCACCTCTCTGTACTTCAGTTATTTCATTTGTCAAATAAGGATAAATAATAATGCCTACATCACTGAGTTGTCACAAAGACTAAGTACTGCATGCAAATACCATGTACAGAGTTTTTTGAGCACTTGGTAAATACTAAAAAAAAAAAAAAATGGCGACTATTTTACCTATAACATTTAGGACACATTGAAGATGTATTTTGTTACAAACTAAAACCCAGATAGGTATCACAAGAGATGTTACACATGGAAGGCTTAAATAAATGCTATAAGTCATTCAGGCAAAGACATGTAAGAAAACCAAGTATCAATGAGCACATCTAGTATCCAGATTTTGGTATCTAAATATCATTTCTCACAAAGCCAGACTAGGCCTCCTGGGAGAAATATTGGTTTAAGGTCTGAAGAAGGGAAAGTACAAAGTGAGTCTGAAACATTTTATGGCCGAGTGCTATGTCTCACACCTGTAGTCCCAGCACTTTGGGAGGTTGAGGTAGGTGGATCACTTGAGTCCAGAAGTGTAAGACCAGCCTCGGCAACATGGTGAAACCCCATCTCTATAAAAAATACAAATATCAGCCCCATGTGGTGGTGTGTGCCTATAGTCCTAGCTACTTGGGAGATTGAGGTAGGAGGATCTCTTGAGCCCAGGAGGCTGATGTTACAGTGAGCCAAGACCACTCCAGCTTGACTGACAGAGGGAAACCCCATCTCAAACAAACATCTTATTGTGTCACTGTGATATTGTGAAATAAATATATATATATATAGTCATGCATTACTTAATAGGGGGGATACATTTTGAGAAATGCATCACTAGTAGATTTTGTCATTGTGCAAACCTCATGGAATGTACTTACACAAACCTAAATGGTATAGCCTACTGCACACCTAGGCTATATGGTATACAGATAGACTTTTACTCCTAGGCTACAAACCTGTACAGCATGTACTGTACTGAATACTATAGGAAATTGTAACATCAGATATTTGCATATCTAAATATATCTAAACATAGAAAAGGTACAGTAAAAATGTAAAAGACTTTTAAAAGTGGTTTGCCTGTATAGGGCAGTTCCATTACAATCTTATAAGACCATTTTTGGCCGGGCGCGGTGGCTCAAGCCTGTAATCCCAGCACTTTGGGAGGCCGAGACGGGCGGATCACGAGGTCAGGAGATCGAGACCATCCTGGCTAACACGGTGAAACCCCGTCTCTACTAAAAATACAAAAAATTAGCCGGGCGAGGTGGCAGGCGCCTGTAGTCCCAGCTACTCGGGAGGCTGAGGCAGGAGAATGGCGTGAACCCGGGAGGCGGAGGTTGCAGTAAGCTGAGATCTGGCCACTGCACTCCAGCCTGGGCAACAGAGCAAGACTCCGTCTCAAAAAAAAAAAAAAGACCATCTTTATATATGTGGTCTACTGCTGACAAAAGTCACTGTGGCACACAGCTATATACATGTATGTATATATTTTTGTTTTCATGCAGTTCCTGACTTACAGCTTCTAAAACCCTTGTAACTTCCTAAGTGATTAGAGCAATTGGTATACCTTTTGTTAAAATATTTGGCCCTTTGTCTTGGGTTTCTGAAACAGGTAAAAGGTGAAAGATGTGTCTTTGGCTATACATAACAAGCCTCTTTCGACTACAGTGAACTTATTTTAATGATGTGACTTTTGGAAAGTCCCTAGATACCCACGGCATGGGGGCTGGTTGCCAGGGGAATAAACCATGTAATTACAGGGTTCAGTTCTCCCGCCTCCTCCACCTTTGGGGACAGGAGAGGGGCTGAAGGTTGGTCACTAGTGGCCAGTTGTTTGATCGATCATGCCTATGTAATGAAGCCTCCATAAAAACCCAAATAAGACTGGGTTCCTGGAGCTTCCAGGTTGGTTAACAAGAATGCATTCAAGTGCTGGCAGGGTTGTGCACCCCAGCTCCATAGGGAGGGAAGCTGCTACGCTTGGGATCCTTCCAAACCTTACCCTATGTTTCTTTTCTTCTGGCTATTCATTTATATCCTTTAAAAATACTTTGTAATAAATAGGTAAATGGAAGTAACTTGTTTTTTTTTGAGTTCTGTGAGCCACTCTTACAAATTAATTGGACCCAAGGAGGAGATTGTGGGAACCCACTTTATAGCTGATTGCTCAGAAGCACAGGTCCCAACCTGGAGTTTGTGACTGGCATCTGAAGTAGGGGGTAGTCTTGTGGGACTGAGCCCTTAACCTGTGGGATCTGGCCATCTCTCTGGGCAGAGAGTGTTAGAATTGAATTGAGTTCGAGGATACCCAGGATATCCAGGTGTCTGTTGGAGAATTGCTTGGCGTATAGGGAAAAGCCACCTCACACATCTGGTGTCATAAGCAAAGGGTTTGACTGTGTAAGAGAGTAAGACACTCTGTCCTTTGGTTTTTTCCCATCTTTAGACACATAAAGCAAAGAAATACTTAAAAACTGATGGGAACACATCAAAAAGACAGATGAGCTAACTCAAAGTGGATCCCAATTCCCAAATTTGGGACAAATGATGTTGATTATAATGCATTGAGTTTAAAAATATATGAGTTCGCAGTGGTGATTAAAAAGATGGGGTGGAGCAGGGAAAGCGTTTTTTTTTGTTGTTGTTGTTTGTATTTTTTTTTTTTTTTTTTTTTTTTTTTACAAAATGCCTGTGTCTGTATATAGAAGGAATTATATAGAGTCAGAAAAGTTAGAAATTAACTGTTTTGTAACACCATTATAATAAGGGATTCATACAACAATCATCACTGGGTGCTAAAACTCATTGATGGTTTTATTGGGAAACAAAATATTCACATGGTCTTAAATATTACTTAATTTTACTTATTTTAATATTATACAAAGAGAAGAGTGTATCTTTCTGATAGGGAGATCTGGTAAATACCATCTAACCAAATAACCAAATTTAGCATCACCTATCATCGGACAGACTGACATGACGTGTCTTCTGATGTGATGCAACAGGAAGTATGCAATCTCACCCACGCAGTAGTGTTGTGTGTTGTCAAAATTGTCTAATCTGAGTCAAATAATAGGAAACAACAGAGACATCCAGAAAGATATCCTTCAAAACATCTGACTGGTACTCTTCAAAACTTTTACTGTTGTAAATGGGAAGAATGTTCTAGGATCTAAATCTAGGTTAACATTCTAGAATTAATGTTGTAGCATCTAGATTAAAGGAAACTAGTGACTGGGCAACTAAATGCAGTGTATAGTCCTTGATTGGATCCTGGCTTTTAAAAACAAGTTATAGCACAATTTAAATGTCTACCAACTATCAAAGAGATAGATAAAATGCAGATGAACCCTGAAAACATTATGCTAAGGGAAAGAAGCCAGACACGGACACATATTGTGTGAGTCCATTTCTATGAAATTTTCATAATAGGCAAATCCACAGAGACAGAAAGATGAGTGGTTGTCAGGGGCTGCAGGGAGGTGAAGAATAGGGAATGACTGCTAATGGGTGCAGGAGTTTTTTCTAGGTGGATGGAAATGTTCTAGAATTAGATAGTGGTGATAGTTGTGTAACCTGTGACTATTCTAAAAACCTGACTTGTACACTTGAAAAGGGTGAATTTTATATGCGAATTGTGTATCAATTTTATTAAAATATCCCAAATTTTAAAATCAGAGACAGAAAGTTTAAAAGGCTGTAACGGGCTGGGTGTGGTGGCTCACACCTGTAATCCCAGCACTTCAGGAGGCCCAGCCGTGTGGATCATGAGGTCAAGAGATTGAGACCATCATAGCCAACATGGTGAAACTCCGTCTCTACTAAAAATACAAACATTGGGCCGGGCACGGTGGCTAATGCCTGTAATCCCAGCACTTTGGGAGGCCGAGGCGGGTGGATCACGAGGTCAGGAGATTGAGACCATCCTGGCTAACATGGTGAAACCCCGTCTCTATTAAAAAAAATACAAAAAATTAGCCGAGCGTGGTGGCGGGCGCCTGTAGTCCCAGCTACTCAGGAGGCTGAGGCAGGAGAATGGTGTGAACCCAGGAGGCGGAGCTGGCAGTGAGCCGAGACCACACCACTGCACTCCAGCCTGGGT
>NC_045437.1:148119572-148236444 GCF_002776525.5 Piliocolobus tephrosceles | reverse complement strand
CCCAGCTACTCAGGAGGCTGAGGCAGGAGAATGGTGTGAACCCAGGAGGCGGAGCTGGCAGTGAGCCGAGATCACACCACTGCACTCCAGCCTGGGCCACAGAGTGAGACTCCGTCTCAAAAACAAAACAAAACAAAACAAAACAAAACAAAAAACATTAGCTGGGTATGGTGGCACGCGCCTGTAATCCCAGCTACTCAGGAGGCTGAGGCAGGAGAATCACTTGAACCCGGGAGGCAGAGGTTTCAGTGAGCAGAAGTCGCGCCACTGCCTGGCAACAGAATGAGACTCTGTCTCAAAAAAAAAAAAAAAAAAAAGAGAAAAGAAAAAACCCTATAATGGACATTGGGACAATTGGGGGAATTTGAATGAGCTATGTGTTAGGTAATATTTTTTTTCAATGTTAAATGTCTTGTATGTTCTACCTATTAGGAAATATTTAGGGATCATTGTGCTTTACTTTCAAATGTATCAGAAAAAAGTATTGGGCCGGCCGGGCGCGGTGGCTCAAGC
This sequence comes from Piliocolobus tephrosceles, assembly GCF_002776525.5. Taxonomy (NCBI): domain Eukaryota; kingdom Metazoa; phylum Chordata; class Mammalia; order Primates; family Cercopithecidae; genus Piliocolobus; species Piliocolobus tephrosceles. The sequence continues at coordinate 148,235,931 of NC_045437.1, read as the reverse complement.
CTGTAATCCCAGCACTTTGGGAGGCCGAGACGGGCGGATCACGAGGTCAGGAGTTCGAGACCATCCTGGCTGACACGGTGAAACCCCGTCTCTACTAAAAAATACAAAAAGCTAGCCGGGCAAGGTGGCTGGTGCCTGTAGTCCCAGCTACTCGGGAGGCTGAGGCAGGAGAATGGCGTAAACCCGGGAGACGGAGCTTGCAGTGAGCTGAGATCCGGCCACTGCACTCCAGCCCGGGCAACAGAGCGAGACTCCGTCTCAAAAAAAAAAAAAAAGAAAAAAGTATTGGGAGAAAGCAAATGTGGTAATATCATAATACAATTGACCATTGAATAACAGGTTTTTGAACTGCAATGGTCCAGTTATGCTTGGAATTTGCTTCCACTCTGACATCCCTGAGACAACAAGACAACCCCTCTTTTCCCCTCCTCCCCTCCCTGCTCCCCTGCTCCCCTCCCTGCTTCCCCCTCTCCCCTCCTTGCTTCCCCCTCCCCTCCTTCCATCCCTGCTTCCCCTTCCCTCCTCCCCTCCCTCCTCCCTCTTCCTCCCTCCCTCCTCCTTCTCTTCCTTCCTCTTCCTACTAAATGTGAAGACCTTTATGATGACCTTTGTGATGACCCTTTTCCATTTAATAGTAAATATATTTTCTCTTCCTTACGATTTTCTTTTTTTTTTTTTTTTTTTTTTCTTTTTTTGAGACGGAGTCTCGCTCTGTCGCCGGAGTGCAGTGGCCGATGTCAGCTCACTGCAAGCTCCGCCTCCCGGGTTGACGCCATTCTCCTGCCTCAGCTTCCCCAGTAGCTGGGACTACAGGCGCCCGCCACCTCGCCCGGCTAGGTTTTTGTATTTTTTAGTAGAGACGGGGTTTCACCATGTTAGCCAGGATGGTCTCGATCTCCTGACCTCGTGATCCACCCGCCTCGGCCTCCCAAAGTGCTGGGATTACAGGCTTTAGCCACCGCACCCGGCCCCTTACGATTTTCTTAATAACATTTTCTGTTTTCTAGCTTACTTTATTATAAAAATACCACATATAATACATTTAACCTACAGAATATGTGTTAATCAACTGTTTATGTGAGTGGTAAGACTTCCAGCCCACACTAGGCTCTTAGTAGTTAAGTTCTGGGGGAGACAAAACGCATACTCCATTTTCAACTGTGCGGGGGTCTTAACCCCCATGTTGCTCAAAGTTGAACTGCAATTAGTGATTTAGGTAAAATGCATAAAGGAGTTCATTGTATTATTCTTTTAGTTTTTTTTTTTTTTGTAGCTTAAGATTTTCAGAATAAAAAGATGGGGGTTGGTGGGACCACTTACTGAGTGTTTATGGCAAACCATGTAGGAGGTTGCAGATTCCTGTGGATTGTGACAGGGATATTAGGAATATTAAGGAGTATCTCTACCTCCTTTCTGAGTGAATCCTCAATGGAGAGTGAATTGTATGCTTCCCGTCAAAATTTTCTCTTGGTTCTACCAGCATCAGAGACAGAAAGTTAGACTGGCTGTCTTCTGGGAAAGTCATTCCGTGCTTGCGCTTCCTAGGTGTAGTGGGTGTCCTGAATCACGTTGTCTGATTTAATAGCATTGGATGGGGGTCTTAAAATCTTCCGAAGAACTAGTGTTAACTTTATTAGTGAAATTGAAAGGGTGATGAGATGCAAGTTGGTCGGGGGGCTGAAGGCCTAAGAACAACAAAGAAGAAGGGGTGGGCATGGGCCCCTTTAGTGAGGAAAGCAAATGGTCAAGGCTAAGAACCGAAAGCTTGGCTGCTGAGTTTGGGTGATAAATGGGAAGTGAGGCAGTGCCCCAACTCCACCTGCAGGCTCTAAATAGTAAAATGAATCTATGGGAGTTTCTCTGTTCAGGCCCCAGGTGCTCCTGGCTAGTGGTTAGGAAGCGGGTAAATTGGTGTCTCCTATTGTCCCACCTATTCATGTTACCCCTCTTAACCATGGAATCATTGTCATCTGTTCAGCCTCTTTTTGTCTTTGTTCTGCTATTTTTGCCTCAAGGAGGCTAGGAGAGTGCCCTATAGAGCTGAAGTAACTAGCATGAAGCTCTGGATAGAGCTTCAGGGTCTCAGTTGGGAGCGGAGGCTGGGGATATGGAAATGGCTGAGCAGCAGCAGCAGCGACATAAGGAAGTTTTTGTGCGGCTGACTGGGGAGGGTGGGGAAGACTGGATTTCTGGTTCACCCCAACCACTGGTGCTTTCTGTTTTTAAAACAGACATGCTTCATCCTTCCCAGAGCAGGGGCCAAAGATGGGAGCTCAAAATGCAAAGTCCCAGCTGGGGAAATTAAGCTGCAAGAGCTCAATGCCTGAAAAATATTGACTGTTTCTTTTTTTAAGCGAATATTCCAAATTTCTTATGAAAGTCAACTTCGACATCCAGGACACAGGAAACAAGGCAAGAGGCCGCAGCCAGCTGCCTCAGAGGACCCGGGACACTTTCTTAATAACCTCCAGATGGTTCCACAGGAATTGCTAACATCTTGAAAAAAAAAAAAAATCAGCTGCGGGAGAAATGAGATTCAAGTGGTTTAGGAAGGACAGCCTGGAGGAGACTCCCAGGGGACTGAGAGTGGGTCTGAAATAGAAACCGCTCTGGTGGGATGACTGCTTCCTACAGCAAGGCTGGAGAGGAGTGGGTGTAAAAATCCAGGGCTTCTCTTGGAGCCTTGGGGTTGGCAAGGGAGCCTCGACAGAACTGGCCTCCTAGTCATATTAATCCATTCACTAGCCTGGGGTTGCAAGAACTTTTTACATTATTTTTTGTTTTAGAGAGGCACATTTACTTCACAGTCTACTGTATCTGTTAGGTTCTACAGGCACGGGGCTCAGGGCCAACAGGTTTTGAGGGCCTATAGCAATATTTAGCCCGGAAAAAATGTTACATAGATAGTATATATAAAATCCTATATATGATATGCATCTATGTAGACAGCTATATATACAGTGTTTCTCTCTGTCATCCAGGCTGGAATGCAGTGGCACAATGTCAGCTCACTGCAACCTCTGCCTTCCAGGTTCAAGCGATTCTCCTCCCTCAGCCTCCTGAGTAGCTGGGATCACAGGCACCTGCCATCACGCCCGGCTAATTTTTTTGTATTTTAGTAGAGAGAGGATTTCGCCATATTGGCTAGGCTGGTCTTGAACTCCTGACCTCAAGTGATTCAACTGCCTCGGCCTCCCAAAGTGCTGGGATTATAGATGTGAGCCACTGGGCCCGGCCTTAGACAGCAAAATATAAATATGTTTTCCAACATATGAAAAAGAACCCCCCCCCGAAATCCAGTGGATTAAATGCCTATAATAGCTCATCAATTTTATCAACTCCATCAGTTCTTAAGCTTAGTACTCATTAAAAGCTTTATTTCATTTGGAAACAATCTGTATGTTAGATTTTCTCATTTCTGAGGAATTGTTTCAACATCAACTCCTTGGAGCCAAATAATTTTGAAAGCGAAATTTTGAAATCCTTCCATAGTTATGCTGCATGCTGTGGAATGAAGAGACTGCGGCTCACCAAGGCTCACAAAGGCCTTACCATGATCCCAGGTGTTCGGAAGTGGTGTGTGTTTCTTCCTCCCTCTCCTCACAGTTGCTGTCCCCCAGGGAAGAGGAAGTGACTTGCTTGTGGAATGTAACTGTTTGCACGCAAATCACTTATTTGGAACCAAAAATGGGGAGAAGGAAGTAGGAGCCATAGACTCAGGGCTTGATCAGGATTCTGCAAGCCTTAGAGTTCTCCACTCCCCACAACACACCTCTCACCTGGGCCGTTTAGAGGCATCCCCTGCCTCCCACTCTGTCTCTGCCTGAGGGCTACACTCCGTGCCCCTGCACCCCCCGCCCTACTCCGACCCCCACTCTAACAGGATTCAACTCCTTTATCTGACTGTGACTACAGGTGATGAGAGCTGGGAGGGTGACTTGGTTGGCCTTTCTTGCAGCTCCCACATTCTAAATCAGGAAGCATGCCGGAGTGGAGAATGAACAGCAAGAATATACACAGCCTGGAACTTCCAGTCTGAAATGTCTAGGGCATTTAGTATGAAAAAATCTGTTCATAATTGAAAAAACAAAACACCTAATGCAGGAACCAGAATTCTCTGCAACAAGCAACATTACCAAAAAAAGACCAGCCAAGAGAGCTTGCCAGAATTGGCTATAGAGCGTTTTACCAGGTAAACTCATCAGATGGAGCCATCTCTTTCCTTTGGGAGAACACTGACATTTAGGCTTTGGCTTCTCGGGATTCTGCTGGAGGACTTTTCAGTGGAATGCAATGACTCCTTCCTTCCTCCCTGAACTGAAATCCGGGCTATTACAATTCCAAATGGACACAGAGTCCTGCCAAGTTTATAGGAAATTGGAATGACAGCTTGGGTTCCCACCACTAAGGATAGCAGAAGCTGAATGCTCAGAGAATAAGTAACATTTCCCTGGTGATTCCCAGTGTGTCTATTTTTATTTTAAGGAGTTCTGTGTTTTCATTCAGTTTTGTGAATGGAGGAATCCATATGGAATTTTCACCAACTGTACTGAAATAAAAGCATGTAACTTTTCAGCAGTGTACTGAAATATCCACAAAGATTCAAGGTTAGGTTGGAAAGAATTCCAGACATTCGCTTTTGAAGACCTGTGAAAAATCTGCTAACTTCTAATGGGTACCTTCTGGGCACATGGCAAAGGACAATATCAGTTGCTAAATCCATCCACGTACAAGAGATATTGTCTTCAACAAAGCACAGTTCATCATTTAATATAAGTGACAAAGTAGCTGCTCTAAGATAAGCAGCTTGTATTAATAAATATGAAGTAGGAATATTTATATATTTTATTGAAAGTGCAGGATTTTGGGGGTGGAATGGGAAAAGAGATTGATGAGTGCCATGCATAAAACAGGTGTATTTTTATTGGTAATTCCTTGTAAGTTTTCTTGAACATGTATATTATTCATGACTATTTGAAATTATCTTGTTTGTTCATTTGTCCGTTTACTGATGGTGTGATTCCCAGCTTCTTCAGTGTCCACCTCCACCCCTTTATTTCCTCTGTAACATAAGCCCCACAAAACAGGGAGCTTACCTATCTTGACTCTCTACCTCCAGACCTAGAAAGAGTGTCCGAAACATGGTTCTAAGTAAATGGTTTTCTCCCCTCTTCATCCAAGAGACAAAAATTTCATTCTTTCCTTTTTTTAAAAAAAAAAAGGTTAGTAATGAAAAAAGATATTATACATATTCATACAGGTGACTGGGTTTTTGTTACAGTTGTTGCTGTTTGTCTTGCTTTATGGTACACGTTAATTGAACAATGTGCCCACATTATTCGTGTAAAAAATACGTCTTCTCTACCCAGCACTGTTCTCAGAAGGAAAAATCCTGTATCCATGGAGCTTACATTCCAGTGGAGAGAGACAGACAGTAAAACATAAATATATATTTTGTCAAGTGGGGATAAGTACTATGAAGAAAAGTAAAGCTGGATTTTAAAGGGGTGGTCAGGGAAGGTTTCTGATAAGGGGCCATCCTTATCAGAAATGAGAGCTTAGGAAGCTAAGCTTGCTGATAGCTGGCAGAAATGCTGCCTGGCTCAAAGCTGGACACATGCTTACCTCCTTTGTGGAAAAGCAGGGAGGCTGGAGCAGAGTGAGCCACAGGAGGGATGTAGGAGGTGCCGTGGGGGAGCTGCGGCAGGTCACAGAGGGCTTGGGGGCCTGGGCAGACTGTGGCTTCTACTCTGCATGACATGGGGAGGCCCCTCAAGGGTCTAGAATCAATGGGCACCATGATGTGGCTTAGATTCTAAAAGTCTTCCTCTGGCTGCTGTGTGGCAAAAAGAATGGGATGGGTGGCTTGGCAAGAGGGGAGGAACGAGACCAAGTAGGGGGCTTTGTAATAATCCAGGTGAGAGGGATGGCAACCCAGACTAGTGGAAGTGATGAGACGTGGTCAGATTTTGAATATGCTTTGAAGGCAGGGCCGGTGAGATTTGCTGATGATTTGAAAGTGGGACATGAGAGCAGGAGCCAGGGATAGTTTTGAGGCTGTCAGGCTGAGCACTTTGCCGAATGATTTCCTGGCCATTTAGCGAGATGGAGAAGCAGGCTTGAGGAGAACTCAAGGGTTGACTTTGGGTATAGGTCTGAGAAACTTTGTTGAGCCTGTAGGGAGAGGCCAAGTAGGCAGTCGCACGTAGGAGGGTAAAGTTCTAGCTTGAGACCTTCACTGGCATGGTGACCACTGAGCCCTGACAAGCCAAGGGCCCAAGAGGATGGGGCCAAACATGGGGCCAGTGTCAAGCGACACAGATGCCAAACTTACATGATCACAGTCCTCAAGTCTAGAACAATTCTCCTACATAGTTACCAAGGAAATCTACCAGGGTCGAGATTCCACCCCTCTGAGTAATTCAGGGGCCTTATTTAGTCTGTTTTCTTCATGCTAATGTTCTTTTCCTTTCTCCCTATACCCTTATGCTATTTATTGATCAAAGAACCATAAAGTTACTTGTTTTTAACAAGACAGAAGACCACAGCATGGACGTTTCACTTTAGGATTGAAACATTTGACTTTTTACTGCTAACTAATGGGCCTGCAGACTAGGAAACATAAAAGAACCCTCATTTGTATTCCTAATGAATAACCATCCTGTGTCTGGGAGAGCATGGCAGTAAATGACAGGTAAGGCTGGGGCAGGGAGGCTTCAGGTCCCTTCTTTGCAGAGGCCTAATGGACCAACAGTCCTGAGACTCTGAAGACTAATGTCAGGCAAGAATGTCCAGGGAGTCTGCCACTGTCTGCTCCAAAACAGGATTTAGTCCTTCCTAACCTTGGGAATTTCTGAAGCCCCAATTCCTTTATGACTGTTAACTCTACTATCCTTAGTCCCCGGGGATAATCAGCTGGTGGATTCCTTTTTCCTTGAACCTAAATCTGAAGCCCCATGGGCCTTTCCCATAGCACAAATAACATTCTATTCCTGTAGAATGTTGTCTCATTCACAGGAAGTCGTCTCTAAATTACATCACAGGCCAGTTCTACTGTATTCCATTGACGTTTATTATGGAACCATTGTAGGAATGACATGGTTCCTGTCTTCAAGAGCTAGCATATCCCATCCATTATGTTCAAGATTCTGGAGCTGGTGGCAGAGATAGGAGAAAGACAGATGACTGAAATCCCAGGATGTCTCATCATCCTCTCTATGTTATAGCAAATCTTTTCTCCAAACATTTCCCTAAGTTCACAGGGGTGAGTATATGACAAAGCATGATAACTTAGCTATGCCATTGGCTGACATGATGGAATGCTAAACACATTTATCTTTTATTTGAATATTTTACATGTGTTATGTCCTTGGTAAAGCCAGCTTCAGGAGTGGTAGGTACTTCTGTCATCTAAAGTAGATTAGAGGGGGGAAAAAGTGGGTTATATCAGCGTTGCAGAAAACCACTAGTCATCTCCCAGTATCTACCCTTCTCTTCTTCTATGGTAATAACATTAAAGCCCCAATTTTAAGCTGGGCATATAGCCACTTGTCATTAAGACTACATTTCCCAAATTCCCTTGTAGCTAGGTAGGCCGTAAGACTGAGGTCTGGCCGATGTGAGTAGGTTGAAGTGTCTAGGGGCAGCTCCTAGAAACCCACTTAAGAGGCATTGTGTATACACACTTTGCCTCTTCTTCATGCCTGCCTTTGTCCTGCTGTCTGAAATGCAAATACTGCCATCTTGGTTGAGTCCATGGATGATGAAACAAGAGAGAAGGAAGAGCCCCCCATGTACTGACTGTCGTCAAGGCCTTTTATATGATAGAGAATAAACTTTTATTTATTGGATGGTTGCTAGTCCTCACAGCTGAACCTAATACCAATTCAACTAGCTAAATATTCCTCCAATTAGAGTGCTTAGTGACAGGTTCCATAGTATCATTCTCAGCTGCTGAGAACAATGTGCTCATCCTGCCGAGTCATAGAATGTTTACTCCAAGAGATGGTAATATATCATCAAGATGATTCTAAAAGCCTAATGCAGCGAGCATCACTTAATACCTGAATACCAAAAAGTGAAAATAATGGTTTCATGTCTAATGGGACTTGAGTTAACATGTCCCCTCAGCCAAAGGGACTTGTGCTGGCACACACCACTGTCCTCTGCTTTTGTATTTCTACACATGGACTCTAGATATAGGTGAATAAAGCCAACATGGTTCCATTTTTTTTTTTTTTTTTGAGATGGAGTCTCGCTCTGCCGCCCAGGCTGGAGTGCAGGGGCGCAATCTCGGCTCAGTACAAGCTCTGCCTCCTGGGTTCACATGATTCTCCTGCCTCAGCCTCCCGAGTAGCTGGGACCATAGGCGCCTGCCACCACGCCCGGATAATTTTTGCTTGTATTTTTTAGTAGAGATGGCGTTTCACCGTGTTAGCCAGGATGGTCTCAATCTCCTGACCTTGTGATCCACCCATCTCAGCCTCCCAAAGTGCCGGATTACAGGCATGAGCCACCGCGCCTGGCCAAAGCCAACATGGTTTCTAAAGGCAGATGAGAGAAGTACCTACCACTCCTGAGGCTGGCTTTACCAAGGACATAACACATGTAAAATATTCAAACGATATAGAAGAAATGCATAGTAAAGGCCGGGCGCGGTGGCTCACGCCTGTAATCCCAGCACTTTGGGAGGCCGAGGCGGGCGGATCACAAGGTCAGGAGATCGAGACCATGGTGAAACCCCGTCTCTACTAAAAATACAAAAAAATTAGCTGGGCGCGGTGGCGGGCGCCTGTAGTCCCAGCTACTCGAGAGCCTGAGGCAGGAGAATGGCGTGAACCCGGGAGGCGGAGCTTGCAGTGAGCCGAGATCGCGCCACTGCACTCCAGCCTGGGCGACAGAGCAAGACACCGTCTCAAAAAAAAAAAAAAAAAAAAAGAAATGTATAGTAAAATGTGCCCCATATCCCATGACCCCTTACCTAAAAGTCATGATGTTAAAAGCTTTCAGGATATCCTTCTAGATATTTTCCTTGTATGTAGAACCCTTCTTTTTAAAACACACACACACACACACACACACACACACATATGGGATTGTACTGCACACACTTTAATATACTTTGCTTTTACATTTAATCATAGTTCTAAACATCTTTCCAAAACAGCATATATGCATCGACTTCCATCTGACTGCATAGAATTCCATTGTACAGTAGATGTACCATAATTTATTTCACCAATTTCCTGTTAATAGACCTTTGTTTCCAGAGTCTTGCTCTAGAAGTCTGGACAAAGATTGCTGCAACAGATTCCTTTGCACATCTATCTGTGTTCCAATACATTGGTACACAGAATTGGAGTTGCTAGGTTAAATCATATGTTAAGTATCTAAGTAGTGCTCCCTGCAGCTACGTTACCAGCAACTGTGCCAAAGCGGCTCTTCAAACTCAGATGGAAACCACAATTGGACATTAACTTTATTTCTTATTCACTTATTACTTTTGTTATTTAGGTTTCTATTCAGAGAAAGAATGACATCTGACTTTTCAAAAGACAAATGAGAAGCAGGTGAGTGATGTGCTTCAGTATAATGCTCTCTTTTGTTTAAAGTGCATTATGGGCAAAAGTTCTGTCTCACTACTGAAAAGATGCTAGTGATTATTCTTATTCAAGAATTCAAGATATAGGCAAACAGGAGGTCAAGGCTGCAGTGAGCTGTGATTGCACCACTGCACTCCAGCCAGGGCAACAGAGCGTGACGCTGTCAAAAAAAAAAAAAAAAAAAGATATAGGCATATTAAGCTCAAGAAATGATGGAACTAGCTGAAAATCATTGGAGAGGAAGAATAGGGAATTTTATATATCCATCAGGAATATAAAACCTGGTCTTCTAGATCCCAGGCTACAGAGAGGTTATTTCACCACAAATACAAAAGGACTTTGAAAATAGAATTATATTCTATATAGAATATAGGTAATAGAAAGATACCTTACGTAAAGGCCGGAAGAAGGTCCACATTTAGGGCTCGTCAATATACTGTGATCTCTGACCACCCATCCCTATACTTGACACTTCCCCTCCCTTCTCAGAATCTTTCAAAAGCAGTCTCAGAGTATATGCAGCAGTAGTAGTGGTGGTGATGGAGTTGTTTTTTTTTTTTCCTTTATCTCCAATATCCAGCAAGCTGCTTGGATAAATGCTTAAAACAAGATGAAAATCTTTGTCCTGAATCTGTACATCTGTGTACTCTTTTTACATCTGCTCTGCTGATATTTTCATGCTCCCTTGACTCCTGCCTGCTATTTTAGAAGAAGAGTTCTTTGTATCAAAGGAGGGGTAGGGGAGTTGGGCATTTCTTCTGCACTGGCGAAAGGCCTGCGGGGGAGCCTGAGCCCCAGCCTCATGTCAGGTGGCAGAGGCCCTACTGCTGGTCTTTCTTGGAGAGGCTGTCTTAGAAGTAGGTAGCACCCTCTCCTGGGCTAAATTCAAATGATCTATATTTGTCCTGAAATCATCTGGGATAATAACAGGCATCTCCTTTTCTCTGGCAAGCTCTGCGCCATCACTGCCCCCTCCTGGCCCCTTCTATTTTTTTTTTTTTGAATGCCGCATTGGACCATTTGCAAGTCCAAATAAGTCAGACTGGAGATTCTAAGTAAGACTGGTTAGGAAGTAGGAACTTATTTGAGTACTTACCGTGTGCAGGGCAGGGATGTGAATATAAAATGAAATAAAAGCTTGGAGTCATTATAGATGGAGAATATGAAGAATGAATGACTAAATGTTTATAAAATACTATTTAAACAATTCCCAACATGCTAGAGGAACTCTGCATATGGTATAAATCGTATAGCGGTGAGGTGATGTTTGCTACCCGGCAGTCTCTTCATGAAATGGCAGATGCTGAGAAAGGAGTTGTCCAAAGGAGGAGAGCAGAGATATACTGGAAGTTTCTTTTATTGAACAATTTAACAGAAAACTGCAAAATTAAAACCTTTAGGACTCTCCTACCACCACCTTCTACCCTCTTGTCTTTTCTTCACCAGTCATTTGTTTTTCTCAACAACATTTGCAGAAAATGAAGACATTTTAGTGATGCCTTCTCTTCTACTCAGCATTCTGGTTTCTGCTTCATCTGAACATTTACCCTAATACTTTATTGAACTCCATCTACATGCTACATACTGATGACCGTGGCTATTGTTCATTTTATCCCATAAGTCAAAGATTGTTTCTGTTTTGCATGTTCAATGTTCAGTGTAACAATAATGAAAAATAATGGTAATAGCTGTCACTTAGTGAGTTCTCACCCGACGCCAAGCACATAATCATTTACCGTTCTTTCATCTGATGCTTACAGTTACCTGATGGGATAAGAGCTTTATTATCCCAGTTTTTACAGATGAGAAAATTAAGGTTCAAAGCTATTTAGTAACTTGCCCAAGTTACAGAGATGGGATCTGAGCTTGGAAGTCTAGCTCTAAAGACCTAGTTTCTGTCCACTGTGAATATTATTCTGCTTAGCATTCACAAGTAATAGATGAACATTCAGGAATTCAGTGACTAAGGAAATAATCATGTTTCCAGGTATAGTTCATTGCATAAAAATTAATGTGACTTGGGACATCACAGAATTGAGCTAGGAGGGAAGTATAGCATTTCCAGTGTCTTTGGAGCAGTTTGTTAATAGAAGAAGTGTTGAGAGCTGGGTTGGCTTACTCCTAACAGAGCACAGAACACCAACCTCCAGGGACACAGCCAAGACTTACTGAATACTTACTATGTTCCAGGCAGTGGGCTCAAAGCCCAGCATGTTGTTCTATTTAATCCTCACGACAACCTCACCTTACAGAGGAGGCTCAGAAAGGTGAAGCAACTTGCCCAAGGTCATCCAGCTAGTGGTTGGTGGAGTCAGGACACTTCATTGTTCTGCTTGACTCCTCTCAGGTGCCCCTGGGGAGACTTCAGATTGTCTTACAGGCCCCAGCTTCCCAAAGGATGCCCTCTGAATGGGGAGGAGCTTAGAGGGAGGATCAGGGTCTACCAGGAGTCTGCCAAAGGTGTGTGCTGGGAAATGCTCCTGGTCTGGAGGGTTTGAGGGAGCATGTCTGCTCCAAGAAAATCCAAATGGGCTTAAAAGAATCATGTCAAGGCCCAGGATAAGACTGCAAATATGTTTGGAATCTAAGCCTGTAAAACCTGTAAAATGTGTCCTCTAGTTATCTTGTTTTTTTTTTTTTTTCTTTTTTTGAGACAAGATCTCACTCTGTCCCCCAGGCTGGAGTGTGGTGGGGCAATCATGGCTCACTGATGTCTCAACCTCCCAGGTTCAAGCGATCCTCCCGCTTCAGTCTCCCAAGTAGCTGGGACTACAGGCACTATGCCCAGCTATTTTTGTTGTTGTTGTTACTGTTTTGTGGAGACAGGGTCTCGCTATGTTGCCAAAACTCCCGGACTCAAGTAATCCGTCCACGTTAGCCTTCCAAAGTGCTGGGGTCACAGGCATGGGCCACCACTGCAGGCATAAGGCCTTTAGGTATCTTTAGAAGTCGGAATGTGTCTTATAATTTTATAGTACCTAACTTTGCTGGCCATACCATAGGTACTTAATAGATAAGAAGGAACAAGTGAATGAATGAATGAATGAATGAATGAATGAATGAATGAATGACAAGGAGAAGGCAGCCTATGTGTGGGTAGCAGTCTGCTTAGGAACCCTTTCCTCCAGATACACGTATAAAGTAATGGTTCTGGTTGCTCTTATGAAAAGTTTGTGAAATATGTTTTCAAGTTGGATTTGAGTGTGGGGCTCTGGAGACAGTGTCTGGGTTCAAATTCTTGCTCTGCCACCCGTAGTGATTGTCTGTGGCAAGTCAGTGAACCTATCCAGGCCCCTTGCTGTGAGTTGCAGGTGAAGCACCTGGCTAGAGGACGCACTTGGTAAATCCCTGCTATGCTAATCACAGTACCGAAGCCCAGTCCAGCTGGAGGCAGTGCATCCGCCGTGGTTTACAAAGGCACCGGGGAATTGTTTCCCTCAGCATGTGAGCGTAAAATTCTCAGTCCCAAGTTGAACCCAAATGTGCAGGAACAAACACCTGGCCCCAAATATAATTTCCTCCTGCAGCTCATTGCGGCCCCGAGGAAATCACCGGGGGAGGGCTCGGGAGTGCGGCGCGGCAGCCCCATAATTTCCAGGGCCCTTCTCCTACACTGACACGTAATTGTCAGATTGTTTTATGAGAGCAGCTTCCTGCCCGCTTCCTGCCTGGCTTCCAAATGTGCTCATTCCCGAGGAAGCCTCACTTCTCCTTCTCGCCCTTAATCGCTCCTTTCCTGCCCGCCCCGGCCCCCAGGCTGGGCGATTTCCTAAATCACTTGGAATTGGCTTCCAGCGCCGGCGCCCCGGGTGGGCTCCCGGAGCGCGCGGGCCTGTGACCCGGAGGTCAGAGATGCCTCCGTCCTGTTTGATGTCTTGCCCTGGAGGCCTTCCATCACCCACCCCCTTTCCCGTTCCCTCCGGAGCTGATTTGGCTTCTAAAGTCAGGGAGAGATAATTCCCTGATCTGCTTCTCTTTGCTCTCCCTCCTGGGCTGGAGAGCAGGAGCCCTGCCTGGGTCCTCAGCCCGCTCCCCTTCCCCACCCAAATGGGGCAATTCCAAATATTCCAGCCTGAAGGAACTCCTTTCCTTAGAACCATTTCCCTGTCTCTCCAAAAGCCAATTGTTAGGGGGAAGTGATAAGTCCTAACGCTTTTAGCTTAATATTCCCCATTTGAAGAATTTCCGAGGAAGCAGCATGGGGCTTTTTATAACCTAACTGTGTATTTTTTATTACTAAAGAAATATGCAATCACGGTAAAAATTTCAAACAGATCGTTTCCAGACGGAACTACAGTTAACAGTATTTTGAGTATCCTTCCAGAAGTGTTCCATACACATACAAGCATATAAAAGTATATCCTTTTTTTTTTTTTTTTTCTGTTTTACACAAATGGGAGCATATTGGACATCTTGTTCTACAACTTGCTATTTTTTATTTAGCACATTTTGGATGTTTTCCATTTCAATAAATCTAGCTTTACTCATTAAAAAAAATTATTACATCGGGAGGCTGAGGCAGGAGAATCTCTTGAACCTGATAGGTGGAGGTTGCAGTGAGCCAAGATCGGACCATTGCACTCCAGCCTGGGTAATAAGAACAAAACTCTGTTTCAAAAAAAAGAAAAAAACAGTTCATGCCAGTGAAAACTCCAGTAAAAGCGTGTGGTCGCACATACCATCACAAACACACATACAATCAAACTTTAACTTTGAACAGTCCTAAAATAAATTTTATTATTATTTAACTGTTTCCTTAAGGATGGGCTTCTAACCTTATTCCCAAATAATGACTGATTATTTTCTGTGATTCTCAGCTCATGAAAATTTGACCATTTTTTAATTATATTGTTTACCTACATCTTACTGATTTGAAGATCTCTTCATCTAAAGAGGAAAATAATGCTTTTCTTTTGTAGATTTTATCAGTAGTTCCCAACTTTATCATTTATCATTTAGGTTCGTTTATATTTTTCCCCAAATAATATTTCAAAAATTATTTAATATAGGCCGGGCATGGTGGCTCACGCCTGTAATCCCAGCACTTTGGGAGGCCGAGGTGGGCGGATCACGAGGTCAGGAGATCGAGACCATCCTGGCTAACACAGTGAAACCCCATCTCTACTAAAAATACAAAAAATTAGCTGGGTGTGGTGGCGGGCGCCTGTAGTCCCAGCTACTTGGGAGGCTGAGGCAGGAGAATGGCGTGAACCTGGGAGGTGGAGCTTGCAGTGAGTCGAGATTGCACCATTGCACTCCAGCCTGGGCGACACAGTGAGACTCCGTCTCAAAAAAAGAAAACAAAAAACAAACGCAAAATTATTTAATATAATAGTGAATTTGTCAAGTCTTTTGTTTTTTGCTTCTGTACATGCTTAGAAACCCTTCCATAAGCCAAGTGTGGTAGTTCATGCACCTGTAATCCCAGCACTTTGGGAGGCTGACGTGGGAGTGTATTGCTTGAGTCCAGGAGTTCAAGACCAGCCTGGGCAACATAGTGAGACTTCATCTCCACAAAAGCAAAATTTAAAAAATTAGCCAGGCATGGTGTTATGCACCTATGGTCCCAGCTACTTGGGAGGCTGAGGTGGGAATTTGAGCCCAGGTGGGCTTGAGCCTAGGAATTTGAGGCTGTGGTAAGCTATGATTGTGCCACTGCACTCCAGCCTAGACAACAGACTGAGACCTCAACTTAAAAAAGGAAGGAAGAAAGAAAGAGAGAGAGAAAAGAAGCCCACCCATAAACTAAGGATTTTTGAAAAATAACCCCTGTTTTCCTTTGTATTTTTCACATTTAAATCTTTAAAATGTTGAGGGAAAAATAAATCATATAATAGAGGCCAGACGTTATTCCCCACCTCCCTTATCAGGTGTTTTCATACTGTTCATTAACTAATGTGTTTTTTCTTGGCAGTTTTAAAAAATAAAATCTCTTCATATAAGGAAAACACTTATTGTTTCATAATGATAGCTTTCCCAATATGTGAAGCTCTTTAGAGAAGAAAATAATTTGATCCTTAGCATCTTTAAAGATGCTGAGACCCATCTTCCAGAAAAAACAGGTTCACTGCTAATATTTGACTGGTCTTTGTGAAGTGAGTGGCCTGTAAGATGGATTCTTAGAGGCTGTTTTCCCCTCATTCATTAGGCAAGCCCTCATTGCTACTGTGTAAAGTGGTCTATGGGATCACAGGAATGACTGTGTCTAATTTTTTCCCTCAGGAAGTATATAATCTAACAGGAAAATGTGGAGGAGTCTGGCTGTGTGTGTGTGTGTGTGTGTGTGTGTGTGTGTTTACAACTCACTAATGTACTGTGGATTCCTAGGGCTTTGAAAATGTAAAGAAAGGAGACTCAGATTTGTTTAGTTGATTATTTTAGGAAATACACTGTTGAATAGTTGAAAGTTGGAATAGAACATCAGAAAGTATTATAAGGTACATGCATTTTAGAAATGCATACTCTGTGTGAATATTCCTGTTTGTTTTCATTTGTCTAAGAAGCAAAGTCCTTTTTGGGCACAGCCCCCTCAGATTTAGAATTTCAGAGTCAGGAGATAGGAAGGAGAATAACTTGTTAGTTATTCCTGTATGTTGCTTATCATACCCATTTTACTGAATGAAAACTCCATGTCTTACCCACAGGTATTATTACCAAGTAGCAGAGGTAGAATTGCATGCAACTTTCTCAACTCAAGAGTTGCGGCGGACATTTTTAGTTGCCTACCCAGTAGCTACTCCCCCAACCCTTTCCTGGCTAAGAAAACTGATTTTGTATGAGGTGAGAGTGCCCAGCCTGAGGCAAGGATGCCACTGAATTCCTTTCCTAAATCTCCCTTTTATAGACTCTCTTTTGCAGCTAGGGGACTGTATTAGTTTGCTAGGGCTGTTATAACAAAATCCCAGACTGAGTGGCTTAGGCAACAGAAATTTATTTTCTGGGTTCTAGAGTCTAGAAATCCAAGATCAAAGTGTCAGCAGGGTTGGTTTCTCATGAGGCTCTTTCTGGCTTGCAAATGGCTGTTTTCTTGCTGCATCCTCACATGTCTTTCCTCTGTGCGTGCATGTACCTGGTGTCTCTCCGTGTCCAAATTTCCTCTTTTTTTTTTTAAAGACAGAGGTTCACTCTTATCACCTGGGCTGGAGTGTAGTGGCATGATCTCGACTGACTATAACCTCCGCCTCCTGAGTTTAAGTGATTCTCCTGCCTCAGCCTCTCAAGTTGCCGGGATTACAGGTGCCTGCCACCATACCTGGCTAATTTTTGTATTTTTAGCAGAGATGGGATTTTACCGTGTTGGCCAGGCTGGTCTCGAACTCCTGACCCCAAGTGATCCACCCGCTTCAGCCTCCCAAAGTGCTGGGATTACAGGCATGTGCTGCCGTGCCCAGCCCCAAATTTCCTCTTCTTACAAGGATGCCAGTGAGATTGGATTAGGGCCCACCCTAGTGGCTCCGTTTTAACCCTTTTAATGGCTCTATCTCCAAATAGATTCACATTCTGAGATACTAGAGATTAGAGTTGATAAATTTATGGGGGACACCATTCAGACCATAACAGGGACCAAATCTAGTCTGGCCATTGAGACCTAAGGAGAAATCTACTGGGTGCTACTGGGCTGGATTTCCTTCTCGGATCAGTAGGCGCTTGTGAAGAGAAAGCTTTTATTTCCCTGCCTGCCTCTCCTGCTTGGGACACTGACGCCTGGAGCTGTGGCAACTATCTCGTACTCATGAATTGAAAAGTATAAACACAAAAACCCTTTACGCTAGGTGTGGTTAAGCCGAAGAATGGGAAGACCTGCAACCTTCACAAAATTGTTGAGTTGTTGAATGAATCTTCAGATCATGCATTTCCAAACTTCTTGTTAAGTAAAGAGTAAAAGTCTATAGGAGCTCTGTTCTTGTTTACTAGGTTTTCTGTTATAACAGCCGAAAAACATGTCTAATATGCAACTTTACTGTTTCCTCACTGAACTATACTGACTCCAGGAAAAGCACGGCTGATCTGTCTTGTGTTAATTTTAAAACACTAGGGCCAAGTATGGTGGCTCATATCTGTAATCCCAGCACTTTGGAAGGCTGAGATGGGAGGATCACTTGAGGCCAGGAGTTTGAGATCAGCCTGGGCAACATAGCAAGCAAGACCTGTTTCTATAAAATGAAAAATAATTAGCTGGGTGAGGTGGCATATGCCTACAGTCCCAGCTACTTGGGGGGCTGAGGTTAGAGAATCTCTTGAGCCCAGGAAGTCGAGGCTGCAGTGAGCTATGATCATGCCACTGCACTGCAGTCTGGGTGACAAAATGAGAACGGGTCTCAAAAAATAAAAAATAAATAAATAAAAAGGAAAAAGAAAAACACTGGGATGCTGGGTAAACTTCTCCAGCTTCCCTCAACTGTTAAGGACCATCAGCCAAGAATTCACCCTAACCTTTCCTGAGCCCTTTTACCTTTTTATGTTCTGCCAACTCCCCAGGTAGAGAGTTTCAGGAGTTTACTTCCTGCTAAGTATGGTTTTTGTTTCCTTCTAAAATTACTCCTGTAAAGTTCTCAAAACTATCGGGGTTCTCATAGTCCAGGATTTGATGGACAAATCTACATTCTGTCTCTGCATGAACTCTGATTTTTATGGACCTTAAACTTACCTCTCTGTACGAGAGATTGGGTGTACCAAAAGGGATTTGATTTTCATTCTAGAGCCTTCTCTGCAGTTTTACTGTTCAGTTATTACTTTTTTTTTTTTTTTTTTTGAGACAAGAGTCTCACTCTGTCGCCCAGGCTGGAGTGCAGTGGCTGGATCTTGGCCCACTGCAAGCTCTGCCTCCCGGGTTTACGCCATTCTCCTGCCTCAGCCTCCCGAGTAGCTGGGACTACAGGCGCCCGCCACCTCGCCTGGCTAGTTTTTTGTATTTTCTAGTAGAGGCGGGGTTTCACTGTGTTAGCCAGGATGGTCTCAATCTCCTGACCTCGTGATCCACGTCTCGGCCTCCCAAAGTGCTGGGATTACAGGCTTGAGCCACCGCGCCCGGCCTCAGTTATTACTTTTATTATTTGTATGTACTTGTATCATTTGTACAATGAGTACAAATTGCAATAACCTGTAAGGTAGAGGAGGGAGGAAAACCAGAGCCCATCAGTCTTCCTTTTTCGAAGTAAGTGCCCTGAGTTTTCCTGCCTCATTCGATGTTATTTTGTCTCTTTGAGTTAACTTTCAAGAATGTGTTTCCTCCATCTTGTGAAAGGGAGAAATGGTAGAATGGTAGGTGCTAGGGTGTGGTAAGTGAGAAACAACCTTTGGAGTTACTCTCTCTGAATCTGAATTCTGCCTCTGCCTCCTTACCAGCTCTATGACCTTGGGCCCTACCCAGCCTCTCTAGGCTCCAGTTCCCTCATGTAAGACACGGAGATGTAATTAGTACCCATGCCATAGAGTTGTTGAGAGGTCTTAATATCTAATGGCGGGCCAGTGCATGGCTCAGAGCCTGCCTATCATAAACACTTGCTAAGTATCTATTGCTATTAGGTTTTTATGCTGTGCCATCATCATAGACTTTATTTTTTCATATTTGCAATTTTTTTTTTTTTTTTTTTTTTTTTTTTTTGAGGCAGAGTCTTGCTTTGTCGCCCAGGCTGGAGTGCAGTGGTGCAATCTCAGCTCACTGCAACCTCCGCCTCCCCAGTTCAAGTGATTCTCCTGGCTCAGCCTCCCGAGTAGCTGGGACTACAGGTGCACACCACCACACCTGGCTAACTTTCGTGTTTTTAGTAGAGATAGGGTTTCACCATGTTGGCCAGGATAGTGTTGATCTCCTGACCACGTGATCCACCCGCCTTGGCCTCCCAAAGTGCTGGGATTACAGACATGAGCCACCACGCCCAACTTTTTTTTTTTGAGACAGAGTCTTACTCTGTCACCAGGCTGGAGTGCAGTGATGCAATCTTGGCTCACTGTAACCTCTGCCTCCTGGATTCAAGCAATTCTCCTGCCCCGGCCTCCCTAGTAGCTGCGATTACAGGCACCCGCCACCACGCCCTGCTAATTTTTTTGTATTTTTAGTAGAGATGGGGTTTCACCACATTGGCCAGGATGGTCTTGAGCTCTTGACCTCGTGATCCGCCCGCCTTGGCCTCCCAAAGTGCTGGGATTACAGGTGTGAGCCACCGTGCCCAGCCTCATATTTGCATTTTTTGCTTCACATTTTGGCATAATTTTAGGGTCAAAGACAAATTACGAAGAGGGTACAGAGAATTTTCATATACTGCCGACTCAGTTTCCCCCATTGTTAACATTTTACATTGCCATGGTCCATTGGCAAAATTAAGAAACCAAGAGACATTGGTACATTACTAAGAACTAAAATATGAACTCTAGAATGCAATCCAGGGTACCACATTGCATTTAGCTGTCATGTCTCCCCAGGCTCCTCTGTTCTGAGAGTTGCCTAGTTTTCCCTTGTTTTTCAGGACCTTAACAGTCTTAAGAAGTGAGTCCTGGACTCTTGAGTAGATGCCAAAAAATCCATGCTACTTTCCCCAGTCCAAATCTTTTCTGTTCCAGAGACTTCTGAGCCCACAGGAAAGAGCAGAGAATATTAGTCAAAGGAAATTAACTGTCTTTTTTTTTTTCTCCTGAGACGGAGTTTCGCTCTTGTTGCCCAGGCTGGAGTGCAATGGTGCAATCTCGGCTTACCGCAACCTCCGCCTCCCGGGTTCAAGCAATTCTCCTGCCTCAGCCTCCCGAGTAGCTGGGACCACAGGCATGCACCACCATGCCTGGCTAATTTTGTATGTTTTTTAGTAGAGATGGGGCTTCTCCATGTTGGTCAGGCTGCTCTCAAACTCCCTACTTCAGGTGATCCGCCCGCCTTGGCTTCCCAAAGTGTTGGGATTACAGGCGTGAGCCACCGCGCCCTGCCTGAACTGTGTCTTCTAAATAATAAACTCTCTGAACAACTCTATGGCATGGACACTGATTTCATCTCCATGTCTTAGATGAGAGAACTGAATCTGAGAGAGGTTAAGGTTGTTTCCCCTTTGAGAGTGTACTCTGCCTTTGGGGGAGACCCTTTTAGATGACTCCATTTGCAAATGAAACTTGTCCAAGGAGGATAATGTGAGGACCAAGGGAAAGTTCTCATTGGCCCTCCAAAGTCTCGCTGAAAAATCACCTTGTGAAAAGCAGGTTAATTGGAGAAAAGACATACAAATGTACTTAACGTGTGCATACAAGAGCCTTCAGAATGAAGACACAATGACACAGGGGAAATTGTCTATTTTTGTGGTTAGGTTCAACAAAGTATAGGTAATTAGGTAGAAATATGACTGGACCAAACAGGTATGCTGTAATGCTAATAGACTAAGTGGGGAATCCCACCAGGCTTGTCTGTCTAGATTCTTCTTGACCTCTCTGAGCACGTGTTCCTTTCTTCTGGGTGTGAAGCAGGACCTTTTCTGGAATGGGAGTCTTATGGCCTGCAGTCAAACAAGGTAGGTCAGACCTTTTATTCTTGAGGTGGAGTCTCACTCTGTCGCCCAGGCTGGAGTGCAGTGGTGTGATCTCGGCTCACTGCAAGCTCTGCCTCCCGGGTTTACGCCATTCTCCTGCCTCAGCCTCCCAAGTAGCTGGAACCACAGGCGCCCGCCACTATGCCAGGCTAATTTTTTGTAAATTTTTTTTTTTTTTTTTTTTTTTTAGTAGAGATGGGGTTTCACCGTGTTAGCCAGGATGGTCTTGATCTCCTGACCTCGTGATATGCCCGCCTCGGCCTCCCAAAGTGCTGGGTTTACAGACGTGAGCCACCATGCCCGGGCCTTCCTTCCCGACCTGCCCTGCCCTTCCTTCTTTCAGTGGAATCTTACTGTGTCACACAGGCTGGAGTGCAGTGGTGCAATCTCAGCTCACTACAACCTCTGCCTCTTGGGTTCAAACAATTGTCCTGACTCAGCCTCTGGAGTAGCTGGGATTATAGGTGTGCGCCCCCATGCCCAGCTAATTTTTGTATTTTTAGTAGAGATGGGGTTTCGCCATGTTGGCCTGGCTAGTCTCAAACTCCTGACCTCAAGCCTCCAGCTGCCTCAGCCTCCCCTAAAGTGCTGGTATTACAGGTGTGAGCCACTGCACCAGGCCAGACCTTTTTTTTTTTTTTTTTTTTTTTTAATCGGCCATTTTTTGAAACAGAAAGGCAGAGTAAAAGTAAGCCTAATATTTTTAGGTTTTATGACTGGCTTTGGGGAAAAGGGGTTCTGGTTTTTACAACCCATCCTGGGGAAGAGGGATTCTAGTTTCCATGGCTTGCCCCGGGGAGAATGGGACTGAGAGACAGGAGGGCAAGGAAGGTCAGTGAAATGCTTTTGCTTCTGAGGCTGTTTCTCAGGCCTTCATTTTAGGATCTTGTTTTCTGAGCCCCAACAATGGAATGGGGATTTATGGGCAAAGTAGAACGTCCTGGGGAAATGTGGATGTATTTGTGGTAGCCTGAGGACGGCTGACTCTTGCTTCTTATTTCTGTTGGGCACTGGAGGACATCAGAAGTCCTTCTGGTCAACCTTCATCAGGAACACCCCTCCTTGGACCATGTTGGATAGCCCTATGGTTACCCCTTCAAGGGGTATGGTCCACAGCCCTACGGTTACTCCTTCGAGTTCCAGGTGTATGCAGGGAGGGGAGGAGAATGCATCGCTAAATGAAGAAGAAAGTCTTCAGTTAAGCTGATCCACAGTCCTACACTAGTACCTTCAGGGGCTTCTGACTTTTCCATTCATGGTCAAGTTCAGAGAGCCCTGAAGGACATCTGAGGCCCATTAAGTCCAGATTTACATTCTTCTCCAGCACATGGCAGTACTGCCAAAAGTTTGTTTATTTAACATAAAGTGCAATTAAAAAAAAATGTTTTAGCCCTTAGAGTACAGTAGTTTATGTGACTTCATGCCCCTCTTTCTGGGGTAGAATAAACAAAACAGGGTCAGTGCAAAGCCTATAGGGTTCTTCCTCTCTTCCCATGGATGCCTAGTCTTTTTGTTTGCTTGTTTGTTTGTTTATAATATTGTTGGTGAAACTTATATGTGGGAAGGAAAAAGATTGTTTTATTTTCTCTTGAACAGAGTTGTTTGTGTTCATATATCTGGAAGCTGATTAGTTTTGGAAAACCTAATTTCTCCTTATCACTTTTCAACTGACTTTATTCCTCCTACTTCAAGTTGCAAATTTAATTTTACTGACCATAATATGTGAAGTTTGGGGAAAAATCTTGGATGTAGTGGAACTAAAGAATCTAAAACTGTTCTTTGTGCAAATGGCGCGGGGGAGGGGACCAGAGGGCTGTGCCTGAACAGTTCTCCTTAAGGCTTCATCTAGCCTGCAGGGTTGACTGATCCCAGCAGAGCTTTTAAGCTCTTTGCCACTTTGGGGTGGAGTAGGGATCAAGATAGGGGACATGGCCAAGGAGGGCTGGGAAGACTAGTCAGAAGAAGAGAGATGACCTATAAATAATAAATTACGATTACAGTTTTCTAAAAAGATACAGGTCTTAGTATTAAACTTCTTGAAATGCTGCACAACTGTCAGTTATTGATGTGAAAAATTTATAGAAAAAGTCAATGCTTGGCTGGGCATGGTGGTTCACGCCAGTAATCACAGCACTTTGGGAGGCCGAGGCAGGCAGTTCACCTGAAGTCGGGAGTTTGAGACAAACCTGACCACCATGGTGAAACCCCGTCTGTACTAAAAGTACAAAAAATTAGCCAGGCGCGGTGGCGCATGCCTGTAATCCTAGCTACTTGGGAGGCTGAGGCAGGAGAATCGCTTGAACCTGGGAGGCGGAGGTTGCAGTGAGCTAAGATTGTGCCACTGCACCCCAGCCTGGCAACCTGGGCGGCAAGAGCAAAACTCTCTCTCAAAAAAAAAAAAAAGTCAATGCTTGACTAAAGATTTTTTTTTTTCCCTCAACATATTAATAGGTCAACTTCAATATGAGCAATTTTTCAAGGATTATCATACTCTGGGTTATGCTAGAGTTATATGGTATTAAATATTGCTAGAAATCAGTGGGCCCTGGTAGAAGTTTGGGTTTGTTTTTTGTTGCAGTTAAAGTCACGGTTATGGAATTTGGTTTTCCTGGAACCAAAAGTTCTTTGTTAAAATGCATATCCCTAAGAGATTCTAATTCTCATTGAAAGTTATTCTTGGGAATACATGGAGAAGTGTCTAGTTCTCGGTTCAGAGGAGAGACACCCAGATTGAGAGCCTTGTCGTGAGGTCCTATAGTTAAGGGTCCTGAAGGATGAGTCATGGTAGCTCTTGGAATAAACAGTCTCAGGGCAGGCGAGATGTGCAGAGTTCATACCAGGCCCTGGTGTAAAAGTGGTCAGCCTGGAGATGGGCAACACTGACTGTTACTTCTCACACAGCCTTGTTTTCATGCTGCTTCCTCTAAGGTCTTTCATCCTAATTCTAACACCCATCCTGACCACATGCTATCTCTGAGAGTCATTGAAAGGCACCACTTTTAAGAGAATGTGCCATGGGAAAGCAAGAGTGGCTCCACATCCTACCCACTCTTGGTTTGAGTCTGTTTCCTTAATAAGCCTGTTTCATGAGTCAAGAATATTCCATTAACCAAATGGATGCAGCTGCCAACAAGAATGTTCCAAAGAAAATAAATGAAAACGTGTCTACTTTGCACTGTTTTGATGGGCAGCTTCTTTTTTAAATCCTGGTGCCTGCTCTGTCTCAGGTTGTAGTTTATTAGAAAAAAACTTGTACTGAGACGCCTAGGAATGTTTTTCTGCAGTGATAACTCACAGCTCAAATTTTACAGTACTTTACACTCCTCTCTCCTCAGTGCTCAAGGCGCTGCCTGGTAAGAAGCTAAACATTTAAGGAGGCACATTAACTCTTTGGAGTCATTGGCTTGCAAATCTAAACACTGAATGCAATCACAACAAGATAATATTATTTTTATTTTAAAATATCTATTGAGATGACCCCCTATAAATGCTCTTTTATCATTGTGACAAGTCCATGTCAAGTGAATTTGAAAAGTGAAGAGAACTCTAGTAACATCAAATGACCAATGTCAATGTTTTCCTCCACATTAGCAAATGTGGAGTTCTTTTGGTAGAAACTGAGGACTTGGCCTGTCGTAAGTCTGACTTTCAGCTGGCTCATCTGTTCTGGGCCTCACAGACCAAACTCAAGGTGTTGGCAGGACCACGTTCCTTTTCTGGAGGCTCAGAGGAAGAATCCACTTCCAAACTCATTCAGCCTGTTGGCAGAATTCAGTTCCTTGTGGCTGCAGGACTGAGGATTTCTTTGCTGGCTGTCTTCTGAGAGCTGTGCTCAGCTCTTCATGGCTTCTCATGAGAAAGCCTTGCCAAGAAAAACAACAGACTGTTAGAACCTAAAGAAAGGACCTTAACCCTTATAAGGCTTGATGTCTGAGCTCTTGGAGGCCATCCAGGGCCATCAGGCACATGGATTTTTGATGCAGTGTCTCTTCTGGTTAGTTACTGGGCATTCAGGGTTCTTATAGTTTGGGTTAATTGTTTTCTGCTGTTCTCACCATTGCCCCCTTTCCCAAGACATCTCTCTGACAACTTGCCGAGATTCCTTGGTGTGGGAAGTAAGTTTCCATCTGGGTGATTGGAACTCATTGGGCCACCTCCACTGAATACTGTGGCCTTTTAAGGATTAGGGCTCCCATTACACAAGCTTGGTTTCAGACTTTTGATAAAAAAATCAATTTTGGCAGGGCACAGTGGCTCATGCCTGTAATCCTAGCACTCTGGGAGGCCAAGCCGGGTGGATCACGAGGTCAGGAGATCAAGAACATCCTGGCTAACATGGTAAAACCCTGTCTCTACTTAAAATAAAAAAAATTAGACAGGTGTGGTGGTGGGCACCTGTAATCCCAGCTACTCGGGAGGCTGAGACAGGAGAATTACTTGAACTCGGGAGGCAGAGGTTGCAGTGAGCTGAGATTGTGCCACTGCACTCCAGCCTGGGCGACAGAGTGAGACTCTGTCTCAAATCAATTTTATTGAGCTGTAGTCCACGTACCATAAAATGCACCCATTTAAAATTCCATAATGTTGGGATCTGAAAAAATTATACATCCAAGCCAGGCGCAGTGGCTTACGCCTGTAATCCCAGCACTTGGGGAGGCCAAGGCAGGCAGATCACAAAGTCAGGAGATCGAGACCGTCCTGGCTAATACGGTGAAACCCCATCTCTACTAAAAATACAAAAATTAGCTGGGTGTGGTGGCACACACCAGTAATCCCAGCTACTAGGGAGGCTGAGGCAGGAGAATCGCTTGAACCCAGGAGGCAGACATTGTAGTGAGCCAAGATCTCACCACTGCACTCCATCCTGGGCGACAGAGGGAGACTCCATCTCAAAAGAAAAAAAGTTACATATCCAGGACAACCACCATGATCAAGATGTATATTTCCATTACCCCCAAAAGTTTCCTTGGGCCCCCTCCCTGTCAGTCCTCACCGCCCATTTCTCCCCATCGTTACCCCTGGCAGTCACTGAACTGCTGTGATTTGATTTGTCTTTTCTACATTTTCATATAAATGGAGTTATATATACCTATATGTGTATGTCTATACACACAATTTTTTTTGTCTGATTTACTCCGTGTAATTTTTTTTTTTTTTTTTTTTGGAGACGGGGTCTTGCTCTGTCGCCCAGGCTAGAGTGCAGTGGCGTGGTCTCGGCTCACTGCAAGCTCCGCCTCCCAGGTTCACGCCATTCTCCTGCCTCAGCCTCCCGAGTAGCCGGGACTACAGGCGCCCGCCACAACGCCGACTAATTCTTTTGTATTTTTAGTAGAGACGGGGTTTCACCATGTTAGCCAGGATGTTCTCAGTCTCCCGACCTCGTGATCCACCTGCCTCGGCCTCCCAAAGTGCTGGGATTACAGGCTTGAGCCACTGCGCCCAGCCTTTTTTTGATGTGCGTCTTTGTTTGTTTTGAGAGGGAGTCTCACTCTGTCGCCCGGGCTGGAGTGCAGTGGTGCAATGTTGCCTCAGCCTCCAGAGTAGCTGGGATTACAGGCGCCTGCCACGACGCCTGGCTAATTTTTATATTTTGGCAGAGACAGGGTTTCACTATGTTGGCTGGGCTGGTCTCGAGCTCCTGACCTCAAGTGATCCACCCGCCTTGGCTTCCCAAAGTGCCGGGATTACAGGCGTGAGCCACCGTGCCTGGCCAGTGATGTTTTTGAGTTTCATCCATGTTCTTATAGAGATCAGTAGTTGGTTCCTCTTTATTGCTGAGTAGTTTTCTGTTACGTGAATATATCACAACTATCCTTTTTCTTTATTTCTAGAATAAATTTGCTAATGTTTTGTTAAGGATTTTTGCATCTATGTTCATAAAGGATATTGGTTTATTGTTTTCTTTTAATGTCTTTGTCTGGTTTTGGTATCAGGGTAATACTGGCCACATAAATTGGGTTGGGAAGTACTTTGGATATTTATTTCCAGGTGGTTTTTCTTGGCCATCTGTTGGGCACTACTGCCCCAAGAGGCCCAGCGATGTCCTTCAAAGAGGTTTTTTATAGGTCCAGGGAGGGTGAGAAACCCCTGGCACTGCTCTCAATGTTTTGTGGCTTAGCAGCTATTCGCTGTTCCTGTTTGGTGTATGGTGTGCCAATAGGGTGCAGACGTCCAAACACTGTACACGGAAACTCCAAAACCCTGGCCTTCTATTGCAGCCGCCCTCTCAAATCTGGCTGCTTCTGCTTTTTTGACACAAGACAGTGGCCTCCATCCTTCCCTCTGGAATGATCCAATGAAACCCCCCTAAACCAAAAAATGTAGTTTACTTTTGTGTGTGTGTGTATGATGGAGTCTCTCTCTGTCGCGCAGGCTGGAGTGCAGTGGTGCGACCTCAGCTCACTGCAACCTCGCCTCCTGGGTTCAAGTGATTCTCCTGCCTCAGCCTCCCGAATAGCTGGGACTACAGGCGCCCACCACCACAACTGGCTAATTTTTTGTATTTTTAGTAGAGACGGGATTTCACCATGTTAGCCAGGATGGTCTTGATCTCCTGACCTTGTGATCTGCCCGCCTCAGCCTCCCAGAGTGCTGGAATTACAGGCATGAGCCACCGCACTCGGCCAAAATGTAGTTGACTTCTAAGAGAAGGGGTGAGGGAGAGGGAAGGGAAGGAGAGAGGTTGGTGACAGGGATAGGGTGCTCAGATCTTTAAAAACAAATTCAGACCTTACCTGAGAGTGGAATGGGGAAAGGAGACAATTTCATGTTCCCTGGTAAGTGCCCAGAAGCAGGAGTTCAAGAAAAATAGTTGGGTTTTGCCTTAAACACCCTCTGTAAGGCAAACCCAGGAAATTTTAGATCCATATATAAACTTCTAGAAAAGGAATCTTACACATCATATAATGTCCTCCTCAACCATTTATCTTTTACAAATGTGGAGACTGTCCCTCATCTCCGCCCGTTACAGATAGCCAAAGATGCTTGAAAACCACTATTTTATGAGGTTTTGGGGGCCTTAGGCAAATAACATTCCTGCTGATGTAGGCTGATTCCTCAGCTATCCTGAGTTGGCATGCAGATCGGGCTGTAGGGGTTCTGGCTCGCAAAATCTGGACAAAGAACACATTATAATGACTTCCAGCCTGGGATGGAGTCTACTGCATCATGCGAGGTAAACTCCCATGATCTTCAAGGGCCTTTATTGCTGGTGTTTGGTGCTAAATATTACAGCAAAACAACATCAGCAACACATAGACTCTGATTTATATTGTGTGAGCTTGTGTCTGTGTACACACAAACAGCTATGGTTATTCTATTACTAAGGCATTAGTACATCGAAAGTGGACTGTTCAGCATTTGGAGAGCCCACTTCCCTATGTTGTTTGGGAGAGTCACCATAGATTTCCAAGGGGCTGGAACAAGTTACTTGAGCCACTGTCATTTGCAGAGACCTGAGGATGTCAGTCCCCATTACCAGATAACCTCGCTGTAAACCAGGTATGTTGCTTAGATGGGAAACTGGAACTGAGTGGAAGGTTTACAAAGAAAATGGGTCTGCGCCAGGCGCAGTGACTCATTCCTGTAATCCCAGCACTTTGGGAGGCTGAGGCAGGTGGATCACTTGAGGTTAGGAGTTTGAGACTAACCTGGCCAACATTGTGAAACTCCATCTCTACTAAAAATACAAAAATTAGCCGGATGTGTTTGGCGGGCGCCTGTAATCCCAGCTACTCAGGAGGCTGAGGCAGGACAATCGTTTGAACCCGGGAGGCAGAGGTTGCAGTGAGCCGAGATCACGCCTTTTCACTCCAGCCTGGGAGACAAGAGTGAAACTCCGTCTCAAAAAAAGAAAAAGGGTCTGGTTTGTTAGAGAAGCTGGGGTTTGACCCTGAATACAGCAAGATACTTGGATAGATGAGTTTCCAGGAGCCAACGAAACAAGGTTTTGGTGGGAGAATGTATAGTAGGGAGGCAAGTGGGGGTACCCCTCAGGGTGGAGGCATGCAGTCAAGACCTTGTTTTAGTGGCTGCTTGAGAGAATGAAAAGGACCTAAGACAGGCTGTGAAGTCACCAAGTTCAGGTTCAGCCTCTGCCACAAAATACTTTTGTGTCCTTGGGCCCATCGCTTACTCTCTTGGGACCTTAGTCTCCCCATTTATAAAAAGAAAGAGAGTTTAGTGATTGCTCATTCCCTGCTGCTGCTGAGTCATGGGAAGCCTCAGGTGTGGCCTTGATTTGGCTTCAGTCATGACCCACCGCCATGGTCCAGGAAGCCACTGCTGCAGGAAGTGTCCTGGACGTTAACACTGCTTTACAGGAAGTGCTGACCGCCCTCATCCATGATGGCCCAGCATAAGGATTTACAAAGCTGCCAGAGCCTTAGATGAGTGCCAAGCCCATCTCTGTGAGCCTGCATGATGAGCCCACCTCTGTCAAGTCAGGCGAGGCCCTTTGTGTTGAACTCCAACAGACTTAAGGGAGGGTGATGACAGAAGAAGCCAAAGGGACAGGTAGGTGGCTCCTGTGAAATTGACAGAGAGGGAAGACCCTGTACAGTGGTCACTTGTGTTGTGTCATAGTTAAGAACTGTGGCAAAGAATCTCAGGTGGAGGATGTTACTGAAGAGTACTTCAAATGCAGAAATGAACAAACAAACTGGGGGTCGTGGCTCGTGCCTGTAATCCCAGCACTTTGGGAGGATGAGGTGGGGGGACCACTTGAGCCCGAGAGGTTGAAGCTGTAGTTTGCATCATTGCACTCCAGTCACCCTGTCTGAAAAAAGAAGAAGAAAAAGAAGGGTGGAAGAGGGGAATGGAGAGGAGGGAGGAGAAGAAGAAATGAACAAATAAAAAATTTGGCTACCAGAAAAAAAAAAGAGACTGGTGATTAAATGATGTCTAGATTTTTAAGTCCTAGAACTATGTGAGGAAATAATTGTGCTTTATTTTTGTTTGCTTGTTTCTTTTATAATGTTCTATATAAAATTACCAGCTGGTCTGAGACAGAAGCAGAAACAGAAAGGGAATTTTGTCAATGCTTCAGCTAGAGACAGGGTCAGACACAGCTGAAGGACCTTAAAGCAGAGAGCAGAAAGTCAGGGGACAAGCATCTGACACTGCCAATCATTCATTCCTTCCAGACTGTGCTCTCTTTCTTTAGAAGACTTTGAGTTTGATTTAATGACATAATGCCTTTGCTAAAGGGAACTTCGTACGTTCTGAGATCCTGAAGACCTAAGCAAACTCTGCATACTTTCCTAACTTTCTTTACGTTGTCAACAATGAGGTAGGTTTTTTTTTTTTTTTTTTTTTTTAGTAGAGACGGGGTTTCACTGTGTTAGCCAGGATGGTCTCGACCTCCTGACCTCGTGATCCACCCGCCTCGGCCTCCCAAAGTGCTGGGATTACAAGCGTGAGCCACCGCGCCTGGCCGAGGTAGGTTTTTTTATTTTTTATTTTTTTGAGACAAAGTCTCGCTCTATTGCTCAGGCTGGAGTTCAGTGGCGTGATCTCGGCTCACTGCAAGCTCCGCCTCCTGGGTTCATGCCATTCTCCTGCCTCAGGCTCCCGAGTAGCCGCCCCCACGCCCGCCTAATTTTTTGTAGTTTTAGTAGAGATGGGGTTTCACCATGTTAGCCAGGATACTCTCGATCTCCTGACCTCGTGATCCGCCCGCCTCGGCCTCCCAAAGTGCTGGGATTACAGGCGTGAGGCCTCACGCCTGGCCACAATGAGGTAGGTCTTTATAAACAATTATAGCGAGCGCACGTGTTGAAAGCTCTTGGAGCCCATAGTGCATTGTTTGCTCAGCATCCCCAGCTTTCACAAAATCAGTTCCTGTCTTCTGGAAATGGCTCCGCATCACTCCAGCCTCACCTGCCCATACCTCTCCCCCCAGCCTCAGGGGCCAGCAGGCACATTTATACAGCATCATCACCTCGTGCTTCCTTGCTAGAAATATGCTCATTTTGAGACCGAGAAAGCATCAAAGGAAATGTTTTGGAGTGACGTTGGCTATGGAGCTCAGAATTTTCATGAGCAAATACAGGAAGAATAGATTTGGGACTAAGGAAGGGAAAGCAGGTGACTCTCAGGGTGTTTGTGGATTATCCACATGTCAATGGCCAGTGGGCAGTTAAACATACTGACCTGCAGTTCCCAAAAGAAAAGAAGCTGCAGACGTAGATTGAGAGCCACCGGGAAACAGGCTGTCCTTGAAGGGATGAGAACAGCTGTAGCTACCCAAGGAGAGTGGAAGAGGCCAAGAACAGACCCTTATATGAAAGAAGAGGAGGAAAAGCCAGCCAAAAACGATTGCAAATGTGAGAGGAGCTGTGGGTCTGAGGAGACAGCCTGTGACTCATATGGGTGCCCCCTGTGTTTCACAAACCACTGGTTTTCAGTATTTTTTGTCTAGGATGCCAACATTTGCAGATACAGTCATGTTCCTGCTTGTCTAGTGATCTGTCCACATGCACCATTAATTCCTAACTGGGTGAGATAAAATATCTGGCCTTGTGTCTGCCATTCCGTTCCGATTGCAAAGGTATTTGTTACAACTTTTTGGAAAAGATCCAAGTGACTGGGTAGCAATGTCATAGCCCTGCTAACTTATTGTAGGCCAAAAAAGATAGAATTAGAATCTATCTTTAGGTTTCTTGATTTCTTATTTTGATGGAAAAAATGGGCTCTGTAACTACCTTCTTGTAGGGAACCAGCAAAGGAAGACAGGCTGGTACTGGTGGGTCAGTGAGAGCATCACAGATTCAGGTCCAGTTTTTGGTCTTGTCCCACCACTTGGGACTATCTCCTTCAAGTATTACCAATGTTTCACCAGAAATGAGATAGAGTAAGAATCATGGCTGCCTGAATACCACCTAGTTTCTTCCTCTCATTTCCATGATACCGGAGTTAAAAACATAGAAATATTGGTTTGGTTGTGTGAATATTTTTGTGTTTCAGTTCACCAGTCATGGAAAATAAATGGACATGGTTGCAGTTTGAACGACATCCCTGAGGTTTATTTATGTATTTAAAACGTAAGTTTAGTTTTGCAGTTGAGTAAAAGAAGGAGTACTTGGGCTAAGTTCAAAATTCACAAAAAGTACAACTTTTGGTTCACAGTGTGGGTCAAAGCCCTAGCTATTTATTCTTAGCTGTCTTTTTCAGAGAGAAGTTGAGAAAACATCTTCCCCTTTACTAGAAAGGCCTATGAAAAATGGGTTACTTAATGTTCCTCCTCTATTTTCCTCTGGGTAAAGGCACATGTTCCTAAATTTAGTAAACTTGAAGTAGATCTTTCTCCCCTTGTCACATCCTTCCTGTTTTGTTCATGATCTAGGGGATTGGGAGAAGTATTTTTTTTAAGTAGGGTTGCTGTTTCTCTTTCTGCTTGAGCATTAAGGATAGATCCTATGTAGTAATTCCTGAGCATCCTGCCCTCAACAGAAGACCAGTGATGAGGTTAATGAGGTGTTGGAAGACGGCAAAACCAACTCCAGTGTTACGCTTTCCAGCTTTTTAATTAGCAGTCCTGATGAATGGCTTGCTTATAAAATACTCTTTCACTGGGTGACACCCCTACCCGGACAGGAGAGACGAGGAAGCGCATGGTGAGATAAAACAGGGCAGTCAGTCCTCTGCTTTCTCCCAAGTTTGTCCAGCTCACATCCAGGGCCTGTAGCTGTCTGTAGCTGCCATAAATAATGTCCCAGGGGCTTCCAGAGGCTTCCAAAGGCTAGAGCTGCCAGTGCAGCATGAATTATCACGGAAACATGAGATAGCTGGGAGCTTTCTCTTGGCATTTTTCTCCTGCAGACCACTGGGCTGGATCCAGGGTCTCCCACAGTTTTTTGTGTGTGTTTATTAGATGGAGCCTATATGGGCTGTTGTGGAACTGGGTACTTCCAGGTACTCACAGTAATGAAACCAGAAGGTTTTCAGGGGCTATCCTTATTAAACAACCTAGGAGACTTGTGCTTTAAGAACATGCCAGTGAAGCACCTAAGAGGAAGGATTCTGAGCACTGCCCTCATTGTGCTGTGATAGATGTGTGTTCCGGTATTTTCCAGGACTCTGTAGACATTATCACTGGGACACAGCCATGTTTCTTTTTCCCAAATGAAAGAAGTTTTGTCCAGGAAAGACATCAAGGCTGAAAAGACAGTGTGACTACATGTGGGTGGATGAGGTGCAGGGGAAGAATCTCTTCGAGGAATAGAAATATAACTCCTGTATTGTAATTGTACAAGTTGTGTTTCCCCCCAGACTGATCTTTGGACAATTTTAAGAGATTAAGAAACCCACAGATATTATACTCAATATCTGGGTGACGGATTCATTTGTACTAAAATGTCAGCATCATGCGATACACCTTTGTAACGTGTCTGTACATGTACTCCTTGATTCTAAAATAAAAGTAGAAAAAAGAAACAGGAAATCAGAGTTGTAAGAGCAGTGATAGCAATTGGTGCCATTTCACCTTCTACTCCACTTTTAGAAAATAACTTGGCTGAGCACAGTGGCTCATACCTCTAATCCCAGCACTTTGGGAGGCTGAGGTGGGCCGATCAGGAGTTCGTGACCAGCCTGACCAACATGGTGAAATGCGTCTCTACTAAAAATACAAAAATTAGCCTGGTGTGGTGGCACACACCTATAATCCCAGCTACTTTGAAGGAGGAGAATTGCTTGAACCCAGGAGGTGGAGGTTGCGGTGAGCTGAGGTCACGCCACTGCACTCCAGCCTGGGTGACAGGGTGAGACTCCGTCTCAAAAAAACAAACAAAAACTTGATTTTTAAAAAATTTGGTGACTCATTCTGTGAATTTTAACATGTGTATAGATTCTTGTAACCACCACCATAATCAGGGGTCAGAACAGTTCCATCACCCACCCCCACTAAGCTCCCTTGTGCTGTCTCTTTATAAGCATATGCTGGCCCCTAACCTCTGCCAACCACTCATCAGTTCTCTATCCCTATAGTTTTGTCTTCTCAAGAATGTCATGTGCATGGAATCCTACAGCATGTCACCTTTTTGAGATGGGCTTGTTTGACTCACCAAAATGCCTTTGGGATCAATCCAAGTTGTGTGTATATCAATAGTTGGTTCCATTTTATTTCAACACATGGATGTACCACCATTTGATTATTCATTCACTTGATGAAGGACATTTGAGTTGTTTCCAGTGATTCAAGTCCTTTATTATTATTTTTAATTGTGCTAAAACATATAACATATAATTTTCCCCTTTAGCTATCTTGAAACGTACAAATCAGTACCTGGTATTAATTACGTTCACACTGTTGTGCAACCATCACTACTATCTGTTTCCAAAATGTTTCCATCACCCCACATAGAAACTGTGTAACCATTAAGCAATAACTCTCCATTTCCCCCAGCTCCTGGCAACTTCTCGTCTTCTTTTTATCTCTATGAATTTGCCTATTCTAGATATTCTCATATAAATGGAATCATACAATACTCGGCCTTTCGTGTCTGGGTTTTTTCACTTAGCATAATGTTTTTAAGGTTCATCCATGTTGTAGCATGTATCAGCACTTCATTCCTTTTTATGGCTGAGTACTATTCCATTACATGTATACAACACATTTTCTTTATCCACTCTTGTAGGGAACACTTGGGTTATTTATACTGTTTGGTTATTGTGAATAATGTTGCTATTCATATTGACATACAAGTATTTGTTTGTGTCCCTGCTTTTAATTTTTTTTTTTTTTTTTGAGATAGGATGTCACTCTGTCGCCCCGGCTGGAGTACAGTGGCATGATCTCGGTTCACTGCAGCCTCAACCTCCCCAGTTCAAGCAATTCTTCCACCTTAGCCTCCAGAGTACAGGCACACACCACCACACCCGACTAATTTTCTTTTCTTTTCTTTTCTTTTTTGGTATTTTTGAGATGGGCTTTCACCACATTGCCCAGGCTGGTCTTGAATTCCTGGGCTCACGTGATCCACCCGCCTCGGCTTCCCAAAATACTGGGATTACAGGTGTGAGCCACTGTGCCTGATCTTTTTTTTTTTTTTTTTTTTTTTTTTGGAGACAGGGTCTTGCTCTGTCACCCAGGCTGTAGTGCAGTGGTGTGATCTTGGCTCATTGCAGCCTCAGCTTCCTGGGCTCACCTGCTTTTAATTCTTTTGCCACCCCTACTTTTTAATTTAAATTGGCAGGGGAAGGAAGATTTTAGTTCTAGGAATCTGATATTTTGTATGAATCTAGTCATTGTTCTTTGTATTTTGTAAGCTTAAAGGATTTTAGGAATTCTACCCATTTTTTTGTCCATTAATGTCCCTTGTGTCCTGAGAGGAGGAAGACGGTAGTCAGAATTTGGTTATGGGAAAAGGGGACTCGTGGAAATGACCCAGGGCCCACTGTGGGGGAGCCAGCGTCTGTTTGTGTGCCCTGGCTTAGGTCGTGGTGTAATCATTTGCTTGGGTCTGGAAGTAGTCTTTGATAACGTCTCATGTGATCGACTTTGGCCCTTGCTTCATTTCTCCACAGGGTTTGCCAGGCCATTAGGAGAAGACTTAAGGAGATAGGGGCCAAAAGTACCATGTGGGAAGAAGCTTTCACACTCTGCAGGATCTGTTTTTATTTGTAAGATGTGTCTGAACCTACCCAGACTCAGAGCTCAGCTAATTCCACACCCATTTAGAATGACTGGTAGTAGGGCCAGTTTGAACTGTAGTGTTTGGGAAATAGATTATGATTACCTTCACGGATACACCTTCAAAGAACTTAATAGACTTTCTTTAATTAAGTGATAGCTATAATTTATATTTAAGTAGCTTCATGTGTATACAGTAGGGGCTAAAGTCATTAAAAAGCAATGGTATTTTTAAGTAGTGCAGTTTCTCTTCCAATGTTGCTAGTTGGCCTATTAAATTTCCCCTGATAAACATTGTAAAGATAGGAGTTCAGTCTAGCCTTTCTTATCATGAATTGCCACTCCATAGAGACTAAGAAGTATAAGGTTATCATTCTCTACAGCTGGGCTTGCCCTCTTTGTTGACTGGATATATAGCAGAATTTTGTTTTGTTTTTTTTTATGTGCATAAGCATTCTTTTGCCCCTAGAGTGTAACAAACCCTCCTCTTTACCAGTCCCCTGCTGTAGCCTTCCGCCAAGCCTAATATTCTCACCCCAAGAGATTCTTTTGGCTTAAAACCCTTCTTTCCAGGAAGTTGTTAAATCTAACAGAGAGAAAGTGAGAGAGAGAGAGAGAGAGAGAGAGAACCAGAGTCCACATACACATTGTTAAGTGTCAGAGAGTTCTAGGAGGGGTGTGTGTGTGTGGGGGGGGGGGGGGGATGAGTGTGTACGTGTGTGTGTCTGTGTGTTTCTGTTTTCTTTTGAAAGGATGAAAGGACTGTAAACCTATTCTGGATCACCTGGATGATCACTCGGGGAGTGTCTGACCACACTCTTTCAGTTTCCAGGTTTGCATGGAAGTTGATGCTCACACAGGGACCAAGGGAAGGCTAATACTACCCTATCGCAAGGTAGACTGAAGAGAAGACAGAGTGTGAAAACTAAGTCATCAGTGGCTCACACTAAGGCATTCCAAACTCAAAAAAGCCTGGTGGTTGATGGCCTTATTCATTGCGGGTGAAGGTGAACACAGAGCCAGCTTTGTAGGTCCTAAGGTCATTAGGATTTTTTCATTGAATAGTCTTTTGGGATTAAATTGATTAGCCTTTAAAAATAATGGAACAGAGGTTAACATGGGTTTATCATTAAAAAGGAGTAATTACAATAATGATAATAATAACTTATGAAGCCCTTTGTGTGTCCTGGGCACAAGGCTAAATGCTTTCCTTGCATTGTTGCATTGAATCTTCACAACTTCCCCATGAGTAAGTATTCTTACTATATCCACTTTACAGAAAAGCGGATAGAAACTAAGAGGTTCAGTCACTTACCCAAATCACACAGTGGGATTTAAACCCAGGCAGTCTGACTCCAGACCCATCATCGTAAGCCACTATGCTGGCCTCCCACAGTGAAACAGAAAGCATAAAACTATATTGCAGGATTCTAGTTTCTCAGAATCTGGTATTTTGTCTGTGGAAACAACTCAAGCGTCCATCAACAGATAAATGGATGGTGCATTCTGTCACATTTATGTCAATGTTTTGGATTTTATTGGCACTGTAACTTTGTTTTTAATTTATAAATAAATCACATATATATTTACACGTTTGTTTGGGTTTAATAGTTGTTTACTATTAAACAACTTTATAGTTTAAAGAACTATAAGCATATGAGGTTTATACCTAGTTTTATATATTTGTGCATATTTTAGTAATATTATAATAAAAGCGGCTTAGGTCAACACTGGCAGGCCACAGTATTATGTCATTAACACCCTGAACACATTAACACTGTTTACTTTAAATAAAATCCCTTAATAGCCTAAGAGACTGAACCTATTTTGATGGCCGAGAATGAAGAGGTCATGAGAAGGTTCAAAACAGAAGTTCAGAAATGGATCTGCAGTTGGCTATGAGGCACCAACTGGGCGGGGTGATGGTTATTTCTCTCAGCTTTTTGAAGACCAGATTCTGCTGTCTCTCCTGGCCACTGTCGTCATGTTCAGAAGTCTGCTGCCACTGTAAATGCCACTGTGGAGGTCATTATTCTTTCCTCCAGCTATTTGTTTGTTTGTTTTTTGTTTTTGAGACAGAGTTTCACTCTTGTTGCCCAGGCTGGAGTGCCCAGGCTGGAGTGCAAAGATGCGATCTCAGTTCATCGCAACCTCCGCCTCCCAGGTTCAAGTGATTCTCCTGCCTCAGCCTCCCTGGGATTACAGGTATGCTCCACCACGCCCCACTAATTTTGTATTTTTAGTAGAGATGAGGTTTCACCATGTTGGTCAGGCTGGTCTCGAATTCCTGATCTCAGGTGATCCGCCTGCCTTGGCCTCCCAAAGTGCTGGGATTACAGGCGTGAGCCACCATGCCTGGCTCTTGCAGCTGGTTTTAACGTATTTCCTGTGTCATTCTTCACACTCACAAAGGTGTTCCTAGATGTGGATATGGTTTTATTTGTTCTGTAGGAGGCTCCATTTCCTTCCTGAACCTCAGGATTCTTGTCTTTCCTCAAAACTGGAAAATCATCTGTGATAATCTCTCCACATACCATCTCACCACATTTCCATGCTTCTGTCCTACAGAAACTCCTCCACTCGTTCTATTTTTCATGCCTCTACCCTGCTCATTTATCTCACCACATGGCATTCTGGTTAATTTCTGCAAATCTATTTTTCTGTTTTCTCTTCAGATGTGTTCAGTATGATATTTAACTCATACATTAGGATTTTTTTTGATGGAGGGGGGAAGTTTATGCCATCATTTACTTTTTAAAACAACTTTACCAGGATTGAATTTATGTACAGTAATGCATACCTATTTATTTTTATTAATAATTGTTTTGTGAAGTTCAAAATCATCACATTTATTGTTCCTTTAATTTCCCAAGTTTTCTTTTTTTGACTTTTATTTTAGGTTCAAGGGTACACATGCTGGTTTGTTACATAGGTAAATTTGTGTCATGGGGGTTTGTTGTACAGATTATTTCATCACCCAGGTATTAAGCCTCGTACCCAATAATTATCGTTTCTGCTCCTCTCCTTCCTTCCATCCTCAAGTAGACCTCAGTGTCTGTTGTTTCTTCCTTTATATTTATAAGTTCTCGTCATTTAGCTCCCACTTACAAGTGAAAATGTGGTATTTGGTTTTCTGTTCCTGTGTTACTTTGCTGAGGATAATGGCCTCCAGCTCCATTCATGTTCCCACAAAAGACTGGTCTCATTCTTTTTTATGGCTGCGTAGTATTCCATGGTGTATAGGTACCACATGTTCTTTATCTAGTTTGTCATTGATGGACGTTTAGGTTGACTTCATGTCTTTGCTATTGCAAATAGGAGCACATCTATTTAAATTGTACAATTAGATACGTTTTGATGAATGTATATACCCATGAAATCACCACCACACTCAAAATACAGAACATTTCTACACCCCTAAAACTTTCCTTATGACCCTTGGGAAATTTTCAATAATTATTTCTTCAGATATTTTTTCTACTCTCTCTTCTCTCTTCTTCCTCTGGAATTACAATCATATGTATATTGAACATCTGGATATTGTTCCCCCGGGTCTCTAAGGTTCTATCCATTTTTCTTCAATCTTCATTCTTTCTGTTGTTTGGGTGTGGCATTTCTGTTGCATTATCTTCATGTTCCTTGATTCTTCCTTCTGCTATCCCCAATATTCAGTTAAACCCATCTAGTGAACTTTTAAAATGTCAGATTTTGTACTTTTCAACTCTAGAATTTCCCCCTTTTTTTATTTTATATGTGTTTTAGTTTTAATTTCTCCACTGAGACTTCCAAGCTGTTCATTCAATGTATATCACATTTTCCTTGGATTCTTCGAACATATTTGTAATAACTGGTTTAAAGATTTTTGTCTGCTAAATGCAACATCTGGAGCCACTCAGAATCAGTTTCTATTGGTTGCCTTTTTCCCTGAGTGTAGAGTGCACTTTAATGTTTCTTTGCATGTATAGTAATTTCTGGTTGAAAGTTGGGCCTTAAGGCTGAGCACGGTGGTTCACGCCTTTAATCCCAGCACTTTGGGAGGTCGAGGCGGGTGGATCACAAGGTCATGAGATCGAGACCATCCTGGCTAACACAGTGAAACCCTGTCTCTACTAAAAATACAAAAACAAAATTAGCTGGGCATGGTGGCAGGTGCCTGTAGTCCCAGCTGCTCGGGAGGCTGAGGCAAGAGAATGGCGTGAACCCAGAAGGTGGAGCTTGCAGTGAGCTGAGATTCTGCCACTACACTCCAGCCTGGGTGACAGAGGGAGACTCCATCTCAAAAAAAAGGTTGGGCCTTATAGATAATTCATTGTGGCAACTCTAGATCCTGTTGTATTCTTCTGAGGACTTCTGAGTTTTTGTTCTAGTAGGCAGCTGTCTTCTTTAGTCTCCAACCACAAACTTTGTCCCCTTGTGATACCTAGCAGCCAGTATCTCTCTTCTCATGGCTTCCCATTGCTGCTTTTCTGCCTGCCCCTTTGGGGGTTTTCCCTGTTTCTGTGTAATTTGGTAGTTAGCCAAAGATTTCAGCAGAGACGGAAGTCACCTTCTTTGTGCATTTTCTTGCTTATGGATGCTCCCTCTCCCTGATTTGTAGCTATTTGGCTGATTTTAGGCTGTCTCTGATGTTTCAAGGCTACAGGATTCAATTTTCTGCCACCTGAATTGTGCATGGTTAGGAAATGTACTAAGTCTGTTTGTTTGTTTGTTTTTAAAAGGCAGCACATTCACAAAGCTCTGTATTCAAGGGGAGATTTTGCTCTGGTTTCTGTCCACTTTTTCACCAGGTTCCTCAGGGTCTTTTACCACATATGTGTAGTCTAGCTTTTGGCCAGAGACCTGGACAGAGTTTATACTCAGAGTTTTATACTTCTTCTGTGGTTTTTCTGCTGCCAGTACTTTTCCTGTAGACTTCTAGCTACTTTTCAGCCTTGAACTCCAATCTGTGGAACCCTTAGCTGGTAAGGCTGCGGTTTTTCCATGGCTGTTTTTCACAGCCCTAGCTGTGAGAGTTGGACATCACCCTCGGGTGGGGAAGATATAAACTTGAAATTCCTACTCCTTCCTGTGGCAGTTTTTAAGATTAAAGTCTCCTGCTTCTATCTGCTTTTGGATTCTCTCCAGGGTCTTTAAATAGTTCTTCTTTAAAAAAGGTTTTTTTGTTTTTTGTTTTCCCCCCAAACTTATTTTTATCATTGTTATCAGTGGGAACATTTCAAAACCACTTCAATCCTCTGCCATTTCTGGAAGTTTCTGCCTATTGGGTTTTTAATTTCAATGTCTCCATTTTTCATTTGAAGTTGTATTTAGTTACTTTCTGAATTAAATCTGCTAGTGTTTATGATAGCCTTTTTATTTCTCAATTTTAAGTCCTTTTTGAAAAACGTATTGGATCATTTTAAAGATTCTTATTTTATGGCCTGTATCCAGTCAGTGTCCTGAAGCTTTTGAATGTTCAGTATCTGAAGCCCTTGCATGTTCAGAGGTACAGTTGGTGTGTCTGCTGGCTCTCTCTCATTTAACTTTTTGTAGGTAATTTTTGAATTATGAGCTATTGATTGGGGTGCAATAAACATGGCAACACCAAGCATTCTGATTTAGGGCTTAAGATCTACGGAGAGGCTTTTCTTTGCTGTCACCTGGTGTCCCAGGAATATCAGGGACCTCTTATGTTAATTTCTAAGGCTAAGGGTTCCTAGACCAAGCAGGTATAACTTTGTAGCCCAAATCTTCTTGAGGACAGGCTCATGATTATAAAGTCTTGGAGAACTTTCTTCTTCATGGCACAAGGTTGAAGAGAGCTGCATCCTCAGGCCAATGAATAGGCTATTTTTTTTTTTGATCTATCCCTTCTCTGACTAGAGTGTAGTTCTTCGAAACTCCTGGTTAACAGATGCCTCAATTGCAATTCCTGCCTACCTTCAGCTCAAGACCTAGTTTCCTACCTGCTCCCACTCCCTGAGGAGTTTAAAAACCTCATCTACTTGACTAATGAACTCCCAGTACTGCCCACCTACTGCTATGATTTTTTAATTTTCCTCTTTGATTTGACTGTCTACTTTGGGAATTTTAAAACAGAAGTAAAAAGAATAGTATAATAAACACTCATACACCCACTGCTTAACAACTTACATTAGAGTTTTCCAGAGAACCAGAAGCAACAGGGGGTATGTGTGTGTGTCTGTGTGTGTGTGATAGTTAGATATTTATTTTAAGGAATTGGCTTGCACGATTGT
This sequence comes from Piliocolobus tephrosceles, assembly GCF_002776525.5. Lineage (NCBI taxonomy): Eukaryota > Metazoa > Chordata > Mammalia > Primates > Cercopithecidae > Piliocolobus > Piliocolobus tephrosceles. The sequence continues at coordinate 148,193,954 of NC_045437.1, read as the reverse complement.
GGAGGCTGGCAAGTCCATCATACCTGCAGGGTGTGATGGCAGGCTGAAAACTCAAGAGCATGGTAGCACTTGCCTGTAGTCCCAGCTACTTAGGAGTCTGAGGTGGGTGGATCCCTTGAGGCTAGGAATTTGAGGTTGCAGTGAGCTATGATCATGCCACTGCACTCCAGCCGAGAGACAAAGTGAGACTCTCATCTCAAAATAAATAAGGAAAAAAATACCTAAAGGAAGAGCCGATGTTGTGGTTTGAGTGTGAAAGCTGTCTGCTGGCATAATTCCTTCCTCCTCAAGGGAGGTCCGTCTTTTTCCTATTCAGGCCTTCAGCTGATTGGATGAGGCCCACCCGCGTTATGGAGGAGAATCTGCTTTACTCAAAGTCTAATTAAGTGTTAACCTTGCATAGCGTATACCTTTACAGAAGTATCTCGAATAATACTTGACCAAATATTGGTGGACTGTGGCCTAGACACATTGGCACATAAAATTAACCACTATACAACTTAATAATAATTCCCTAATATCCTTCAGTAAATCCTTAATAATTTTTAAATATCATTTAATATCCATTTCATATTCACATTCCTCCAATTTTTTCAAAATTGTCTTTCATAGTTATATTTTGCAAATCAAGTTCCAGTCAAAGACTAAGCATTCATTTAATTATTGCATCTTTTAATTCTTCCTTAATTTAAAACAAGTGGAAGAAATCTTCCAGAGAATATGACAAAAAAACACCAAAAGATGGAAAATGAGAGAGAGAGAGAAAAAAAAGAATATTAAAGGATCAAATCAGGAAGTCAAGCTTCTACTAACAGTAGAGCTGGGTTGGCAGGGGATACTTAATAAATAGATGAGACAATTATCTAAGAAATTGTACCAGAGAATTTCCTAGAACCAAAGGACATACGTTTCTAGATTGGAAGGGCCCACCACAAACTCAACACAGTGAATAAAAATATTCACACTAAGCCTCACTATTAAAACATTTCAAACACTGGAGGTGAAGAAGATACTGAAAACTTCCAGAGGAAAAGAAGGCATGCCATGTAATTGATCAGAAATCAGAATGACATCACACTTTTTCATTTCAGTACTCTTAGGGGACAAAAGAACAATGTCTTCATGTTTATGAGGGAGAATAATTTCCAACTGAAATTTCCATACCCAGCCAGTCTGTCACAAAAGTAAAAGGCTAGAATGAAGACATTTTCATGACAAAGCCCCTTTTTAAAAAGGGACTTTCCATGTACCGTTTATAAAAAAGCTACTGGAGGATATTTTAAAAGATGGGTAGGTGGGTGAAGAATAAATCAAGAAAGAAGATTCTGTGGGATCCTAGAACAGCCAGTCTAAAACGGGAGGGAGTTATAAGGAATCCCAGGAAAATTGTGGAGGGAAGCCACAGGGTGACTGCCCTGCAGGAGGCCCCGAGAACAGCCTTATGAATTGGAGAAAGAGATTGGAGGGCTTCAGAATGGATATTGCAATGAAAAGTTGAAGTGATAAGCAATGTAGTTGACTGTACTGAGAAACTTTTTATAGTTTTACCAGAAAGTTTGGGCTTGAATTAATGACTTTATTTTTTTTTGAGACAGAGTCTCATTCTGTTGTCCATGCTGGAGTACAGTGGTACGACCTCAGCTGACTGCAACCTCCGCCTCCGGGGTTCAAGCAGTTCTCCTGCCTCAGCCTCCTGAGTAGCTGGGACTACAGGCGCCTGCCACCATGCCCGGCTAATTTTTTGAGTTTTTGGTGGAGACGGGGTTTCACAGTGTCAGTCAGGATGGTCTCGATCTCCTGACCTCGTGATTCGCCAGCCTCGGCCTCCCAAAGTGCTGGCATTACAGGTGTAAGCCACCGCGCCCGGCCTGAATTAATGATAAGCAGGTTGAAAATGGAAGCAATAAAAACCAGACACTGCTGTAAGAAAAGAAACACAATCATCTGTGTGGTCTTTATGCAACTAACAGTTACATAGTTTTACTATGTAAACATTGAATGTTGATCTAACCAATGGTGTGCTGTGGCTACATAGGGAGAGGGCAAATGGCACTGGGATGCAGTGGAGTCTATGTATACATCTGGCTGGCGGATAGGGCAAGAAGCTAAATCCTTATTTCCCATAATGAAGCCAATAGATACTGTTTAATATTGAAGAAAAATCAGGAAATACAATGTCAACATGATATTTAGAATACAAAGTTATCAAAAGAAATATCTAGAGGAAATGAAAGCAGTTGCCTCTGGGGAGCAGGAAGTGGGTGCAATGGGAGGGGAGGCTGCTGTGTTTTGTTATAAGCCCTATAGTACCATACGACTTTTCAAACTGTGGATCTGCATTCATTTGATAACATTTTAAAATAAAAAATTTAAAATTCATTAATTTCAGATTTTGTTTGTTTTGCGATAGGATCTCACTCTGTCACCCAGGCTGGAGTGCAGTGGTGCGATCCCAGCCCACTGCAGCCTCGACTTCCCAGGCTCAACAGATCCTCCCACCTTAGCCTCCCAAGTAGCTGGGACTATAGGCATGTGCCACCACACCTGGTTAAGTTTCGTATTTTTTGTAGAGAGGGGATTTTGCCACATTGCCCAGGCTGCTCTCAAACTGCTGGGCTCAAACAATCCTCCCGCCTCGGCCTCCCAAAGTGCTGGAATTACAGGCATGAGCCACCACGCCCACCCTAATTTTAGATTTTAAAATACTCTTAGTAACTTACTGTGGCACACATCACTATGCAGTATAACATCATCATGCTGGTGAATTTCTAAGGCATCGTCACCTTCTTCAGGGCAGGATATTCTACCTCCTAAATTTTCATTGTCCGGTACAGTAGGCACTAGCCATGCATTACTATTTCAATTTAAATTAATTAAAATTACATAAAATTCAAATTTTAATTCTTCAGTCACACAATTCACATTTCCAAGTGCTCAAGAGTCACATGTAGCTAATGACTACTATACTGTGCAGCACAGATATCATTTCCATCATTACAGAAAATTCTACGGACAATACTACCTCAAATTGTTCTCAGATTTATCCCTTCTTCCCAGCATGTTGCCATTCTCTCTGAGGCAGTATAGAGTAGTGACAGAAGGTGTGGACCCTGGACTCGGAATACATGAGCTCAAGTATGGGTGTCATCATTTACTTGCTGTGTGACTTTAGGTATATCATATAACCTTTTGGTGCTTCAGTTTCCCCATCTATAAGATGAAGATACTAAGAGCATCATCACCTCCTGAGGGTTGTAAGGGTAGACTGTGATAATGTATTTATATTAAATGCTTAGCACCATGCCTGGCCCATGGGAAACACCCAGTAAATGTTGCCTGCTGCAATTACTCTTCCTCCTCCTCCTCCTCCTCTCCAACTCCCCATACCCTGTCAGCCACTTCTGAGCTCCCATGCAGCCATGAAGGACAGTTCCCAATCAAACTCAAACTTCCCACCTCAAAGCCCACCTCTCTCTCTTTCTCTCCCCAAGGACTTCCTCAGGTGCTCCAGGAGCTTGTCATTCCAGAGGCAGAGCAGCCCAGAAGTCCTGGGATTTACACCTGCAGTAGAAACCCTCAACCAGAGAAGGATAGAAGTCAATGGGTAAGTACCCCAGCTTCCCTTGCTGGGCAATTCTGAGGTGTTTCCTCCACAGACCCTCAGAGCGCCCCCGTTGGAATTGAGGCCAGTTTTCTACAGCAGTGACCTGCTCAGGGATATGCCCTTTTTTGGCCCTTCTCCCTTCCACGTCTGCCTTTCTCCTCCCTCAGCTTGTACTTCTTGGACTTTCCTCTCAACCTGCACCCAAGTCATGGTCTCAGGGTCTGTTTTGGGGGGACCCACGCCAAGACTGTCATTATCATCATCGTCGTCGTCAATTCATTTTCTTTCTTTTTTTTTTTGAGACAGAGTCTTGTTCTTTTGCCCAGGCTGGAGTGCAGGGGCATGATCTCAGCTCACTGCAACCTCTGCCTCCTGGGTTCAAGTGATTCTCATGCCTCAGCCTCCTGAGTAGCTGGGATTATAGGCATGTGCCACCATGCCCAGCTAATTTGTGTATTTTTAGTAGAGATGGGGTTTCACCATGTTGGCCAGGCTGGTCTCAAACTCCTGGCCTCAAGAGATCCTCCTGCCTCGGCCTCCCAAAGCACTGGGATTACAGGCATGAGTCACTGCGCCCGGCCAATTTGCTTGCTATACTTGAGCCTCTGCTTCCCGGCAGAATGGAAGCTTAGTCCTGCAATAAAGAACCTTCCCAAATTCTCCTGATTTGTGAAGTAAGTTTCCTACTTTACCAGCTTCACCTCTGGCAAGTTGTGCTGCTCAACATCCTTTAAACCTGCTGTTCTTGTACTTGGGCCCAAACCCATGCTGTGTCCTCTGACTGTAGTCCTAATAATAGCAGTAATAGTAAATACTCATGGACCACTTTCCCTGTGCCTTGCAGTGTTTCTGTGCAATCTGCGTGGCTTAGTTGACTGAAACCTCATGCCAACTGAGTGAAGAAGCTTACGCTATTCTCCCCGTATTAGAGATAGGGAGACCAAGTCTTACGGAAATCACAAATACAGTAGTAGCATCAGAGGACTCCGGAGCTTGTGCCCTCCACTTGGCAGGAAAGTGATGTCACACACACATAGTTAACTCACAGGAAAGAAACTTTACTTAGCAGAGAGAAAAGAAAAAGTCGCAGTTAATAGTGTGGGTGATCTTCTCATCCTTCTGCTCCTTGCATTTGTGCTCCCAGGCCAGTGACAGGTAAGATGGGAGTCTGCTGTTGCCCCAGTTTTCTGGGCCTCTCATTCCAGGAGCACTTCTTGGCTAAGGGTGATGGTGCTTAATTATTCACTATATTCATAGGATGTAGCCCCCAAGCACATGTCAGTGACTTCCTCTGGTGCTCAGCTGAAGAAGCAGTGATCTGTGATCTGTTTCCATGTGGGAGGAAGGAACGGCCATGTTGGATTGGCCCAAGTATGGTACTTGCGTCTCCCTGCAGGCTTGTCGGGGTGACTTTGACCACATGTGGCTCCCTTTCATGCGCAACTCTTTGGTATCTAATCCATGAGTGAGGTGAAATTCCATGGTCCTGCTTCCTTTTCCTACTTCCCCACCTGGTAGACACCTGCTGTCTTTGTCTGGGCTGCTGTAAAAACATACCACAGACTGAATAGCTTGTAAGAAATTTATTGTTCACAGTTCTGGAAGCTCGAGATCAAGGCACCAGCAGATTTGGTGTCTGGCAAGGGCCCACTTTCTAGTTCGTAGAAAGTGGTTCATGGCTCCTTCTGGCTTTGTCCTCGCGGTGGAAGAGACAAGGCAGTTCCAGCAGGCCTCTTTTATACCGGCGCTAATTCCTTTGGGAGGTCCTACCTCCTAACGCTGTCACACTGGTGATTCGGTTTCAACGCATGGATTTTGGGGACATGCGAACATGCAAACCGTAGTGCCTGCTTGTCTCTTCTGATAGAGTTGAAACGTTACTCGTCTGGGAAGTCTTCCCTAACTCCCCTGAGTAGAATTTCCCCTCCTACCTGTGTTCTGGTAGCATCCAGTCCATATTCCTCTTAGTGCTCTCCTGTTACATTCTAATGATTTGTTCGTATATCACGTTCACCAGCCAAGTTGTGAGTGTGAACCTCTTAATAGTGTCGGTTTTTTGGTCTCTGGGTTCTCTGGTGTCTGTTACAATCCCTTCTTCCAAACCAGGAATTCAGAAAGTACTTTATTGTTTGGTTGTCAGGAAGGCAGATCTCCTCTCCATGTCTTTTAAACTTTATTTATTTATTTTTTCTGAGACAAGAGTCTCACTCTGTCACCCAGGCTATAGTTCAGTGGCACGATCTCAGCTCACTGCAACCTCTGCCTCCCAGGTTCTTCTTGTGCCTCAGCCTCCCGAATAGCTGGGATTACAGGCAAGTGCCACCATGCCTGGTTAATTTTTGTATTTTTAGTAGAGATGGGGTTTCTCCATGTTAGCCAGGCTGGTCTCGAGCTCCTGACCTCAAACGACCCACCTACCTTGGCCTCTCTAAGTGCTGGGATTACACTCTAAGGTGTGAGCCATCACACATAGCCCCATGCCTTTTAGAAAAAGGAATGAGATCAATTCAGAGTGGTTATTATAAAGAATCAGTCATGTTTCTCATAGAACCTGGAATACCAAAAATATTTTGTCTCTATTCACTTTATTTCCCTTTGGTTTGTCTTTTCCATGGGATCACTATTTGACCTTAGGACTCTAAGGAGCTAGTTTCTGAAAAGTAATGTGAGCTATTGAGCTTTCCTCCTTAGATCTATAAAAACATATGTATATTATCTATTTTCATACCCAGATTAAGACATTGCCTCCAGCCAGCCAATTCCTCCTCTCCTGTCCCTGAATCATGAAACTGGCACCATCTCTGAAAAGTTTCCTAGTTGTCTTTCTGTTTTTGTAGCTTGTGAAAGATGTGGTTTTTAGTTGTGTGATTCTTTTTAAGCTGCTTCATTCGTTTTTGGACTGAATAGTAGCATAGCTACCCAAACTTGGACAGAAACATCAAATTCAGAATCTCTGGAAGTACAGCAATAAGAAGCTAATTACTTCATGTTTTCGATATGAATGAGACTCAGACACAGAACAGAATCACTGCTTCCCTGTTCTAACTCCCACCTCAGCTATGCTGGCAAACTTTGTTTTTCCTTTTGGGTTTAAGGGAATATGTTGGGAATAAAAAGCATTTTCCTCTACTCCACCTGCTGAATGGAATGAATAAAAGCCTCCATGAAAAATCTAAGTATTTAGCAAACACAACTTCAGCTTCCAAAGTTTCATGTCTGAAATAAATTTCAGAGTTTCAGATTTGAGTCCAGGCCAGATACATGCAAGTTGATACTGATTATTTGTGTCCTTTGGCAGAGGGTCTAGGGAAGTATTATAATTCAGCTGTGTGGGGAGAGAGGATGATCGTGTATATGTGGCTTCTCCGTGGTTGTCTGCAGATGGTGGAGAATGGAGTCTGCCAGCTTCCCTCTTCTATCACTGGCTTCTACCTCCCTGGCTGACCTCCCTTCATCCCCTGCCACCCCTTGCTTTCTATACTTGAGCCTCATTGGCATCATGCTTCTTCCTGCCACAGGGCCTTGGCATGTGTTGCTGCCTCTATCTGGAGTGTTCTTCACAAGTCTTGCCGTATCTCTTTAACTAGTCGACTCTTACTCTTCCTTCAGATATCAGCTCACTTCCTGGGGGAAGCTCTTAAGTGAAATGAAGTGAAATCCCCTTCTTACATGGTCTGAGAATACTGGATACTTCTTTGCAAGCAGCTGTGACAGTTGCAGTTTTACATTTCTCTGTGTGATTCCTTGGGGAAATTACTTCCTAAAGTGTGGTATGTGTATGACGGGACAGATGATATGTGGATGTCCTTTTATGACGTTAAAGTTATTGTTTATTTTAATGTGTATTAGAAGAAATATCTATATAGTACTACTAGTAGTGAATACTTATACTTTTATGAGTATTTTTACATACAATGGGCCTTAAAGTAGATAACACAATCCATCTTACATAAACTATATGAATTAGAAGTACCATAATCAGACTTCATTTTGCCCCCATGATTCAATTACCTCCCATCGGGTCCTTCCCATAACACATGGGGTTATGGGAGTTACAATTCAAGATGAGATTTGGGTGGGGACACAGCCAAACCATATCATGGGCTGGTCTTGAACTCCTGGGCTTAGGCAGCTTCACTTCATTTCACTTAAGAGCTTCCCCCAGGAAATGAGCTGTTATCTGAAGGAAGAGTAAGAGTTGACTAGTTAAAGAGATATGGCAAGGCTTGTGAAGAACACTCCAGATAGAGGCAGCAGCATATGCCGAGGCCCTGTGGCAGGAAGAAGCATGATGCCAATGAGGCTCAAGTATAGAAAGCAAGGGGTGGCAGGGGATGAGGGGAGGCCATTATGGTACTTCTAATTCATATAGTTCATATGACAAAAATTTTGGAAGCAGTATGCAAATGGCTGAGATTTGAGAAATGATGTGTTCATCAATATCTGTCTCCCTTTATGAGAGTGTAAGCTCCAGGAAAGAGGTTTTCTGTGCACACTTGCACCCACCAGATCTAGTACATATTTAGGTCTTAAGAAATATTTGTTGAAAGAATAGGCAAGTGATTGAATGAAAAACCTAGTGATTTAACAAGTGCCTCTCCCAAGTAACATTGGAACAGGTGATTAGAAAGAAAGTTAAGATTTTATTGAGGGTCATCCATATAGATTGCAGGCACGGGATAGGATGGAGCTTTGTGGACTTAGAGTGTTCAGCTTCAGATGCCCAGAGACTTGGCAGTCACAGGGCTGCAGGGGACCATGCCTGTTACCCTACTCAGAACAGTTCAATAGCATCCTGGGCAGGTATTGTCACGGGATAGATTCCTTGAGAAGCAGACTCTGAGATGCAGATTAGCACATGGGAACTTTACTACGGAGTGTTTTTAGAGCACCTGTGGAAGAAAAGGAACCAAAATAGGGCAGAGGGAGAAGTTGGGACATTCTCAATAGAGGCCTCTGCTTACCCTGTGAGAAGTTCTGAAGCTGGAATGATCCTTTAGAACTGTCTAAATAATTAGGCTGGGTGTAGTGGCTCATGCCTGTAATTCCAGCACTTCGGAAGGCCGAGGCAGGTGGATTGCCTAAGCTTAGGAGTTCAAGACCAGCCCATGATATGGTTTGGCTGTGTCCCCACCCAAATCTCATCTTGAATTGTAACTCCCATAATCCCCATGTGTCATGGGAGGAACCCGATACGAGGTAATTGAATCATGGGGGCAGGTCATTCCCGTGCTGTTCTCATGATAGTGAATAAGTCTCACAAGATCTGATGGTTTTATAAAGGGCAGTTCCCCTGCACACACTCTTTCTTGCCGGCTGACATGTAAAACATGACTTTGCTCCTCATTTGCCTTCCATGATTGTGAGACCTCCTCAGCCATGTGGAACTGCGAGTCATTTAAACCTCTTTCCTTTATAAATTACTCAGTCTTGGGTATGTCTTTATTAGCAGTGTGAGAACAGGCTAATCACCCTGTCTCTAAAAAGAAACAAACAAACAAAAAGAATTATACACCTGTACACCCGTGTAGACCACTTCGGGAGGGGTAAGACCTTGGGTAACACAACTTTCTTCATCAAGGCCATCCTTGAAGGTGCTGATGGCTAAGGCCAGTCTGCAGGTAATACTGTCAGCAGCTGAGAGAATGATTTCTGAAGAGATCTGGGTGACACATCACAGAGTCCATCATAGGTGTCTATCTAGGCTCTATATGAAGACCTCTCTATGAATATTTGAGTGGCAGATGCCAATCACTATCTGTAAATGTGTTTCAACCATGATTGGAATGGCTTTCATTCTTAGAAAGTTTTTTGATTTACATTGAACCAAAAAACACTTTATTTATTTATTTATTTATTTATTTATTTATTTATTTATTTATTATTTTTTGAGACGGAGCCTTGCTCTGTTGCCCAAGCTGGAGTGCAGTGACGCCATCTCAGCTCACTGCAAGCTCCGCCTCCTGGGTTCATGCCATTCACCTGCCTCAGCCTCCTGAGTAGCTGGGACTACAGGTGCCCACCACAATGCCCGGCTAATTTTTTTTGGATTTTTAGTAGAGACAGGGTTTCACCGTTTTAGCCAGGATGGTCTCGATCTCCTGACCTCGTGATCTGCCTGCCTCAGCCTCTCAAAGTGCTGGAATTACAGGCGTGAGCCACCGCTCCTGGCCTTGAAAAGCACTCCTCGTCAAGTTCTGAATGCCTGTACTCATTTTGATGACCAGAGCAAGAAGAACAGTATGACCCTTGAACTAGCTGAAGAGAGCTATGGTATCTTTTAAATCTTCTCTTAACTAAACAAATCTCGTTTCTTTAGCTGTTTTTTGTTTGTATGTTCTGTTTTGTATGGTCATCTGTTATTCTCCCCATAATTTTGTTTTAAAGTTTATCAAAGTTTATTTAATATGCAGCATCCAGAATATTATCTGGATAACAGTCCACATGTGGACTGACCAGCTGAAACTACAATAGGGGAATTATCATCATCTGGGTCTTATTAAACTTGGAGTCAACTAAGATTCTCATCTTTTTCATATGCACTGCTGCGGAACAAGATCTCTCCAAATACGGATTCATGAAATTGATCACTTGGAACCTAAATGGGGCCTCTAAAAGGTTATTTTTAGTCCTAGCTTATTATATAACATATAAGATTATATTTATTATAAAAATAATGGCATATATTTATTTAATCCTTATATATGCTAGATATTATGTTAAAAATACTTGGATGCCTCCCTCTCATTTAATCTTCCCAACAACTCTGTGAGGTTGATACTATTTGTGTCCTCATTTTACAGAGGACGAAATGGAGGCACAGATAGATTAAGTAATTTGCCCAGAGTTACAAAATCAGTAAGTGGAGGAGTCAAGATTCCAACTCTGGCTGTCTGACTTCAAAGCTGTCTTCTTCTGTATCTGTATCTTACGTTGATTTGTGCTAATTTAAATTAGGGAATGACTTAACAATATGTAAAGATAGTACCTTGAGCACACCTAGTGTTCTTCTGAGAATCTCAGAAGGCTTAGAAAGATAGCATTTTTTTTAAAGGAAATAAAGCCAAAAATATTAGCACTTTCTCCACCACTATATTAAGTTTTTTCAGAGAAAGGACCACCTTTTTTCATCTTTGAATACTCTGTATCTAGCATAGTATCTAAATCATGTTTATGACAGTTACCAGTTTATTGCTTTTCTGCTCCAAATCTACTCTTTGCATGGTTTTGCTATACTGAAGCTGAACCCTGAAAACATTTCTATACCAGCTGATATGAAGTAACGTTTGTCAATAGAGGGCGCTGGGGGGACACTATCAGAGGAAGGGGCATTTCTTTGGGGTTCTCTCTCTTTTTTTTTTTTTTGAGACGGAGTCTCGCTCTGTCGCCCAAACTGGAGTGCAGTGGCCGGATCTCAGCTCACTGCAAGCTCCGTCTTTTGGGTTCACACCATTCTCCTGCCTCAGCCTCCCGAGTAACTGGGACTACAGGCGCCCGCCACCTCGCCCGGCTAGTTTTTTGTATTTTTTTAGTAGAGTCGGGGTTTCACCGTGTTAGCCAGGATGGTCTCGATCTCCTGACCTTGTGGTCCGCCCGTCTCGGCCTCCCAAAGTGCTGGGATTACGGGCTTGAGCCTCCGCACCCTGCCTCTTTGGGGTTCTTGTACTTTTCTTGTGGCTCCTATGTTTCTTCTTGCTCCTGTGGTGCAGTGGCCACTGGGCAGCTCCCTGTGGAGACCTGCTGGTGCACACCTTTTGGCGAGTTTTGCTGGCACTCCAGCAAAACTTCCAGAGAGTTTCACCAGCATTCTAGTGGGAATGAAGCACCTTGGTGAAATTCTTCACCATCCAGTGGGCCACGGCCACATCTCAAATGCAGCCTGAATCTCATCTTGAGAGGATGTCTTCTTTCAAGTGAGTTCCTTCCTTGAGTACTCTCCTCAGCTTGGAAGATAGTAGTTGCTCCCTACACCTGCTATTCCAATGTTTTTTAGAGATCTCCTTACCCTTCTTAAAGTTAATGCCTTTTACTAGTTAACAATTCTTTCCATTAAAATGTCCCCTCTGTTCAAATGATTGGTGTGGTTTCTGTCTCCTGACTGAACCCTGACTAATATAGACAATAAATGGTTAATGGATAGGCTGGGCATAGTGGCTCACACTTGCAATCCCAGCACTTTGGGAGGCTGAGGCGGGCAGATCACTTGAGGTCAGGAGTTTGAGACCAGCCTGGGCAACATGGCAAATTCCTGACTAAAAATACAAAAATTAGCCAGGCATGGTGATACTACTTGTCTGTAGTCCCAGCTACTCAGGAGGCCGAGGCAGGAGAATCACTTGAACCCAGGAGGTGGAGGTTGCAGTGAGCCAAGATCACGCCACTGCCCTTTAGCCTGGGTGACAGAGTGAAGTTTTTTGGAGTTATACATTTTCTCTTTCTTCCTTTCTTTTCTTTCTCTCATACCTGTCCTTCATTTCCTTCCTTTCTTTCCTTCTTTCTTTTCCTTCCTTTCTTTCCTTTTTTCTTTCTTTTCTTTTTTTTCTTTCTTTCCTTTCTTTCTCTCTCCCCCTATTCACTTTTCTTTCTTTCCTTCCTTCCTTCTTTCTCTGTCTTTCTTTCTCTCTCTTCTCTCTTTCTCTCTTTTTTCTTCTCTCTTTTCTCTTTTCTTTTCTGTTTTCTCTTTTCTTTCTCTTCTCTTCTCTTCTCTTCTCTTCTCTTCTCTTCTCTTCTCTTCTCTTCTCTTCTCTTCTCTTCTCTTCTTCTCTGTTGCCCAGGCTGGAGTGCAGTGGTGTGATCTCGGCTCACTGCAACCTCCCCCTACTGGGTTCAAGCAATTCTTTTACATTTTCAAGCAATCTGTAAAACCTACCTCTTTTTGGCCAGGCACAGTGGCTCATGCCTGTAATCCCAGCACTTTGGGAGGCCAAAGTGGGTGAATCACGAGGTCAAGAGATAAAGACCATCCTGGCTAAAGTGGTGAAATGCCGTCTCTACTAAAAATACAAAAATTAACTGGGTGTGGTGGTGGGCGCCTGTAGTCCCAGCTACTTGGGAGGCTGAGGCAGGAGAATTGCAGAGGTTGCAGAGAGCCGAGATTGCGCCACTGCACTCCAGCCTGGTGATACAACAAGACTCCATCTCAAAAAAAAAAAAAAAAAAAAAAAAGCCTTCCTTTTTTTCACCTCAATTAAGTATACAGCAGATTTCAGTGGTACCAAGGATATGGAAACGTATTTCCCTCTCATGTGCTCTTTCTGCACAACCATCTTGGATTTGCAATTTTGTCCTGTATTAGCAGAAACAATCTGCCCAGTCTTAAAACTTGTACCATTTCCTGGGTCAATAGCACGGTCCCTAATGCAGGTGTTCTATTTTGAGAATGCAATAGATTTTACTATTCATTTCCACAGGAAGTTGCTAAACTCTTAATACAGTTGATATTCCCAGGCTCTGAACAGTCTTGTTTTCTAATCCTTGCAAATTATATACAAGTTAGTACATAATATGTTCCTACAACTTATTTTGGAGAATAAGGCATATTTGAAAATAATCCAACTTCTTATTCTTATGTATCTATGGGTCAGACTTAAAAAAATTATTTCCTAAGAAAACATGAAATGTGAAAATCACAGTGAAGTGTGTCTCTGTGACAATTGGCACAAATTGACTATTTACATCTCTATCCCCAAACGCTTTGGCCAAGTGAACCAAATCCTTAAATTGAACACAGTTCCAAACAGGGAGTGCCCAACCCTTCATTAAGGCTGATAGAAAAGCACATCAAGGACATGTGAGGTTTTCCTTGTTTATGTAATGAAACAGACACCAATGTTTAGCTGCTGAATGTGTAAATATAGCCTGCGTGACAGTGGGGAGCTAAGAAGGAAGGAAGCAATTTGGGAAATATCTCCTTCCCACATCACAAACATTCTCAGAACCATCAGAAGACCCCAAAGCTAGGTCCTACAATATGTGCATTTTATAAAGCAAACCCACCCTCTGGCTTCGGGCTGTGTGTGACCTGGTTTCTCTTTTTAATTTTATAACTAGGGTGGAAAGCTAACAGCGTAGTATGTCATGGTCAATATGTCAACCACAAAGTGGGTCCAACGTTGCAGAAAGATTCCAATAGTCATTTAGTACATTTCCCTTGTAACTTGAGAGAATGGTAGTTGAATCACTAGGGTCTGGAGTCCCTAGCGTCAGATCCCCAAACCTGAAGCTCTGAGTTCTGAGTCGATTTTAGTGTACATTTATGTACAATGGTAAGAGGAATTTTTTCCTGGGGGTGGAAGACAGCTTTAGGGAGTGGATTCGAAGGAGGGGGTGCCACTTTTTACTAGCCAATATTTCAGTTTTAACAGTTGTCAAACAAATCATCCCTAGTCATTTTGAAATGGAGAATATACAAGTTCTGCTGCTCAGTTGGGCTTAAATATTTCCACATTGTCACTAATGCTTCTAAAAATAGTTTTTGTTAATTTGTGAAAGTGTAGTTGACAGCACATTTTTGTTTGATGAGCTACTGCTACCCTACTAGCTAATATAACAACCCAAAAGTGCTTAGGATTGGAGATTCCTCCTCCCTTCCCATCCCATGATGAATAGGACATCACTCAGATAAATATGAAAAGTGAAGACTATATTTGCATTTTTCTCTTTGTGGTCAAGTTCACTGACAGGAGGTCCATTCTCAGCCACCCACACCCCACCAAATATTTAAGACATAGAATTACTTTGTTGAGTTGGTTCAGCCGAGATGGAAAATGCAGATCCCTGTATAAGCTGCATTCCAAGCAGCAATGGTGTTTAGCTTAGGACTGAGCCAGGAATGGCACACTTTTTAAAAGGTAGATAAGAGGTGAGAGAGGATCATTTCCAGAAAGTGATAGTAGCTGGGGAAGCTACATAGAGGCCCCAGGTTATAGCCTTTTCTTGGTTCAATCTGCTTTTTATGTTTTTATTAGAAGTGGTTAAGAACTAGGAATTGGTGAGGGGTTGGGGAGGCAACAGAGAGGAATGAAGTGAAGACTGTGGGAGTTAGGGAAGAAGTGACCTCAAGACCCAAAGTGATGAGAATTCCAAAGGACGGGGAGGAGGTCAAAGGCTCCAGGGCTTCCAAGAGCAGAAAAATTTGCTAGACCAGCCTTGGAGGCAGCAGTGGGCTCCCATGGAATCTGTTCCATTACATTCATTTTACATGATTAGCAGCAAATCAGGCTAAAAGAGTTAACAGAGCCTTCAAAACAGATGGTTCCTGGGTAACAGGATGTCCTCTTGTCTTGTTTACTCAAGAACAAACTGTGTCTTTGAAAACACTAAAGCCTTAACACAAGATACTCATTGGGTCTCGCCATCTTTGGGAAGAACAGTTGCTTTAAGTCAGTGTTTTTCAGACTGCAGTTGTGACCCATGAATGTTGTGAACCAAGTTAAATGATGTTGGAGCAGTGTGTTTTAGTGGAATGTAACAGCAAAATGAAAGTGCCTCTCATCTAGTTTTGTGAAATTTTTGTTTCAGTGGTGTATATGTATAACAGTATGTATGTGCCAGGTTGTAATGGAAAATGTAGTTCTTATGGTGGAACAAGATCCAAAAAGTAGAAAATATTGCTTTATGCAACTTTAGAAGGGAAAGAAGGGATTGAGTGTGGTATACCAATATTGTAGTATGTAATTAGCAGAGTGAGCACACACTGCCCACCTTTTTCCTTAGATGATGCGTGTGCATCTGTGTGTGTGATTCCATATGCTGTGCTAGGCAGCAGCATAGTTCCGCCTAAGGATGTCATAAGATCCAGAGGTTTATTTAAGGAAATACTGCTCAGAATGATAATTTAAAAAATCTGAGAAGCACATCTACAGCTCCACATCAGGGCTCTTAAGATGAAGAGATCCACCCTCTTGCCATTGACTTAAAATTGTAAATAAGTCCTTAAATGTTTTTTGTTGTTGTTGTTTTCAGGTCATATCATATCTTTGCCTAAGCACCAGCCAGTCACCTCAACAACAGTAGCATAATTTTACATGGTTTATGTTAAGAAGAAAAAGTTTCACCTGAGTTATTTGTGGTGCCTGACTCCTCAGGAGGCAGATTTCCTGTATATGTATATTACCCTAACAGAAATGTAGGAGATCACCCATACTGCCTTCTGTTTCCAAACACATTGAAAAATGTTTCTACCTTCGCATTCCCTGTTAGCCTTTAAAGTCTGACATCTGGTAACAAGGTAAGTATAGAAAACTAAGCAGCCACACCTCAGGGATGCCAGGGAAGTCCTTTGATAGAAAGATGAGGCAACAGGATGCTCAGAAACTCAGAGGCATTATCACCTGTTATTGGAACATTTATTAATATTTGTAAGGTGCAGACTATGATACACAAAAAGACAGTGATGTGAAATGACAGGCGTCTTCATCAGAGGTCTGCTTTGCAGCCTGTGAGTTTAGTTGTCAGCAGTACACTCAAGGCTGAGGACTTGGAGACTTGGGTTCCGTTGCCTCCGACATAAAGCAAGAACCTTCAGTAACAGCTGATGCTCCAATCAGTTTTTTGTTCATACACACTGTTGGCCATAGGAATCTTTTTTATCATTCCTTCCAAGGAAACCAATACCTACCTCTACCACCATCACATTGCAAACAACCAAAGGCACACATGTTCATGATGCTTTGTTCAGAGCTGGCCCGAAAATGAATTCACATGATAGGAGCTGACTATGAGACTTACTTAAGACAGCAATGGGAATGTCCCCAGGTTAATGAACTAGAGCATGTTCAAAACAGAGCAGGGAACTACCAACCTCTTCCTTCTAGATCTGACAGGCTCTTTGGCTGATTTGAAAGCAGTCCCCCTGAAGCTGACCTGGTTCTAAAGTTGAAAATGCTAAGTTTACCTTGCCATGTCCTCTGACATTTTGATAGGGGTTTATTTTATGCTGGGGGTTGCTGATTCTTCCAAAATCTGGGTTTCTGGGATTTGCTGTTTATTCAGCAGGAACCTACAAAGTCTGTGTTTATTCTTGACTGAAAGAATTGAATCCACAGCATCTTTCATCATAAATATAATGCCCTGGGAAAAGATACAGCAGCAAACCAGACAGACAAGGTCCCCAGTATCCAGTACAGTGCCTAGCACAAAGTAGGCAATTTGATAGTCATTGAACAGATAGATGAATGGTATCTGGGTTGAGGTGGTCGAGGTCACGTTGGTGTTTTTACTACAATGCTTTGCATCTCTAAAATCACAGACTTCCATTTCACATGTTAGCAATGGCATTTAATTTTCCTTGGCCAATGTTATGCTTGAGTTTGATTCATACAATAAAAAGTATGGACCATTATAATTATCTTAGATTTCCTCTCTGGGTATCTTTTTCTGGTCAAACCTTCATACTAAAGAGACGTTAAGCCACACTGCTTTTTCTCTAACTTGCCTGCAAAGATTTACTAAAATAAAAGATTGATCTTATCCAAGTAACAAAAACAAAAATGTTATGAAATCATTTTGCTGCCCAAATCTAAAATACTATTATTAACCATAATGTCAACTTACTTGGGTCAATTCTTCAATTGCACTATGCTTTGAACAAATTGTCATTTCCTTCCATTCTAAATATGACAGTTCAGTTATTAAGGAATTGTTTTTAGTTAACAATTACTTCAATTTCATATGAAACATGAGCTAACACTCTCATCAATTTTTATTCACAATTATCATTGCTCAAGAGTTCCTGCTTTCAAAAGAAAATTTGTAATAGCATAGTGGAAAACAAAAATCTCATTTTATAGGTAAATGTAAGTATCAGATAATTGAGTAGCATATACATTGTATCCTATTACTATCATTCTCAGTGCCTGAATACTAATCAGTTTAACTGCTTTCAAGCTATATATTTTTAAATGTAACTAAAACATACAGTCTCACAGTAAATTTCAATGGCTTATTAAAGGCCTTTACATGGCATCAGTATCGTATGTTAGAGATGAATGGTGTTTCTAATTTGCTAGCCACTTGGGTCAAGTTTAAGCAGGAAGCGTTAAGTAATGGTAATACAAACGGTCTCTTGGGAAAGCTGTTGGTGAGGGTTTAACATTTTTGAAGTATGTTTTTGTGTATCTTTGAAAGGGGCATTTTATAGGCATTGGGCCAAAGCATCTTAAAATCATGTTCCTTAGTACAGGTATAACTACTGTCAGTGCTGCCTGACTGCTCAGGTAGACTCATGAGGTGTGCGTTTTTAAGGGTGAGTTGAGGTCAGGTGAGGTTCCGCGAGCTGAACCACCTTCAGCTGAATAACGCTTCAGCTGAATAACGCTCTTTAGGACCAGGATCCTGCTCCTTTACGTATGGCGGGTAAGGCAGCAGTATCGTCAGCACCTGCACCGGGGGGCCGGATGGAACTGCAGAAACTCTGCCCCCAACCCACTGAATCAGAATCTCCCTTCAAACCAGGTCCCCAGATGATCTGCAAGCATTCCAGTGTTGGAGAAGCACTGGGCTAGGACCCCAAAGCCTCTGCTTACCAGGGGCCAAGCACAATGTGTGGCATTACTTTCTCTTTCCTTCTCCTTCTGAAATCATCCTCTTTTTATGGTATCCCCTCAGACAGTTTCCTTTTCTTTCTCTTCACTCCCACTCTCAGTCCCCAGATCCACATGAGTTTCCCAGCTCTGATATCCTTGCTTGTTATCAAGAAACCACTTCTAGTGCTCTCCACCTGTAGTCACCCAGGGCTCTCTGCTGCTGAGTAACCCTGGGAAGGTCAAGGCGTGGTAATGACTCCCAAGGATTTATTCTGCCTTCCTGCGACTGGGCCTCCCTTTCTTCATTTATTCTGCATGGAGATGTCCTCCTTCTAAGTTATCCAATCCAAAAATCCAATCTCTCTTTTCCATTTTAAATCCCTCTGTTCTGAAGGGGGGATTTCTTTGTCCCTGTTTCTGGTCATGGAATGCTGCCTTCCTAACCTGGCATGAAGCTTCTTTGCTAATATTTGCAGGGCACAGAAAGGACAAAAGGGAGCCATGCCAGATGTTTGGGGGAATCACAGACAGGGTTTACTTAGTAGAGGGAAATAGTGTGCAGTACTAATGACTCACTTAGCAGACCCCTTAACACACTTCATTTGGCCCTGCCTTTGCATTGAGGGACTCAGCCTGCAAGAGGCAATGGGAGATCCAAACCCAGACCCAGACTGGCCAGCCAGTTGACCCCTAGAAGCAATCTGGTCCCTCTGTTCTAAACTGTGCAGGGGTAAAGGGCTCTGCAAAGAAGTGAACTGGGCATTTAGAAGCAAGTTGCTTACAAATTCAGGCTCTGTGGGCTAGGGGTTAGCGCAGCCAATGGTCAAGGGAACATTTTTGGGTCAACCAGGTGAGGACCCCTCGAAGCTTCTCTGGAGTGGTCAACACCCAGAACAGATCTCTTTAATCAGAAGAGACTGGCAGGGGAAGAAACAAGATTGCTTTCTGGCCATAGTGAGTCCGAGGACCGCGTTTGCAGCTTCCGTTCTTCTTGAGGCCAACAAACCAATTCTTCTCTGCATGCTTCTTGGATATATAGGTGTTGTAATGGTTCTCCTCCAGCCTTTCCAGGAACAAACATTCCTCATTTGGTGTCTGCTAAAAAGATAAAACCAAAAGAGAGTAGGACAATTAGTGAGTGGTTTCACATGGGGGTCCCCATTTACTAGCTGTATGACATTGGGCAAAATACTAAAGCTCTCCATGCCTCAGTATCCCCTTCAGGAAAATTGGGGTCATGGTGGAACTTATTTCACAGGGTAGTCATAGGACTTAGAACAGCACCTGGCACTAAAGAGCCTTCAGTATGCATTTGCTGTTACTGTAAACTCCCTTTCCATTTAAAATCCATTTTAAAGTAATAAAGATGCTACTGATAAGAGCACTTCTAAGAGTCCTCAGGACTCTGGAATCTCCCATGGGGACATCCTGTTTGACTATAAGTACCTTGAGGGCAGGGCTGGATCTTTCATCTCTGTAGTGGCCTGGCACACAGGCATGACCATGGAAAAACATTCAAAATAAGTAAAAACCAGACTGTGATGTAGTGAATTTTGTTGTTGTTGTTGTTGTTGTTTTAACTTGAAGACTAGACTTAAAGAATAAATACAAAGCTGCTAAAATGCCTTTTTATCCTGGTGATTTTCACTAGCAATGTCAGGATTTTGCTTGTGTATTGTTATGAAGATATGCTTGTGCAAAATTTATCCTAAGCATGAACCATATCCTAGAATGTAAATTTTTTTTAAATGAAAATAGCTTTATTTTTTGCTACTTATAAAAAGAATCTTATAAATAGATGCTACTTGTGGCCAGGCACAGTGGCTCATGCCTGTAATCACACTACTTTGGGAGGCTGAGGCAGGAGGATTGCTTGAGCCCAGGAATTTGAGGCCAGTCTGGGCAACATAGCAAGACCCATTCTCTACAAAAAAAATTTTTTTTTAAAATTAGCTAGATGCCATGGTGTGTGCCTGTCCTCCTAGCTACTTAGGAGACTGAGGTAGGAGGATTGCTTGACCCCAGGAGTTTGAGGCTGTACTGAGCTATGATTGTACCGTTGCACTTTAGTCTGGGTGACACAGCGAGACCCTGTCTCTAAAGGGTAATAAAAATGCTACTTACAAGAAGAATTGTACTTTTAAAGACACACCTTTACTTTGTAAAAAGAAAAAACTATCCCAAAACCCACCACCCAGATGTAGGCAGCTGTTAATCGCTGATGAGCATCCTCCCCTACCTCTCTTATGTACATACAGACTAGATGAGGCTATATGGATATAGAGTTATGATATCATCAAAATGTCATGTTTTATTTGATGTTTTAAAAATGAACAACACACCTATGAAAACATTCAATATTCCTAATGAGAAAAATGCAAATTAAAAAGTATTTATCATATGTTAGCTATCCTATGTGCAAAGATTAAAAAAAAATTTGCACAAAGATAAAAAAAATTTGCAAGGCTTAGAATGTGGGAACTAGG
This sequence comes from Piliocolobus tephrosceles, assembly GCF_002776525.5. Taxonomy (NCBI): domain Eukaryota; kingdom Metazoa; phylum Chordata; class Mammalia; order Primates; family Cercopithecidae; genus Piliocolobus; species Piliocolobus tephrosceles. The sequence continues at coordinate 148,173,339 of NC_045437.1, read as the reverse complement.
CACTGCCACCCACGTACAGTTGGCGAGAAAAATTAGTGGCAACTTTCTGAAGACAGTTTAGCAATATGTATCAACATTTACAAGATGTATTACCTTTGACTCAGCACTTTCATTTCTAGGAATCTTCCCCTAGGAGTTGGCTGAGTAAGTGTACAACTGTATTTTTGAGGATGGTCTCTGAACCAATGGTTTTAGGGGTAAGCGATTAGGAGTAACCTATATGTCCATGGAAAGGTGATTGGTTAAGTAGATAAAAGAATACCCATACAGTAGAATCTAGTGCAGCTGTACATTTATTAAGTTGAAAATCAGCCACAACATATTAAAGAGTGCAGTTACTTGAAAAAAACCCAGCAACCACTATTTTGCTTACTTGTAGTTAATCTGTTGGTGGAGGGGGAACTCAGTTTTTGAACTTTCTATTCTTCAAGATCTTAGAATATATTTATTGCATTTGGGTCTAAAACAGGTGTGTGTGTATGTGTGTGTGTGTGTGTGTGTGTGTATATATATATATATATATATATATATATTTTTTTTTTTTTTTTAATTTTGAGACAGAGTCTCGCTCAGTCGCCCAGGCTGGAGTGCAGTGGCCAGATCTCGGCTCACTGCAAGCTCCACCTCCCAGGTTTACGCCATTCTCCTGCCTCAGCCTCTTGAGTAGCTGGGACTACAGGTGCCCGCCACCTCGCCCGGCTAGTTTTTTTGTATTTTTTAGTAGAGACGGGGTTTCACCGTGTTAGCCAGGATGGTCTCGATCTCCTGACCTTGTGATCTGCCCGTCTCGGCCTCCCGAAGTGCTGGGATTACAGGCTTGAGCCACTGCGCCCGGCCTGCTTTGCCTTTTTCAAGTCGTGTGACCCCTGCAGTCTCTCTTCACCCACAGTAGTTGGTGATTTCCAATCACTGTCTGGTGGTTTCCAATCATGTTATTCATTGTCCTCTATATGTGAGCATGTTTGTTTCTTTAGATTATAAACCCTAGTGAGGAAGGAGATGGAATCTTGTTAGTCTTCTCTCCATCCCCCAGACATAGAACCGTGCAAATAATAGGTGCTCACCAGCTAAGTAATGTGTTTAATTTGATTCTTGAGATAATACAAAGCAGTCAGGAAAGTCAGCCTTTCTTAGTAAGGAATTGTGTAACAGGAAGTATCCTGCTTCTTATTCATTCATAATCTAGTGAAATGACAACTGGGTGAGACACTTTAGATCATTTTGGAACAAGATGAGATATAAATATATTTTATTGGATGACTCTGCTGCCTCTAGAGGAACTTGGTCCAGACATTCGTGTTTGATGCACATTGTTGGGGGTAGAAGGAGGTAGACAGCTTGGACCAATGTGGGTTGCCCCCTCCCTTGTAGAGAGGACTCACCCCTGACACCTCATAGTGGGCATCAGGCCTGCGTTCTGTGACGAAGGTGAGGATGGCCACATTCCCCACCTGATGTCTCTATTACACTGGAGCAGTTGACACACACAAAATAGCTGAGTCACAGGCTGAGTCAGCAGGCCAGATCAGCGTGCTCCGTCCCTCCACCAGGATTTGTCAGCACTCGTTATGCACTTGGTACAATGCCGAAGACGTGTGGGTTAACTATTGATTCATGCCTATTGTTTAAATTGTCTTCTTTTTTATATTTAGCATGTTTCCCCTCCCACCCCAAATTACGTAGGTGACATATACTTACTGTAAAAAAAAATTTGGAAAATACAGGAAGTTATTCACATATTATAAAATCACCCATTCTCCACCCCCAGTATTTTGATACATAGCCTTTCAAACTTAAAAAAATATATATATCCTTTGCACACACACAAGTTTGAATCAGGATGGATTAGTGCCTAAATTTTGTGAAGAGCATGAAGCAGAGCTTTGAGATATCTTAGAACTTCTCTTTATCAATGGGGAAAATGCAAACGTTCTTAGATATCATATACTAAGATCATATTTCAGGTGAATTGTAGTGGTGGCCACGGCTATGGTGGGAGAAGGGGCTGCCTGAAGCGTATCGGAAATTAGATCCTGGGAGTTCTCCCTCAATATTTTTCTATAAGTGAAAGCAATAAACGTCAAATTTGATTTAAAGGGGGAAAAGCCATAAAACGGTGGCATAACCTAAGATACAGTGAGGGTGAGGGGCTTCTACGCTGACTTGTCTCACAGCCACCACTGGTCTGCGACGTGCCAGCCACTCTGATGGGCGCGTTCTGTATGTTGCGCCACTGAACTCACGTACGCTCTGCGTGAGGCGGTTATGATCCGTGACCGTCCTCATTTCGGACAAGGCTCAGAGTGGGTAAGTGACTTGCCAGAGTGGCAGATGCATGAGATTCAATCATGAGTCTGAGACTGAACGATTGGCTGATGGACTGATTTTGCTACCACCTGGAAGAACCACCTTAAACCCCTACTACCAAACCCCTTAAAGCCGTCCCAGGTGATCTGTACTGAGCACATAGCATTTTAGAGGTTGCCTATTACCCTGATGATTTCATCTCCTCATCCCTAGTGGGCAGTGAGAGGAAACGAAACTGCGTTCACATCTGGACCCTTGGCTGAGATGACAACTTCAAGAGAGGGTTTCCTGTGTCCTCTGTCACTTGGCAATTTGATATAAGTTGAAGCTCCAGGCTAAAATTCCCCCTACTGGCTGTCTTTTTGAAGACATCTTCATACAAGGGAGGAAAGGGGTATGGATTGGGCTAAGAATTACAGCCAAGCCTTAGTTTATCAATTGTTAGGATACAGAGGAGGGATCATTAAAATCTAGAAATAACTTCAAACCCTTCAGTCATTGGTTTAAGCTATCTCTCCAGTTAGCTCCTGTCACAGAGATACCAATAGGGGCAAAATCACATTGCCTGTATTTCTATTCCTTTCCCATAAAGACCTATCTGTACACAGTCAAACCTGTATAAAGCATTAGCTATAATAGGGAGAGGGCAGGGAACATGAAGGATTTTAGCTACTGAAGAAACAATTAGACTACGCCTCTCCATGCGGCTCATTCATCCTCACATCCTTTCAGTACCTAACATGGCACTTAGACACAGGAGACATTTGATAAATGTTGAATTAAGTTATTAAGCTTTCTATTCTCTTAGGTGATCCTTTCAGAATAAAAGGGGCTATTTTCAAAGTTTTATGCATGACATATAAATTACAAAAGCCCAGGCTCCGCCATTTGTGCAAAAAGCAATAAGAGACATGCCTATAGCACATAGTACCTAGGTACTCAAGAAACATTTTTGGGCTGTGTGTGGTGGCCTATAATCCCAGCACTTTGGAAGGCCGAGGCTGCTCGAGCCCAGGAGTTTGAGACCAGCCTCAGCAACATAGCAAGACCTCGTCTCTACAACAAATAAAAACGTTAGCCGGGCATGGTGGTATTCATATGTAGTCCCAGCTACTTGGGGGGCTGAGGTGGGAGGATCGCTTGAGCCCAGGAGTTCGAGGCTTCAGTGAGCCATGATTGCACCACTGCACTCCAGCCTGGGCGACAGAGCCAGACCCTGTCTCAAAGAAAAAAAAAAGAAAACATTTTTGGAATGAATGAATGAATGAATGAATGGAATGGGATTAGATATTCTAAAATGAGTGACTGAAGAGTTACCAAAACATCAATCAATCTTTCCTCTGTGTTTATATGATAATACATTTCAGTGTTTTGAGAGAATACCACAAGAAACTCTTTTATGTTTGTGTCTAAAATAAAGCAGGGTGAGGGTGGGAATCCTTCTGGAAAAAATAACAAACAGAGACTAATTGTTGCTTTATAGTTTGCCTCACTCCATGTAACAAGATTTCTGGAAACCTCAAACCTTGGCCACGTCTGGAAGCATGTCAGCTTCATACTTACTGAGCCGTATAAAAGCCCGTCGGTGTCCATGGCCAAGTACTGGCCAGTCTCGGTACTCTTTATATACACCTCCCCCACGCTTTCCGCACTGAGCTGCAGCTGAACTGGAATAAAAATAACACGAGCAAAAGTAAATAAACACTACGCTTTTGCCGATAGGACCCGGCAGCCAGGACAGTTGGCCATGGAAAATTCTGCTCATTCATTTTGCAGAGCCCTCAGGGATGAGCCTCAGATTAATCAAAACATAGAAATACAGTCCCTTTTTCTTTGCCTTCCAAATAAAGTTGTCCATGGGGAATTACGTCCTTGGGAAAGGAAGGAGAGACACCGGCCGGCTCACCTACCTGTCCACCCTGTTGGTTACAAAATGACCCTGAGTGCACCTTCACGGTGCCTCGCTCCTTTCTTTCTGTCATTGGTAGGAAAATAATCACAGGAGGAAATGGTATTCACTCCCCCCAGGCTCCCTCATCCCTGCAGTCTTGGGGTGCCACAGACTGGGATCTGGCCACCCTGCGTGTGTTCTGCTTTCGTTATCAACCTGCACAGGGGTGCCTTTTTTTCCTTTTTGAAACGGAGTCTCGCTCTGTCGCCCAGGCTGGAGTGCAGTGGCCGGATCTCGGCTCACTGCAAGCTCTGCCTCCGGGGTTTACGCCATTCTCCTGCCTCAGCCTCCCGAGTAGCTGGGACTACAGGCGCCCGCCACCTCGCCTGGCTAGTTTTTTTTTTTTTTTTTGTATTTTTTAGTAGAGATGGGGTTTCACCGTGTTAGCCAGGATGGTCTCGATCTCCTGACCGCATGATCCACCCGTCTCGATCTTCTGACCTCATGATTGGCCTCCCAAAGTGCTGGGATTACAGGCTTGAGCCACCGCGCCCGGCCAGGGGTGCCTTTTAATTGTCTGGGCCTTCTAGTTGTGGGAGAGACTCCTATCCTCAGATGGTTATTTTATAAAATCTGAGATTGCTATTTTCCCTGAGACAGAAGAGGTTCCCAGGGAGTTAGGACTGGTTGCCACATATGAAACTCAAGGAACTCCCTCGCAATGAAGGTTCTGTCAATCCCTCAGCCTCTATGGCAACCCACCTGGGGTACAGGCAGAGGGGAGATCGCCAGCTCCTGATGTGGGGAGAATGAAGCTGTTACCCGGAAATGCAGTGATGAGAACAGTGGTTCTCAACTGGGGGTGATTTTGCTCCAAAGGGGACATTTGGCAATCTCTGAAGACAGTTTCTGTTGTCACACCTGGGGGGTGGGTGCTACTGGCATCTGGTGGGTAGAGGCTGGAGATGCTGCTAACATCCTACAATGCACAGGGCAGCCCCCACAGCAAAGAATTGTCCAGCCCAGAGAGTCAGTAGCACCCAGGTTGAGAAACCTGGAGATGGAGGGAAAGGACTGTGAGTTACAGAGTCACACTCTCCTCATACACACTGATTGACACTCTCAAGGTGCTGGACACTTAATTGGAATCCAGTATTCATTTGATAATTATTGACTTGTTTATTCACCCTCGGGTGCCCTCTTGAGGGAGGTGCTTTGATAATTCACTTTTGGGAATTGGAATTAATTCTAGACTCTTCGGGATAATTTGTTCAGTAGACCATCACAACCATCGTTATGAGTAGGAGTGAAATCTAGACCAGGAACCAGTGGCTGCCCAGTAGTTCCCTAGGAGGATGAGGGGGCATCTCTGAGGTTCAGCTTGGCAGAGGCCGAGGGGCAGGAGAGGCTGGAACACACAGGGCTTTGGTTGGTAGATCTAGACCCCTCATTGCCTTTTCTTTGTTTTCTTTTTTTTTTTCTTTTGAGATGGAATATTGCTCTGTCACCCAGGCTGAAGTGCAGTGGCGCAATCTTGGCTCACTGCAACCTCTGCCTCCCAGGTTCAAGCAATTCTCCTGCCTCAGCCTCCCAAGTAGCTGGGATTACAGGCATGCACCACTACGCCTGGCTGATTTTTGTATTTTTAGTAGAGACGGGGCGGGGGTTTCACCATGTTGGCCAGGCTGGTCTCGAATTCCTGACCTTGTGCTCCGCCCGCCTCATCCTCCCAAAGTGCTGGGATTACAGGTGTGAGCCACTGCATCCAGGCCTGTTTTCATTTTTAATTTAATTTCTTGGAATAGGAAATATACTTCCATGTTTCCAAATAGCAGAGGAGACAGTGAAAAGCTCCCTTTTTACTGAGTGCACATCTCCTGGGGGATACAGAAACAAGGAAACCCCTCCTAGACACCTTGTGTGTGTATCCTTTCTAGAGAGCTTGTATGCGTATATTGCAAAAGACATACTATCTCATACTAATGGTAATGTACTGAGCACACAGTTCTGCCCTTGCTTTTTTTGTTTCTTAACAACTAATTGGAGATCTTTCTACATCAGTACAGAAAGAGTGAACTTCTTTCTTCTTGCCAGTTGAATTGTGTTCCATTATGTAGCTATACCATGATTGTTTAACCACTTCTCTGTTAATATGCCTGTATTTTCTTATTTCTCTTTGCTTTCCTTATCTCCTGATTCACCCCCAGGATGATACATAGTTTTATCACCCTTACCTAAGATGCAATTCTCCCTTCCTTAGAAGTCTTTGCTATAGAGACTCAGGACTTCCTCTAGCTTCCTGTGGCAAGTGGAGTTTATTTAATTCACAGGAAGGAACTGGAAGCCACTGATGTACTTTCTCACAGGTCCTCCTAGGAATAGTTAGCTCTGAGAGTGTAGCCATGAGGGAACAGGCTAGTGGGCCTCCACTGTAACGTGGGCTCTGCTCTCTCGAGCCTTCAGTCACACTACTTGCTCGCTCTGTCTTTCTGCTCCTATTAAACTTCAAACTTTCCCTGTTTTCCTGGGATCTTTGCACATGCTATGTTCTCTCTCTGGGACCTTCTTCCTCCGGATATTCACAAGGTCCTTCTCCTCCAGGCCTCAGCCTAAATATCCTAAAACAGGCCCTCCCCAGTAATCTGTGACACTCTGTGCACGAGGTCCTTTCGTCCCCACCCCATTCTCCCTGCCAATGCCACCCTCCCCCACATCCTTCTCCTCCTCTGCCCCTTGTTTCTTTCATGGCACTTAGTACAACATGCAATGATCTGATTATCTAGGGAGCTGCTGATCTATTTCTGCCTCCTCAGGAAAGTGTACACTCTGAGAAGAAGGGCAGAGATATTGTCCTGTTCCCTCTGGGGTCCTCAGCACCTCCTACAGGGCCCTGCACACAGTGGGCAGTCTACATGGTTTGGTGAATGAATGGTGTTGGGCTAATATTGGCAGAGATGATTCTGCTGGCCCATCATCAATCAGCCGTGCACTTTGAGTTATGTTTCCAATAACGCTCTGAGGGGTGAAGTAAGATGGGACTGCATGGAGAGTTGTAAGGCTCAAGGCTGGGCTCTGAGCTGAGTGACCTTGGCTAGGCTGCGTAGCCTCTTAGACACAGTCTCTTTTTCAGTGAAATGAGGAGTATTTGCGCTCAGTCTCCATAAAGTTATTTCTCAGTCTAACAGTCTATGAAGCAAGTAGATACATGGAATGCCAATAGAATATTCTTTGGCAATAAAAAGGAACAGAGTTCTGAGGCCTGCCACAACACAGATGAGTCTGGAAACAGTGCTGAGTGGGAAGGAAGCATCACAAAGGACCATGTGTTTTATGTTTCCATTTAAATGAAATGTCCAGAATAGGCAAATGCATAAAGACAGCAAGTAGATTCAGGGTATCCAGGGCCAGGGTGGGTGGAGATGGGGGAATGATGGTTAAAAGGCATGGGGCTTCTTTCTGAAAATATTCTAAAATGGATTGTGGTGTTGGTTGCACAACTCTGTTAAGTTGTAAGAAAACCCACTGCATTGTACAACTTAAATAGGTGAATTGTATGGTATGTGTGTTATATCTCAATAAAGTTGTTTTTTTAAAAAGTGGTTATTAGACTTTATGGTTTTCAGAGAACCTTCACATATACTTTTCTGTCAATTTCTCAGCATAATCCTGTCTTTTAAGAGAGACCAAAGGAAAGGGCTAACCTTTTACTGATCACCTGCAATGTGCCAGGCATCATGCTAGTTTCTATCGTGATATAAACAGTATAGAATTAAGGAGTGTGGGCTCCAGAACACAACTGCATCAACTCAAGTTCTGCTTGGCTGCCTATTAGCTGTGTGATCATCCGGCAAACTAATTGCCTCTGTTTCCTCATCTGCAATGGTAGTTGTTGTAAGGGCTAATGCATGGAAAGTGGCCAGTACTCATAAGACTAATTCCTCTGTGCTTTTGTGACCTTTTCTGCTCCTCGAAGCGTTCCCTGGAGGAAGGTGGTGCTTGCTCTGTCCTTTAGGTGAAGAGCTGGAGTTTGGTGAGAGTGTGTTTTATGCAAGGTTATACTTCTAAGAAGGGGAAAAATCATGACCAGACCCCAGGTTGAGTACTCTAAGTATCCTACTTTTTTCCTCTCTTTCACACAACCTCTTGGGCTCCAATTATGGGAATGGATTGATCCAAATTCAGCCATACTCTCCCGCTCGGACCCTCTTGTGTTCAAGATCACACATGGACAAGATGGCGAGTGGCCATCCAGGATCCCATTCGTAGCCACGGAATGGGGTGACGTTAGCTGCCTGGGACTCTTTTCAACCTATCACCCATATATGTAGATATTTAGTCAAACACATTATAGGTGCTACAGAAACCCCAAAGGGGAGGTCTTTTTAAGTAATCAAGGAAGTTTTTCTTTTGTTTGTTTGTTTTTCTAAGATGGAGTTTCACTCTGTTCCCCAGGCTGGAGTGCTATGGCGCGATCTCGGCTCACTACAACCTCTACCTCCCAGGTTCGAGCGATTCTCCTGTCTCAGCCTCCCAGGTAGCTGGGATTACAGGCGCGCAACATCATGCCCGGCTAGTTTTTTTTTTTTTTGTATTTTTAGTAGAGACGGGGTTTCACCATGTTGGCCAGGATGGTCTCAAACTCCTGACCTCAGTGATCCACCCCCCTTCGGCCTCCCAAAATGTTGGGATTATAGGCACGAGCCACCGTGCCTGGCCAATCAAGGAAGATTTTTTAAAAGCTTTTCATTTCCTATGCTTTTCTGTTTTGCTGCCTTCAATAGCACCCGCTTGTCTGGCCATGGGGCTGAACAGGCTTGGCTTTGCTGTCTGTGGAGTTCCATCATGGCCATGAAGAGGCCTCCTAGAGGTAAACAAGAGCCAGAGGCCTGCTTAGCACATGACTTCAGCCCTCAGCCATGAGTCCCGACACCAGGGTTGTTGCGCCGGTGAGAGTTCGTCTCAAGAGTTTCCTCTGTAAATATTATTTCTCCAGGATGTCCAAGTTTCATAGCTCATTTTCACTAGATTTCTTTCTGGCTAAGTTTCCTAAACATATATCCTTCTGCAAGTAGGGCTGGCAGGAAGGAGCAACACCCAGGCTGAGTGGCTGGCGTAGCTGCCTAGGTGTCCAGCTCTCTCGTGTGACTTCATTCCAGTTTTCCAGACCTACATCCTCTTGCAGCTGCTGCTGAGGACAGGCAAGGAAGGAGACAGCATGAGAAAGGGGGACCTTGGGAAGAGAGGGAGGGGCTGGCCACACAGCAGCAGCTCTTTCCTCAGGTAGCAGCTCAGGGTCGGGGGATGGAGAACCATTCAGTCAACACATATTCATCTACTAGGTGCCGGGACTTCAGTTCAGTGCCAGGCACGGTCCCTGCACTTGGGGCTTCCGCATGATTAGGGATACAGACAAATGAACTGCCAGTGATACAGCAACACAGTAACAAAAGCTCCACTTGTTTTTGAGCTAAAAGCAAACAAAAGCACAAAACCTGCAACATTCTTCCTCTCTCTGTTTTTTTTTTTTTTTTTTTTTTTAATTCCCTTTCAAAGAAAGGCAGAATATAACATACAGTGAAAAAAAAACTACAGTGGGAGAATACAGTAAATCCTTGATGAAAATTGTATTAAAAAACAATACATTTGGGAGGCTGAGGCAGGTAGATCACGTGGTCAGAAGATCAAGACCAGCCTGGCCAACAGGGTGAAACCCCGTTTCTACTAAAAATACAAAAAAATTTAGCCAGGCGTGGTGATGGGTTCCTGTAATCCCAGCTACTCGGGAGGCTGAGGCAAGAGAATTGCTTGAACCTGGGAGGTGGAGGTTGCAGTGAGCTGAGATCGCGCCACTGCACTCCAGCCTGGCGATGCAGTGAGATTCCGTCTCAAGAAAACAAAAAATAAGAACACAATACAACATATGTAGCTCATGAATATATCTGTACTAAAATATAAAACTGTGCACCAGATACTGACCAAATTCATACAAGTAGCTGCTTTGGGAAGGATAAGAGGAACTAAGACTGGGAGAGGAATTGAGGAAATGTTTCCTTCATCCTAACTCTATTTCTTTATAAGCAGTTCTGAGGTAAGAACAGCCAGCTGGTGACACTGGAGGACTCTGGGTGATGGCATTCCTGGTGTTTAGTCTATATCTAGTGCATAGTTTTCTATTTTACTACATACACATGAACTATGCATATTGTTTTGTGTATTTTACAAAATTTTCATCAGGGATTTGCTAATGATCTCCCCTGATTCTCCTTCATACCTTTTAGAATGGTAGCTGATGTGTTAAAGCTCCGTTCATAGTCAATGGGACACTCAGAGCTGGCCAAGACTCCCGCTTTTTGTTCCTGGTGACCCCTGAGATGTTTTATGAACCAGCTTAGGCTTGAGTCCATGTTGCATCTAGACCTGAACATAAGCACTCATAAAAGCTGGGTCTTCTTGGGGGCAGACTGGGACCCAGGAGAACTGGGGAGGCAGGAGGCTGGATGAGGCCCCTCTAAAGCTCTAACTTGTCTGTCCACTCCCTTTTTCAATACCCCCTAACCAGGTTACCATACAGAGCAAATGAGGAGGAGCAGCATCTCTTCTTTATCCCATCCAGGGATCTAGGACTTGCTATCTATGAATAGGAAGGTCTTTGTCTCTCAAGCATCTCAGGGATGAAGGGGCAAGTACTTTTTGAAAAACAAGATATGTCCATGGTCCACAGGGTACTTCGTTTTCCCTTCTGAAATGGGGACATTAACGATGAATTTAGCTGAAGAGATGGAAACCAACTTTTAAAAAGGTACTCTAATGATAGAAATTTCTTGGAGAAATTCAAACTTAGATAAAGCATTCTAAAAATGTACGGGCAGAGGGCTGGAAGTGTTTGCTCGGTGGATTTGTGACTGTATGTGCCCCCAGTAGAATCCAGAGTCCTGTTCCTTTACTAGGAATGAGTTAAGAGTGTTGGTTTGGGGACGGCCTATTTGTCAGAACTGTATGTCAATGAAACTGAAATGTGCAGACTCACCTTCGTGGGTCATGGTCTTCCTTGTCCCACGCTCATTATTTAAACCGCTTTACGAGTCCCTGCGTACCTGGGAAACCTACATAAAGGGGAGCCCAGAGCTTTTGCATGGCTGTGCTAGCCCCCAACTAGGTGTTCACACCTTTTGTCTGAGGAACTAAGTTCGTGGCTTTTGGTTTTCTCCTCTGCTTCCCAAAGCCTTCCATTAGGTCTTAGCAGTAGTTTGTTCACGTAAGAACAGCAATCCCTTACTTTCCAAAGGTAGAAAGAAGGAAAAAGGGTTATGAGCCTGCCAGTGCCAAGAGAAGTCAACTTTGAGGTATTGCACCCTGTTTCTGAGCCCCAGGCTATCCTAGCATCTGCCTGTCCCATCCCAGGAAAATGTAAAGATAAGACCACAACTGGTGCATTCAAGGAGGAGAATGCCTGGAGAGAGAGGTTCTGCTTCTGTAGCATGTCTGTCCGTGGCCTCTAAGCCTGCTTTCCGCCTCTGCTCTCCAAAGAGAGGCCAAGAGAGATTATGTGCCTGGTTTATTCTGGGTTGGAGACTTCCCGTCCTTTGCCGTGTTTACGCAAAGTGAGGTCAGCCTCATTCAGAACTTGGTGAGGTTGTTTTATGTCAGTGGCACTTATAATTAAAATGTAGCCACAAGCCGGGATTGGTAAAACATTAGAGAAAGACAGAGAAGGGGAAAAATTGAATTTGGGGGAAAATAATTCCAGTGTTAAAACACACACACACACACACACACGCACACACATATATACACACACACATCTATATATAAATATATATACACACACACATGTAAATACATATATGAAAAAAACCCTTATCTTAAAAGGTGTCTGCTTCTTTAAGATCTAAAAAAGGTGCCTGGAAAATTTTGATACAGTCCAGAGACTGAATGACATATATGTATATATTATATATAGTTTATATATTATATATTATGTGTGTGTGTGTATTTTAAAGTTTATGTATAAAAGTCCTCTATGTAATCAGATGAGGGTTGTGGGGAGGAGGGCAAGGAGTCCTTTCCATCACGTGTGACCGAGGCGAGAGAACCCTGTTGTGGAGTACATTCCTGCCTGGAGACCTTCCCCTCTCTCTGACTTCTGGCAGTGGGGTCCAGCTCTCCCCATAGTAGTCATTTGAAAAGCTGTTTTGACTTTGGGTCTATGCTGGTGGGGAATACAGTACCTTACCCGCTAGGTGCTGAGTGATCCCAACCAGAGAATAGAGGTCTGGACTCCCCTAAAGCAATAGGGCAGGAGGCATTTCATGAAGAGGAACCTGCCCTTTAGAAAGGGCTGCAAGGTAGGATTGTTTTGACCAGTGAATTCTGCTACTGCCTTTAGGATGTGGCTTGATTTATAAATATTTGATTGGCACGCACTTTGCCTAAGAACGTTTCCATTTGTGCAGTGAGTGGTGCCGGTAATTCCGCTCCCCACGTAGCCTCTTGCGTGCTTGGGGAGGTGAGGGGTTGTGGGCTATGGCAGGCAGCTGCAGGTTTGGAATGCTCGTAAGGAAATTATTCTCTAATTATTGTTCCAGTTAATAATCCCACTGAGGGATAAGTCATGGTCCCCCTTCACCAGAGAGGAAACTCCCCAGAAAGATCAGAATCAAACACAGAGCAGACTTGCCCTGCCAAAGGAGTGAGACGCGGCGGGACTTGCTGCACCTGTGCCTGGGCACATTATGCCTCTGTGTCAGGCCTCAGGGGCTTCAACCCAGGTAGTCCCAGAGAAGCTGGGACAAAGAGTCACCCTCAGTTCTGCGAGCAAGCATAGCATTCACTTAATCTAACAGACTTAACAGGTCAGGTGGTTAGGTGAGGAAGGCTCAGGAATCCCAGAAGAATGATGATCAATATCATTTTTTTGGAGCACTTATGTGCCTAGCAGTGTGCTAAACACTCTTACAAACATTACCACATTAAAACTGCCACGTTCCGATGAGTGGGTGCTGTTGTCATTCTTGCTTTTAAAACAAGGAAACTGAGGCACATTGAGAAGTAACTGTCCCAGGATGACACAGCTGGTAAATAGCAGTGCTGGGACCTGACCTCCACCCATCTGAGCCACAGCACAGATGTGTGTATTGAATCAGTTTGTGGGGCGGAACTGCTGTCATGATGTTGGTGTCAGGTGGTGGTGGGATACGGAAGGAGCCTTAGTCCCGGAAGCAGAAGATGTGGTCGGTGCCAAGCCCTCCCAGTTAGGAGCTGGTCATGCCTGTCAGCTGCAGTGTTCTTAGAGTGATGATAATTAGTAACCTCTCAAGGTTGTGGTTAGGTGGAAGTGGAGGAGTTCAACACAATGCCCAGCATATATCAGGACTCATAGATGTTTATTGAATATATTGTTGACTTTGAATTTAGCTGCCACCAATACAGTTCAGTCACTTATAAAATTAATGTTTACTGGGCATTTTACCAAGTGGCAGGCAATGTGCTAGACACAAAGTTTGTAGTGTTGAGCAATAAGAGACAAAGTCCTTATCCTCTAGGAGTCCAGTAGGAGGGAAAACCATTAAATAATTGCACAAATAAATGGAGAATTGTAACCCCAAGGACGGCTGCATGGTACATGAGACACTCTTCAAATGCTTGTGTCCAAAATGGAACTGGCCATCTTCCCCCAGACCTGATCCTCTTCCAGGACCTCCCCCTCTCATGGTGACACCATTTATGTGTCTCCCTGAGCTGAAGCTTAGGGGCCAACATGAACCTTCTCACAAACTGTGTCCATCAGCGCTGGGATCTATGCAGCAGTCCCTGGCTGATTCTGCCCGGCCTTCCTAGCATGGCAGCGTAACGAGTGTCCACAGTCCATATTGGTAATTGCCTGCAGCAGTGATCTGAAGAATGGTAACGGGACAAACCACAACCATCTTCTCTGCAGGCCAGAAGTCTACCAGTAGAGACATCTTACTCAAGTCTCTATTAGAATGGCCCCCACACAAGCATCTGCCCTAGGGTTATACCACTATAAGAAAGGTTAGGTACTTGGAAACTCATTCTCCTTGAGGTAGGAAGAAGATACACTTGCTCAGGAAAGATCAATGACCTTGGGACAAAGAGAAGCCATGAAAAGAGTTATTTCTGCCTTGTAGAGCTCAAAGGCATACGGTTCTATCTTGTGTGATTTTTTTAAATTTTTCGATTGGCTTTTAGAAACGCTCTTTCTGAAGGAAGTCTTAACATGTGACTCTGTCACCTCAGTCTCTAATTATGCTCAAACTAGTGATCAAGGAATCGAAAATATCTCCTTGCCAGGCCGTGCGGATCACATGTAGCCAGGGAGCATCCGCCTCATGCCTGGCCGAGGCAATTCTGTTTCTGAATAACCCTTGAAACTCAGAAGGGCTTTGGCAGTACCACCACTGGGCAGAAGAGGGCGACAGAACCACATTCGGGGAGTACATCCGTGCCCAGGACGCCTCTCACCTGCAGAATCCTAGTAAATAGAAGTTTCGCCCTTATGAGGCACACTGGGCAATGCTGCCATTCCATTCCACAGGTGAAGAAACTGAGTCTTAGCGAGATTAAACGATTTTCCTGAAAATTAGTTGGGAACACTGGAGACACTTAAATTTCTAGTTAGGAAAGGACTGGAAGAGTCCCAGGGTTGGGGGTTTGAAGCTTCTTTTGCAGAGTTTGCAAACAGAAAGAATGCATAATGGCAAGAACGTTAATTGTCCAGGGCTGTTCCAGGTAGAAAGGGGCAGAGTAGGCTTGAACTCGAGCCTGCTGACTCTGCAGTGGAATATCCAGTTCCAGTAATGACAGGTACAGGGATGGGCTTCTGACCACCCACCCCACTTCCTCTGATCTCTGTCCTCTTGGTCCTTATTCTTAGTTCAAAGTAAGCAAATGATAGGCCCACACAACAATTCCGAGTGTTGGCAGAGAGACCCTGAATCCAAGCCTGCATCTAGTCCCTTGGCTTTCCTGGGTGGCAGTACTGTAAAAAAGAAGAGTCTGGAAGGTCCTTAAATACGACCCTCTGTTACCATATGCTAGGCTGATTATATAGAAGGCTCGATGATGATAACTGCAATATGAACCAACACGTGCTGTGCTGTTCCTCTGTGCCAGCCACTGTGCCAAGAACTCTCACTTTATTATCCCATTTATCCCTCCCAAGAAACCTGTGAGGCAAGGAATATTAGTATTCTTTTTGTAAAATGAGAAAAGTGAGGACAGAAAGGTGCAGTTGCCCAAGTTTACTTGGAAAATAATCTGGCATTCCTTGAATGCAGAAATCCTCACCTAATCTCCCAGGCCTACGTTGTGCTCCTTTCTAGGGGTTCCTGACATCCTAAGTCAGGCGGCCAAATCCACTGTGGACTCCAGAAGTTGTGCCAGCGTTACACACCCAGAGTGCAGTCTGTTTTGCTAATGATGGAATGACAACAATGAAGCCATTTTCCATTGCTACAGAAATTCCAGTATTGGAGCCTTTTGTTACTCCGGAAGTCAAGGTTTCCCAGAAGAGCTAGCTTAACCCCAGGGAACATATCACGAAGCTTGTCTTTCCTCTTGGGTTCTGAGGACCGGAGAGCATTCCCTACTTTTTCAGAAAATTGGTAAGATGTACTAGGAACACTTAAAACCCAGAGGAATTAAAGCTTGTTCCCTTGTGTTCTGTGGGGCAGATCACATGAATTGTGTATCATGCCTGACACAATGGACTACAATCTAAGTTTGCTAATTTTCGGTGACCGTTGCTTATGTATGCTTTTTAACAAACTAGAGTCTTTTTTTTTTGCCTCATTCTGACACCTGTTTTTCACTGAGAATAAGGCATTCAGCAAGCCCATTTGAAGATAAACCATCAAAACAAAGCCCAAAAGAGCTAATTCTGCAGCTGCAAGCCCCAGCGTCAGCCTTCCTGCTCCTCATCTCAAGGGTCTGTGTGGTGGGTGGGGAGGAAGGAACAATGTCACCTCGTGTGTAAACGTCAGCGTCCATCTCCATTACCCGTGCATCTGAGGGTAGAGCGTGAGCACCAGTGAAGTGGTCATTTGTGCTTAGAACCTGCAACCTCTGGTGCATGGTCCATGAATAGTTAAGACCACCTGATGTATAAACCATCATGTCAAAGTGAGTGTTTTGTATTGCATTTTAAAGCCAGTCCTACAGAAACTTCCTGCCTGCCTGGCTTCTTCTGTGTCTCCTGATTTTCCTTCTCTTGATTTGTTTTATGTTTGACTCTTGAGATTGCTGACCCTCTAAGCAGGGACTAGATCTGGCTTTAGGCTTCTTTGTAACCTCTGATGCTGCAGTGGGACTCAGGGAATCTCAGATGACATCACGATAGGACCTGGACACCTAATATCAAACATACACACCAATGCCAGAAGTATCAAAGCGGAAGGAAGAGATTTTTTTATACTTAGAGAGTCAAGAAGATTCTTTTCTCCAGAGTCATACCTTCATTTATCAACACCTCTGAGAACCGGGCTGCCAGAAAGTGCTGGAAGAGATATTCAGCATTTGGCGCTAGTCGCTCCTACTCTCCAGTTTCTATAAGGTCTGGAGAATGACTTTACCTCTGCTGGTTACCACCGCCACATCTGCGTGATACGCAGAGGGAAAGCTGCATAATTTATGATGTGTAAGACTACGATTATGAACTAGGATTTCACAAATCAAGCCCAGTGGAAACATAACCAGGAGAGTCAGTTGACTTGAAATGGAGCCCACATCTCTGTGCAGGATTTACCGCCATACCTATCTGGTTCATCCCATCATGGAGCGTGCAGACCCCTGACTAGCCTTTGGGGCCAGATCTTTCACTAGTTACAGAAACCTGGGAAAACATACAGGGATGGAGCACCGGCAGCCAGTTCTGTTGGGTCAGCAGAGAGTGCTTTAAAAAACTTGAAATAGGACACGTTTGGGTAAGTGGTGGCCCCCACAACTCACTATTTTCCAAACCCAGACATTTTACACATTTATGTGACTCCAACTCTGGATGTGTCATGCCTGAATAGAACCTTGGAGAAGCAAGTGCCTGTACTTAAATATGCACCTTCCTCCCACCTCGACTACAGAAGATGTCAGAAAGGGAAGGGGGTGCCATAGAGATGGGCTTACTGTGCTGGTCGCTCCTGTCCCTTGTCCCATCCACTGTGCCATCCGGAAGGATCCTCAAGAAGTGGCCCCCGTTGCTACAGTAGAGGAGTTTGGGCTTCTTGTAATTCCCTGGAGGCAGATTAAACTTCTCGGTCAGGGCTGTGAACGTGGTGATTTCCCCTTCAGCCATGGCTCAGCAGCTGCTGCTTGTGGCGCTTTCAAGACTGTAAGAAATTGAACAAACCTGTAGTCGGTTCTTCCAGCAAAGGCACAAAATGCACTTTGAAGAGAGGAAGGACAGCTTCAGGGCACAGGGCTCCTGGGTAGTGAGTAAGCACAGCCTGCCCAGGTGATGCCCGCAGTCCGCAGGCCTGTGAGGCGGCTGGTGGTTAAGGAAGGATGGTCCCTGGCCTGGGAGGGGTTTCCAGGGCATTTCTCTCTTCCCAGTTGGACACAGCTTTGGACCAAACTGTGCATTTTTTAGAACTTCAAATTTAATCATTTGACCAAGGGGAAAAAAAAATCATGTTTTGGTCCCTCCTTCTGGTCCACACACATCCTCAAATTAAACACCAAAGTTGCACTAAAATAACACCCAGGGTCTGGCTGAAACCCACAAAAGCTGAGAGGCCAGGACCAAGGTTCTGCCCTCCACCCTCACGCTGTCTTGATGAGGTACAGCGAAGCAGATAGCACAGATGGCCTGGACATTCAGGACCTGTAGCCAAAGGCACAGGAGGCCTTTCAGGGACACAACAGGGACAGCAAAGGGTTAGTATGTTAAGGCAACCTTCTGGATTTACTGGGGGAAACACAGCTGGAACCAGGGAAAAAGGCACAGAGTGGGAGTAAGTGGGGTTTTTAAAGGGCAAACACCATATCAAAGGAAATGTTACGAGACAGATTATGAAGGCTATGCCTGGTTCCTGCCCATTCCACAGCTTTCCACATAGCTTCATGTGGCACAGAGAAGGTGGGTCTGTCCCTTACACACAGGCTGTTTTCATCCTAGCTATTTTCTAATGTGTGATAGAACACAGAAACCACCATGTTATATATAATATACCTTTAACATTATATGTAGCCACTATATACAAACTTGTATTATTAATGTGAAAATGCATCACGTACACCTCAGAGGATTAAAAAACAAAACCAATGAGCATTAGAATTGGTGAAAACATATACTTGCTCCACCATTTAGGAGAAGGAGGTGCTGGTGACTCTGAAAAGAAAGAGGCCAAAAAGAGACCAGGAAACTAACATGGGAGCTGCACCTTTTTAAAATTTTTTTTTTTATTTTTATTTTTTGAGACGGAGTCTCTCTCTCTCTAGCCCAGGCTGGAGTGCAGTGGCACGATCTCAGCTTGCTGCAACCTTTGTCCCCCAGGTCCTGATTCAAGCAATTCTCCTGCCTTAATCCCGAGTAGCTGGGATTACAGGAGTGCACAACCATGCTTGGCTAATTTTTGTATTTTTAGTAGAAATGGGGTTTCACCATATTAGCCAGGCTGGTCTTGAACTCCTGACGTCATGATCCGCCTGCCTCGGCCTCCCAAAGTGCTGGGATTACAGGCATGAGCTACCGTGCCCGGCCTGGGGGCTGCACTTTGTAAGTGTGAGTAGTGAATGTGATCATCAATACATATTGATTACCAAGTGGTCTTAGAATAAAAATCATCATCCTCATCATTAATGTATTTTGGGCTACAGGTTATCTCAAGTAATCTCACCATAATCCTTTGAAGTGGACACTAATATTATCCTCAGTTTTAATAAAATAAAACCAAAGCTTAGAGATGTTCAGTGACCTGCCCAAGGGCAACAGCTAGTAAGCAATGGAGCTGAACCACAAAAGGAATCGGAACAGAAAGCCCCATTTTTCTCTTGATCACCATGAAAAGGTTTAGTGACTTTATCAACACTAGTCTTTTTATGAGAAGTGGGGTTTTCACCCATTGCCTGGCATGTACATCTGCCACCATTAACTTGTCATTCATATATTTAGTCATTTGTGACCCAAATGTTGGCTAGTCTCCACCAACAGCCCCCATGTCATCCATGAAACAGGACTCCATGCATCTCCTCCTTCTCCAGGAGAAGCCCACACCGGCAGCTTCGTGAGCATCACGGAAGACCAGCAGCTACGCTGTCTTCCCTGCACTAACCATCCATCAGTGCCTGCAGCAGCCTTGTGGAGCTGCTCTCATAGGAGACAGTTCCCTCATAAATCGACACCAATTACAATAATTTGTCCTTAGGACTTTAAAATGAGGGCTCATGTTGGAAGCCTCCATCTGTTTTCTCTGCTCCTGGTATTTTAACGTGTCTGGTACATTTTTCCCACTCTGCTGCCACATGGGCCCGCCATTGTCCCTGGTTTCAGCTACTGTTGGAGGTGCCTCCAAGAACCCCAAAGAGAATTTTGCATATACCATATAAACTATATTTAAAGTCAGACCGTCCCAAATGTCCTCTCCATCCCATATGGTGAAACTTGGATCAATTCTTTTCACATAATACAGCAACAGACAGAAAATAAATATAATATCACATATATATAATTGTATTTATGTCAATTTCACAGAGAGGATTGCAGAGTTTACCTTGCGTAGTACAATCTCTCTCCATCCTCACTGTCTCTTCCAAACCTTCTCTCTTATCCATAAGCCTCTAAGTCCTTCTGTGCCCACCTCTGGCTCTCTTACTCTCTCTCCCTTTGTCTCTTCCTCTGTCTCTCCACTCACTCCTCTCTCCACACAGCCCCTCACTCTAACTTCTCACTCCACTCCCTTCTGGATCCACTTCTAAAGTAAAGCAATTTAGCTCTTCCCAATGTGGATATCTCTATGCCTCACCTCTCCATTAGCACATAACCATCGCCAGATTCCCCTTCCTTAAAGTACAACTAAGAGATAATGAATTTTTTCTTTCATTTATTTTTTCCAAGCACTTCCTCAGTTATGTACTTCATTTGGTACAGGAGACAATAATTATATACTAGTGGTTGCCACTTAACTGAACAGATAGTCATTTGTATTGTCAATCTCAGGTGGGCTGAATTTTGTTTCTCCTTGTCTCTGACTTCCTTCAGTGTAGGTCCCCATTTGCTTCTGATTGTGGGGCAATTTCATGTTAAGAATGGCCTTTCCGGCCAGGCATGGTGGCTCATGCCTGTAATCCTAGCACTTTGGGAGGCCAAGGCAGGTGGATCACTAGAGGTCAAGCGTTCAAGATCAGCCTGGCTAACATGGCAAAAACCCATCTCTACCAAAAATACAAAAATTAGCCAGGTGTGGTGATGCGTGCCTGTAGTCCCAGCTACTCAGGAGGCTGAGGCAGGAGAATCACTTGAACCTGGGAGACGGCAGTTGCAGTGAGTGATTGCAGTGAGTGGAGTGATTGCGCCATTGCACTCCAGCTTGTGCAACAGAGCGAGACTCCATCTCAAAAAAAAAAAAAAAAAAAAGAAAGAAAAAAGAATGGCCTTTCTTCTAGATCCACCTAGATTCTAGATCATGTGTGTATGAGCCATACAGCCCAGACTTTATCACTGTGGAGTTCTCACTGGCTAACTGACCTCGGCCAGAGCCCAGCAGGTCCTCAGGGGCCCCTCCCTCCTGACCACAGTGTACCTACAGTTATACAAGGCCACACCTCTGCTCTCTGCCTGCTCCCCTCAGTGAGAGGGACCATCATGAGGGTGCCTATACTGATGTCAGATGGCTCCCCAAACCCTTCATATGCACACCTGAAAACCTGAAGGAGACAAGTAGGCTCCTGAAAATAAGCCTGGAGTCCACATGAAACTGACAGACAATGGTAGCTGGGATTGATGACTCAGCTGAAATATACAAAAAATGAAATCCCTTTTTGTTGCTAAAGGAAACCCCTGGGGCATGAAAAGCCCTTATTTTAAACTTTATTTGTAATTTACCTATAGTTTGAGCAGTAGTTGGTCCAAAGTTCCTTGCCAATCCACTATTTGTTAAAGGATAGAAATAAAGGAAGTATATGACGTGATAAAACCATAAGGCAGCAACCTTAGCAGGCCCTTGGAGATTTACACAAATTGCTCTGACAAATGAATCCATTAACTAAGTGAAATCAGGCATTAAGTGTAATGGAAATTTATAAGCTCTGCTTCTTGTTACTATTTTATTTTTAGTGGCTGTCAGAGGAGGGGATTGTCTGTGTTGTGTTGGGAAACGGAGAAGATCAAGCCCAGCGAACTCCATGTTATCATTGTGCACGAAGCCCAGCCCTTTGAGATTTGGGGCACTGGGGAGATTTTAGGAAATCCAGATGATTTTTTTGATTTATCAGTGACATCCAGGTTAGAGGAACGCCAAGCCTATTGGAACATCTGTGTTAAGGCTGACATACTTTGTCAGCTGTGGGCTCTGGAAGGGAACCTGGACTCTGACACATGAACAGGATGTGGATAGTAAGCAACCACTTTGGCTCTGGGAACCTTGGCGAGTCATTCGCTCCTTCTGAGATGTTTCCTCTAATAATTCTCACCTTGCCTCTCACACAGTCGTCTGAAGGATTAAATGGGTACAATATTCATACAGCACTTGAAAAATGGGACCTGACCTATAGGAGATAGTAGTAATTGGTTATGTTGAACTAGTTGGAGCCTGGTGTGATCTAAGTCAGCTGTGATTAAATGCTTAATTTAAAATGATTTTTTAATTGGTTTGAAAATAGAAGTTTTTCATTCCCATATTTGGCAGAAATGAGCTAAGTTCCTCCCCCTGTGATATAAGCCACAAACATAGCAGAGAAGATGAAGGACGCAAAGGTAAGCCATGGTTATGTAAAAAAAAAAAAAAATCCTGGTCTGCATTTCAGACTCAGTTCTCAGCTTATCGACAGTTAATATAGTGACAGTTACTATATAGTTATTATAGTTATTTGCAAAGCCCATTATTTCTAGGAGACATTTGTGCTCAGCTTGTCCCTGGAAACTAAGCTGGAAGGAAAGACGGTGATAAGAATCAAAGGAAGGCAAACACTGACATTTATTTTTTAGTTTTGTTTTTAATCCCTGTCACTATGTAAGCAATGTGGAATACCCATGAAGGAGGATATTTTGCAAAGTGTATAAAGCCACTGAAGGTAGATGTGTAGACAGACACCTGCTAAGGTGATAATTGGATGTATCCTCAAACCCAGCACATACAAAACAGGCCTTAGCTTTGGTTCCAAATATGCTCTAAGTCCTCGCTCCCTGTGACTATATAAATGGCATCACCCAAAATCTTGACTTTTCCTTAGAGATATTAACTTTAATTTTTGTTAAGTCAAATATACATGTTAAATGTTAAAGGTAACTACTAAAAGAAAATAAATAGAATGTATTTAGTCCAAGCAGCAACTGCTAGGGGTAAGGGGCATAAGGTGGAAAAAATAAAACTGCTTATCTTCGTGACCAGCCTGACTAACATGGGGAAACCCCATCTCTACTAAAAATACAAAATTATCCGGGCGTGGTGGTACACGCCTGTAATCCCAGCTACTCAGGAGGCTGAGGCAGGAGAATCGCTGGAACCCGGGAGGCAGAGGTTGTGGTGAGCTGAGATTGCAGCATTGCACTCCAGCCTGAGCAACAACAGCGTAACTCTGTCTCAAGAAAAAACAAAAACCAAAAACAAAAAAACCCTGTGCTATTCCAAAATAATCCAGAAAAAGAAAAAAAGGAAATAAAGTAAAAAAAATTGCTCAAAATTAGGTGGCCAAAATAAATCCAAATATATTTATAATCACAATAAATGTAACGTGCTAAATTTACTAGCTACTTTTTTTTTTTTTAAATCCATCTGCACTCTGATTACAAGAGACACATTTAAAACATAATGACATAGAAAGGTTAAAAGCAAAAGAATGAAAAGTAGATACCAGACAAATGTTAACAAAAAAAAAGAAAACTCGGCCTGGCACGGTGGCTCACACCTGTAATCCCAGCACTTTGGGAGGCCCAGGCGGACGGATCACAAGGTCAGGAGATCAAGATCATCCTGGCTAACACGGTGAAACCCCGTCTCTACTAAAAATACAAAAAATTGGCCGGGTGTGGTGGCGGGTGCCTGTAGTCCCAGCTGCTGGGGAGGGTGAGGCAGGAGAATGGTGAGAACCCGGGAGGTGGAGCTTGCAGTGAGCCGAGATTGCACCACTGCATTCCAGCCTGGGAGACAAAGCAAAACTCTGTCTCAAAAAAAAAAAAAATTGAAAACTCGTGTGGCTATATTAATATCAGATAAAATAGGTCTAAGACAAAAAGAATGACTAAAGATAAAAGGGATTGCCACATAATAAGTGGATTAATTCAACAGAAAGATATGCAAATTCCAAACATGTATATATCTAATAACATAGCCTCAAAAATATATAAAACAAAACTTGACAAATATGTAAAGAGAAAATGACAACTCCACAATTATGGTGGGAGATTTTATAATACATTTCTGTCATAAATGACAGAGCAAACAGACACCAAATATTAATAAGTATGTAGAAGATTGAAATACACCACTAGTAAATTTAATTGATGAGTGTATAAAAGAACCTTGTACCCAACAATGAAGTGAACTTCATTCTTACCAAGGACACATGGAACCTTTACAAAAATTGACCCTGTACCAGGTCATAAGGCAAGACAACCCAAATAGAAGAATATGTTTCATTGAGACTATTCTTTGGGCAGAATAGAAGTCACTCCCACCCCTTCAGTTGGTGACAATGCCCTTTCAGTTTTACCTTTTTAGTGTCTCCTAAAGCCATTCTCTTTTCTCCAGCCTCACTGCTGTTGCCTTAGCACAGACCCAGCACCTGTCTCACCTGGGCTGCTGCAGCAGGTCTCACCTTTCCAGCACTGCCTTCTTTCAATCCACTGTCAATTCTGCTGCTAGTGACCATTCTAACTCATCATTCCCCTGCTGTAGATCTTTGACTGGGTCATTGATTTCCCATTGTTTTTCAAGATAAAACCCAGACTCCTGCCATGACGTGTGAGGCTCTTATCGTTAACCCTGTGACTTTTTCTCTTTTTGGCCTCTTTTTATAGTCCCCCTACACCCTCATACTCACCCAGATCTTAGCCCAAACATTCTGCTGCTGCCAACAGTATTCTCTCTCTGGCTCTCTCTCTCTCTTTCTCCTTTCCTCCACCCTTTCACCATGGTCTGGCGAAGTCACACTCACCCTTCAAAAATTTAGCTGGATATTTCGGATATTTCAGATATTTCCTCCTCAAGCAAGCCTTATTTGGACACATCCCCCAACCCTAACCTCCCTGCTCTTTCTTAAAATTCACGTATACCGGTTTAGGTGGGTTCATTCCCCTGTGCTCTCTCAACAGCACACAGCATTTCCTTTACTTCACTGCAGCGCTGGGTGTAATTCCCTTCTATATCCCCCTGCCTAAACTCTTCAGTGATTTCCCATTGTTCCGGGACAAAAACAAAAGCCTTGCTGTGGCCTGCAGGAGGTTCAGCCCTTACTCCCCCTCTGCCTTATTTCCCACCACGTCTCCCTCCAAACTTGCCTTCCATTTTTTTCTTTTCTTTTTTTTTTTTTTTTTTTATTATACTTTAAGTTCTAGGGTACATGTCCCACCCTAGGACCTTTGCCCATGCTGTTCCCTCTGGAGTGATGTTCCTTTCTTTCTCTCTCCCCCGCTCCCCTGGTTAACTCCTAATTTTTCTTCAAATCTTAGTTCAACTCTCAATTCCTCATGAAAGCCTTTCCTGGCTTCCCTGAACTGAGTTAGGTTCCTCCAGTTCTCATAGGACCATTTAACATTTCTTCATAGCTCTTACTACCAGTGTTTAATTACACATTCACTCTTGTGATTATTTAATGTCTCTCTTCATGACTGGACTGTCAGCTCCATGTTAGTACAAACCGATTGGTCTTGCTCACAATGGTATCCCAGTGCCTGGCAAAATGCCTGGCACCTAATGGGCATTTGATAAACATCTGTTGAATAAGCAAATGAATGTAATTTAACTACGTATACTTGACTGACTCCTTCATTAGTCTCTGAGACCCTGGGACAGAAACTATGCCTTTTTCTTTCTATATCCAGCATTGAGCAAATACCTATGCATAATTAGTGTCCTGTGAATTCTTGTTGATTGAAGGGTCAGTCCTTTCTCAGGAGCCTCTCATGGAACGTCTTATCAGACTACCTAATTAGCAGGTGATGTCCTACAGGTACTGACCAAAAAGCTAAGCTGAGAGCCTAAATGTATTTTAATTGGATTCAAATTAGGCCAGAATACCCTACCTTTGGTTAAAAGCAGGCTCAAACCCTGTCCCTATCTTGTAATAAATACTTCCTTATTTCTTTAAAGAAAATACTATGGAAATGAAGGCTCTCAGAATGGAAGTGATCAGCTCCTTTAGTCTCAAGTCTGAACGTATCTAACCAAGAAAAATATTTGTAAGGCCTGGAAAAAAAAATCCAGGTTTTGTTATTTCTGCCAAGGCATGTTAGGCTGGCAGGGACCCATCTTCCACTCCCTGGTGAAGGAAAGTTTGCTGAAGAAAGGGAGGCAGTGTGTTCTTTGCTTTCTTTTTCTTCTGCTCCACCCTCTGTGATCTGTACTGGGTCTGAGGTAGAAGTGTAGCCATGGCTGACTGGCCTGGGCTAGCATCTCAGCATGCTGCCCCCAAAACCAGTTTTGTTCCATGAGCTGAAATCTCGTCTTCCGTGGCTGACAGTAAACTGTGGACCTGACTATGGGATGGACTTGACAATGGTGTGCAGGAGACAGCTCCCACAAGCTCATGTAAACCAATTATTAGATATTCAGGAATTTTACTATTATTAAACCATTAATATCTTGAAATTAACTCTGGTGATAGTGTTTATATCATAGAAATTGGCAAATGCCAGGGCTTTTAAAATTCTCTCTCTCTTTTTTTTTTCTCCTCTGATAGCTGGTTTACCCAGCATACTGCTAAACTTGGGTTTGAATCCTGGTTGGACACTCACTAGTAAATGACTCATTCTCACAGTGCCCCAGTTTCCTCATCTGCAAAATGGGGCTACATAACAGTAGCTACTGAACAGAGTCACTGTAATCTCAGCACTGGAGAATTTGTGAGCGTTCCATAGATGTTAGCTTGACTATCACCTAAGCTGTATAACCTTTTGTCACCTTTTTTTTTTTTTTTTTTTTTTTTTGAGACAGAGTCTTGCTCTGTCACCCTGGCTGGAGTGCAGTGGCGCAATCTTGGCTCACTGCAAGCTCCATCTCCCGGGTTCAAGTGATTTCTCCAGCCTCAGCCTCTCGAGTAGCTGGGATTATAGGCATGTGCCACCACGCCCAACTAATTTTTGCATTTGTTTAGTAGATACGGGGTTTCTACCATGTTGGCCAGGCTCGTCTCCTGACCTCAGGTAATCTGCCTGCCTCAGCCTCCCAGAGTGCCGGGATTACAGGCGTGAGCCACCGCGCCCGGCCCCTTTTGTCACTTTTACGAATCATCTGGTAATGATTTAGGATTGAACAAACTTGATTTTTCATATTTAGAAATATTTTGAGTCATTTCATTTTTAAGTTTTTTTTTCTTTCTTTTTCTTTCTTTCTTTCTTCCTTTCTTTCTTTTTTTTTGAGACAAAGTCTAGCTCTGTCGCCCAGGCTGGAGTGCAGTAGAGTGATCTCGGCTCACTGCAACCTCCGCCTCCCGGGTTTACGCCATTCTCCTGCCTCAGCCTCTCTAGTAGCTGGAACTACAGGCACCCGCCACCACACCCGGCTAATTTTTTGTGTTTTTAGTAGAAACGGGGTTTCACCATGTTAGCCAGGATGGTCTTGATCTCCTGACCTTGTGATCTGCCCGCCTCGGCCTCCCAAAGTGCTGGGATTACAGGTGTGAGCCACCGTGCCCGGCCTTTTTTTTTTTTTTTTTTTCTTTTTCTTTGAGATAGGGTCTTGCTCTATCACCCAGGCTGGAGTGCAGAGTGCAGTGGTACACTCATGCTCACTGTGGCCTCAAATTCCTGGGCTCAAGCGATCCTCCCACCTCAGCCTCCCAAGTAGCTGGGACCACAGGCCTAGGCCACCATGCCTGGCTAACTTTTTTTTTGTTTGATTGTTTGAGATGGAGTTTTGCTCTTGTTGCCCAGGCTGAAGTGCAATGGCACAATCTTGGCTCACTGCAACCTCTGCCTCCCGGCTTCAAGTGATTCTCCTGCCTCAGCGTCCTGAGTAGCTGGGATTACAGGCACCCACTACCATACCTGGCTAATTTTTGCATTTTTAGTATAGATGGGGTTTCACCATGTTGACCAGGCGGGTCTGGAGCTCCGGACCTCAGGTGATCCGCCTGCCTCAGCCTCCCAAAGGGCTGGGATTACAGGCGTGAGCCACCACGCCCGGCTGCCTGGCTAACAATAAAAATGTGTTTGTAGAGATGGGGTCTCTCTGTGTTACCCAGGCTAGTCTTAAACTTCTGGGCTCAAGCAATCCTCCCGCCTTGGCTTCACAAAGTGCTGGGATTACAGGCATGAGCCATCATGCCTGGCCCATTTAGAAATATTTTAGGAGTATTCGAAAAATACCGTGTTCTAAGTGATAGATTAGAACTTTCCATTGTCATTTATATGCAATGATGCACTCCTCTCATTTGCTTAGGTGCTCAACATGATGTGCTAAGGATGAATTTTCAGTATATTTTCATGGGTCTACATGTGTTACTGTTCAGGATGACAGAGAATGGGCTTAATAGTCCTTCTCTTAATAGTCATTCTCTTCTGTTCTTTAATTTAGGATACTTTTAATTCTAAAGACTCCCCAAGTCACTGAGAATAAACTGTCCCCTGGTTTCTAGAATCAAATATTATTTGAGGGAAATCAAGATGTCACATACTCTAGAAATCAACAGCTTCTACTCAGTGCCTGCCATGGGCAGAATGCTGCAGATGTCCTGGAAACTTGAAAAAGAAAAGAAAGAAAAAGAAAGACTTGAGATCCCTAATCCACAATTCTGAAATTCAAAAAGCTCTAAAAGCTAGAAGTTCTTTCATAATAGACTGTGGCAAAACCTGGCCCAAACTGTCCTGAGACTTAAAGTCTATTTGTTCTGCTTTGTGTTAATAATACTTACATAATCTGGTATAGTTACTAATGTGTTTGATTCTAGGGTAGTGTCCCAGACCGCACTGGAGTTGTTCCATAATATACAATATATACACCATACTACGTCTCTAAAATTACCCAAATTCGGGATTCTGAAACATATCTAGCCCAAGGCTTTTCAAATAAGGGATTACTGGTTGGTAGTAGAAATCAGTTGCTGCCTTTAAGGAGTTTACAATCTAGCCATACCAGACTCATCAAGCCACGTTTCAGATAAGAGGGACATAGAGGCTTGCATCTAGTGTAACTGGCAGGAAGTGGGGGCTGTTATCGGATCCAGCTGTGTCACCAAACAGCTCAGTCCCAGCCCCAGCTTGCACACTTCTGAACGAAGAGTAGAGAACTACAAGCACACGCACGCGCGCACACACACACACACACGGTATCCTTTATTTCTTCTCTTGATTCTGGATGTTTTTTTCTCTGCAGTCTAGCTTATTCACCCACAAAATACTTCCCCTCATAGAACATCATTCAGTTGGAGGTCAGGAATTCTTTTAAGTGCCTAGAGAAAACAGCATCCACTCCAAAAGGGAAAACAGAGTGCTCCCTGGTGCAATGGCGTGCTCTGCCGGCCCCCATTCTGTCTGAACTTTAATGGTACACCATGGTCCAAACCATCCTGCCGGCCCTGGGCCATCCTGAAGACCTGCACACATCTTAAATGGAAATATCCTTCCTGCAGACGGACACGTTAAAACCCCAGGGCTTCACGCCAAATGCAAAGTGATTCTGCAGGGGCTCTGGCAGCCCTTCACCGCCTCCTTTAGCCTTCTCTTACTGATGTGTCTCCAAAAATCTTTTGAATCTGTTGTTGTGCAAGTTACAATTTCCAGAACCAGCCCAGCAAGGACATTCCTTTCTCGAAATCGGCCAACCTTCCAGCTTATAGGAAGATGGTCTGTTTGCTGCGTCTGTTGTTTTCTTCCCTCTTGACCTAGAATATTTAGCTTCTCCAGACGCAGTCTTTTGAAGTATGTGTTTGTTATCTCTTTAGCAATGCTGAGGGCTTGCCCTACCATTTGTTACTCAATAGCCGACTCTGGGCCTACCCGTAAATAATAAAATATGTCCACAAATAATAATATAATGACCCTTTTTGAACATTTACTGTATGCCAGATATGGTTCCAAGCACATTACATTAATTAATCCTCAAATTCTGTTAGGAAAGTATTGCTCTTTTTTTTGGCTAGGAAGGAAATGAATAGAATAATACTCTCTGTGCAATCACCTACCCTAGCCTGTTTTAATGCCCCGGCGTTCCAAAGTTTAATTAACAGAAAAGGGAAGCTGTCCTCGACTGAACTCAAGGCATTGTCTGAGTTCCCCCATTTGGCAGCTAAGGAAGTGCGGCTCAGAAAGTTTACGTCATTTTTCTAAGGTCATACCACTAAATATTAAAAGGAACAGCAAAACCGCAATTACTTTTGCACCAACCTAAAACATGTTGGAGCTGAGATCTGAAGGTAGGGTTTGCTGACTCTGGAGTCCACTATTTTCATTGCTGAATAAATGTGAATAAGCGAATAAAATGCCCCTTGAACTGAGTGACCCTCGAGCTTCACTATTCTTTTTACTCTACCAGCCCCTGGAACGTGCACAGTCCATTTGTTCATGTTCTGAAGGAGATATCTGTTTTTATTGAATGGAACTTTGCAAGTTCCTCCCCTGATGGCCTGTCCTCTTCACCCGGGTGTGGCGTCCCACCGTCAGCACTTTCCTGATTGTCACTCTTGTGCCTCCTTTAGGCGACCCTGCAGCCTGTGAGACCATCTTGGCCCTTGTCAGGGCAGCCATTTGCCATTGCAGATGAAGGGCAGGGGAGAGGCCAGAGATTCCTTCAGACTGGGTTGGAAATGTCATGAAAATGGAAATTCTCACAACCTGAGAGTCATAGAGCTGGATTTGGGTTTCTGCTGTGTCATTAAGTTCTTGCAAACCAGGCAAGTCATGTAACCTTTCTGGTCCCCAGTTGTCTTCTCTGTAAAATGAAACTGTTAAGAGCTCTGATCTCATCACAGTGGCATGAGAAAGGAATAGGACAAGGCCCAGGAGGGGGCTTGCATATAGTGAGTGCTAGGAAATGTCAGCTGTCATTATCCTTGTTAATATGAACCTGTGTTTAATGGGTTGATTATCTGAACTGTGATAGCAGTTGGGGTTTCCCGGAGCATTTGGTAGGAAGAAACAAACATCTCTGGATAGCTGTCATGTAGACACTATATGAGGTACTTCACAATCATTTTGTATTTGCTGTTTCTCTATCATATGGGCTACAGCAACACCTCCCCTTCTTCTCCAGCCAACAGAAGTGTAATGCAGAGAGGCTGGACAGCTTACCAAAGCAAATCTGTGGCTTAGTCAATAATTAAACCCTCAGTTCCGAAACATCAGTTTTTAATGTCATCTCCATTTCCAAGGGGCCCAGGCTCCCTCAAAACATTAAAAAATGAAAAGGACAAAACTAATATTTCTGCTAGGCAGACAATATCCAGGCATCTCTGGAAGAACAGTTAGCAATCCCAGCGTGTGGGTTTGTGTGTTAAGGTGCTTGGATACGAAGAAGGAATGTAAACCCCGTGGAGCTCATTTCATATGTCAGACTCTATTCTGGATCTTGAAATAGAGATGGGGCCATGGAGGCCCCAGCATGCCCCAAGCACCACACAGGAAGCAGGCAGGGGAGCAGGGCCCAGGATATGCAAAGGGACTCAGTTGGTGTCACAGCCAAAGGACAGGAAGAAAATAGTCACTTGCCCCAGTGCTAGCCTTCAAGCACCAAGTTTTGCAGAGCCTACACTAGGACAATGTAAAATTATTTCTTTTTGCATTTTTTTCTTTTTAAAGATGTGGTCTATTTGTAGAGGTTCCATATACTTACCAACTCCATTTGATCCCACATGAACAGTCCAAAAGGAACCATTCTCCCATTTGCACTGTTTGCTCCCTGTTTCAGCACCACTGACGGCTCTCATGGTCCTGTGACCACATCACTAGTATTCTACACCCGGCTCCACTCACAACCCAGCTGTTGGCAGGCAAAGGAATCCTCCTTTATGGGAAGGAGATGGAGCAAGAGAATATCACCAAAGGCCCCAGGACATGCCTGGTATCTGATAAGGGAGGAAAGGGCTTGGAGGTGAGTTAAAATCTTGAATCCAAGAAGCTATACTAAGAGATAAGTCTGCCTTGGTATCTAGCATCTTCAGAAAGGTGCACATTGCAGTCAAGATGCCATTTATCAGGGCTGGGCACGATGGCTCACACTTGTAATCAGCCGAGAGGCCGAGGCGGGCAGATCACGAGGTCAGGAGTTTGAGACCAGCCTGACCAACATGATGAAACCCCGCCTCTACTAAAAATACAAAAAATTAGCCAGGCGTGATGGCACGTGCCTGTAATCCCAGCTACTCGGGAGGCTGAGGTAGGAGAATCGCTTGAACCGAGGAGGAGGAGGTTGCAGTGAGCCGAGATCGCACCATTGTACTCCAGCTTGGGTGAAAGAGCGAGACTCCATCTCAAAAAAAAAAAAAAGAAAGAAAAGAAAAGATGCCAGTTGGCATCAGAAAAACCATGAGGCTAGAGATAGTTGCCAATAACTATGGCAGTCCACTCATCAGTCAAACATAGCCTCTCATGGGAGTTTTCTTTAACTTTGGCAGGTAGCTCAAAACGGTTTGCTTTTATCCCTTCAACTCCTCATGGTTTCTCTCCTTGTTTCTTTTTTTCTAACTGACCTTTTAAAGCCATTTATATCCTTCATGTCCACTGCCCCCTGTCATGTTTAGAGATTAAAGGATCACTGTGTTGGGTGGGGTTGTTTGAAAAATGGAGAATTTTGAATTTATTGGCCTTTGAAAGCAGATTAGGCAACAAGAAGTGAGGAGGAACGCCAGGGTGACTTCTCCTTGCTTCTCGGAGCTGCCGTCTTTTCGCACATAATTCCTCTTCACATTCAAGATCCTACATACCTTGGCTCCTTCTTGGCATTGTCAGGTTCAGTGGGCTCTTACGAAATTTGATAAATCTAGACGTTTAGATAGGCCCCTGGGGTGGGGCAGACTGAAGGCAGAACATTTTCTAGTGTTTCATGATATTGTACTCTTGAACCCTCAGTGGTGAGAGTAACTTTTCTATAGATCTGTTCAAAACTTTCCAGTTACTAGATTGTAAAATGTTATACAATGTAGGAAGTTTGATAGGCTTGATTTGCAGAAATTATTTTTCTGTGTGTAACAGGGTCTTGCTCTGTTGCCCAGGCTTGAGTGCAGTGACACGAACACGGCTCCCTGCAGCCTTAAACTCCTGGGCTCAAGTGATCCTCTTGCCTCAGCCTCCTGAGTAGCTCAGACTACAGGCACATACCACCATGACCAGCTAATTAAAAAAAAAAAATTATTTTTAGTAGAGACGAGTTCTTGCTATGTTGCCCAGGCTGGTCTTGAACTCCTCGGCTTAAGCAGTCCTTCCACTTGGCATCTCAAAGTTCAGGGATTATAGGCATGAGCCACTGCGCTGGGCTGCAAAAATTTTCCTTCACACATAGCATCTCCAGGCAGAGCATTTGCCTCCAAATCCAATTGCGTTAGGGCCAGCCTATCTAAGGAAGCCCTCCTGACTTCCTTGTCCTCTATCTCAGACCG
Organism: Piliocolobus tephrosceles; assembly: GCF_002776525.5. NCBI lineage: Eukaryota > Metazoa > Chordata > Mammalia > Primates > Cercopithecidae > Piliocolobus > Piliocolobus tephrosceles. The sequence continues at coordinate 148,140,227 of NC_045437.1, read as the reverse complement.
AAATTTGTTTCTTTCATGATGTTTATGATAATTCAGGATCATATTTACTTTTTCATTTACTTGTTATTGTCTGTCTCACTCCACACTGTTGCACATGCACACTAATGTAAGCCTCGTGGGGGCCCATTTCAAGTTTGTTTTGCTCACATTATCACTGTTATCCATCCTTTCTTTATTATTATTATTTAGTATTTTTCTATTCAGAGATATTTTTGCATTAAATTGGATTTTTAAAAAATACTGCATTAAAATATGATATATTAAAATAGGATATTATATATACATATATATATATATTTTGAGATGGAGTCTTGCTCTGTTGGCCAGGCTGGAGTGCAGTGGCACAATCTCGGCTCACTGTAAGCTCTGCCTCCTGGGTTCAAGTGATTCTCCTGCCTCAGCCTCCCGAGTAGCTGGGATTATAGGCGCCTGCCACCACGCCCAGCTAATTTTTAGTATTTTTAGTAGAGACAGGGTCTCACCATGTTATCCAGGATGGCCTCGATCTCCTGACCTCATGATCCGCCCGCCTCAGCCTCCCAAAGTGCTGGGAATTACAGGCGTGAACCACCGTGTGTAGGCTAAGATACGATTTATCTTGAGTGCTTGAGTACATTTTTACCCAAAGCAAGTGTCTCCCACACCTTACCCTAGTCCCAGCTGTGTTAGCTGGCTGACTTCTCTGAGGTCTGCTAATAAGCCCTTGGACTGCCGTGAAGGGTTATCACATTTATGTACTCATTACCAACCCCACTGTCAACAGTGGGTCCAATCCACCAGCAGCTCCTGTCTTACCTTCTGAAATAGCCCTGTCTTTTGTTCTTGGGCCCCTCCCATCACTTTTACACACAGAGCCAGAGAGATCTTTTACAGTTTATATCAGATTGGCTACTCCCTAGCTTAAAACCTTTCATGACTTTCCATTTCCGTAAAGAAAAATCCAAATCCTTACCATGGCCTGTAAGACCCTATATGGTCTGGCCTCACCTACTGCTCCTCCCTTCCTTTGCCCCTCTATTCTAGCCACTGCATGTACCCTTGGGTCCTTGAGCCCACTATGGTCTCCTCTGTATGACTGCCTTCCTACAAATTGGTCCCTCTGCAGCAGTGCCCTTCCCTAACAGTTTCGCAAGGGCTGCCTCCCATGCCCTTTTCAGAGGGCAGCTGAAGTGCCACCTCCTCAGAGGTCTTCCCTGGCCTCCCCAACTAAGGTAAGTTCCTTTTCTACCTCCATGATTCTCTTTTTCAGCCTCTTGTTCTTTTCCTTCCAACATTCACCATCATCTGTAATTAATTATATATCCATTCATGCGTTTCCTTGTTTGACATCTTTTTCCCACACTGGACTGTAAGCTGCTGGAGGACAGAAGCCATGTTTATTCAACACCTTCTGCCCAACCCTCAAACAATGGCCGGCACAGAGGAATTTCTCAGATATTTATTGAGTAAATGAGGGAGGGAGGGAACAAGTGAACAGATAAATTTTCAGCTTGTAGAATCTTGACCTAAGGACTCTGCTACACACTAAGGGACTTTCATATCCCATTCTGCTCTTTGTAATGAACTTTGCTCTTCTAAAGCAAGTGTTTTTCCCCTAGATTATTTTTATAGAAAAAAGTGAAGCAAATATAGAGATAATTATTGATTCTCGCTCATCAAGTCCCTGTTCCCTATCACCAACATCCTCCTGAGAGCCTGCTGCAGAATTCCTGGGAACCACAGGAAATACGTCCGCTAACCACTTGAAAAATACTTACAAAAATAGACCGGACTTGACCTTCTTCCTGTGGAAGGGCCTCTTTCCTCAGGGCAAACACTGCAAAGACATTTTACCTCTTCTTAGGAACCTCTCTTTCCAATCACTCTCCTAGCAGGATTTATCTGGACATTCTCAGAATCCTGTTCAGAAATTATTTCCCCACTGGCTGGGTCATCACTTGAGCAAATTGCTCATTTATTATTTCCATGCTATTGTTTTTATATTAAAATGATAAGATAGAAATGAAGACCTGGGGGAACTATTGGGATATTTCAGTGCACAGATATTCCAGTAGGGGTAGCTTTAGTTAACACCCGTTGCCTCAGACTTCAATACACGTGCGCTGCCTTCCTTACTTCCTTACTTTGATCATTATCTGCTCAACTCATTCCTTACTTTTAAATTTTATTTAAATTGGCTAATTTTTTTTTTTTTTTTTTTTGAGACAGAGTCTTGCTCTGTTGCCCAGGCTGGAGTGCAGTGGCGCAATGTCAGCTCACTGCAAGCTCCGCTTCCTGGGTTCAAACGATTCTCCTGCCTCAGCCTCCCCATTAGGTGGGACTACAGGTGTGTGCCACCACCCCCAGCTAATTTTCTTGTATTTTCAGTAGGGACGGGGTTTCACCATGTTGGCCCAAAGTGCTGTGATTATAAGCACAAGCCACCGCGTCCAGCCTAATTTTCTTATTTAAAGCAAGCTTTATCTCCCTGGTGTAATTGCAAACATTTCCTATAAATAGAAGGTAGTGATAAAGATCGATACAATGAAGCACAGCAATGAGATTGACTTCTGCTTAGATGCTGCCTCCTGTCTGCTGAGCTCTTTTGGTTATGAAGAGAGAAGAGCAGTTCTTCTAGGGAAGTTGAAAACATAATTGTCCCAAGCCAAGGTTTTCTCCTTGAATAAACAAAATGACTAAGGAGACTTAAAGGTGGGGGCTTCCTTTCTCTCTGCAGTGTTGTTCAAAGATACTTCTCAGTACCACTCAGAATTTCTCTTTTATCAACAGGAGCACATGTACCATACTTTTGGGAAACAAATAATTAATATTTAAGGTCTGTTGCTTTAGTGTTGTATCAGTTCACCAAAGCAGGGGACATCAGACCACCTACAAACGCTTAACTATAAGGGAGTGATATAAAAATTAGAAAATACAGATGAACAACAATGAAAACTTTTAAAAGATTGTCCATGATCATATCTGCCAGAGACACCTTCTGTTAACTTTTCTGTTTATAGAGATGTAAGCATCTTACAAAGCAGAATCATATATACATATATTTAGAACTGTTTTATAACCTACTCTTTGATCTGACTTTACTCAGTACATTAGGAATTTCCTTCTCATTAATAAACAGAAACCTACACCTTCATTTGTAATGGTTGCATAGGAGGCCACGATAGGAACGCGCAAAACTGTGTCAACTAAGCTTTTACTGTTGGACATTTAGGGTTTTTTTTAGACGGAGTCTTGCTCTGTCACTCAGGCTGGAGTACAGTGGCACAATCTTGGCTCACTGCAACCTCCACCTCCCAGGTTCAAGTGATTCTCCTACCTCAGCCTCCCGAGTAGCTGGGACTACAGGTGCCCACCACCACACCTGGCTAATTTTTTGTATTTTTAGTAGAGACAGGGTTTCACCATCTTGGCCAGGATGGTCTTGATCTTTTGACCTCGTGATCCACCCACCTCGGCCTCCCGAAGTACTGGGATAGGTCGTTTACTCGTTATCACTATTATAAGCAAAACTGCTGTAGTCATCTTTGCCAACTATCCCATTACTTCCTTAGGAAGAATTTATGGAAATGGAATTACTGGGGGAAAGCACATGCATTTTGTTAAGGTTTTTACTCAGACGTTTCCGAACGTCTGTACCTGTTGTAGGCTTCAGTTCCATTTTTACTCCTTGTATTCTCTCTACCTCCTTTCTGATGTATATGTCTGCTCTTTAAGGTAAAGGAGAAATTAATGTGAAAGTTTTAGATCTGCTGACTTAAGTGTCAGAATCCCCTCGTAAAAGAAGAGGCTTGCTTCCTTTGCCTAAACTTCCTCAGCAGCATTCATGGAATTTCCCTGCACCTATTTTTGTGCATGTGCCCTACCTGAGGTACACTATTCCAGCAGTGTGGGCCTGTGACTCTTGCTGGAGTCCAGCATGCCCCCAGGCTCACGGGGAACAGAATGCCCACTGCAGCATTGGCTGAAAGCAACTTCGGAGTTGCCTTTTACCTTTGACTCTTTCGGGCCACTTTACTGCTTTGCTACACCACCATCAGAGATGTCTCAGCTCCGACCTCTGTTCGAAGCTCATCCCCTGACTTCTGACCAGTCCTCCACTCCTGGCATCTGTTCAAAGCTTAGCTCCTCCGTGAGTCTCCAGGCACTGATGACTTGGTTGATAAGACCTCCCTCTAGTGAAATCACCTCTAAGTGTTTTTTTTTTTTTTTTTTTTTTTTTTTTTTTTTGAGATGGAGTCTTGCTCTGTCACCCAGGCTGGAGTGCAATGGCGCGATCTCGGCTCACTGCAAGCTCCGCCTCCCGGGTTCACACCATTCTCTTGCCTCAGCCTCCCGAGTAGTTGGGACTACAGGTGCCCGCCACCACATTCGGCTAATTTTTTTGTATTTTTAGTAGAGACGGGGTTTCACCATGTTAGCCAGCATGGTCTCGATCTCCTGACCTCGTGACCTGCCTGCCTCGGCCTCCCAAAGTGCTGGGATTACAGGCTTGAGCCACCGCGCCTGGCCACCTCTAAGTGTTTTATGTGTGTTCCTTTTATCCATTGTGACCACGTCTCCCACTTATTAAATGCAGGGCTTTTGTGCCTGGCACAGAACATAGTGTATTGAAGTAATACTTGCTGAAGTAAGAATCCAGCCAGTCTCCCAGATTGAAGTGAGGCTTGGCACAGCCAAGTTAAAAATGGCAGACAGTTGTGAATTCTTGCTCACTTAGCATTCCAAATGGTATCTTTGTATTTAAAATAAGAGACAGCCTAGATTCTGGGTAAGAAGCTGGCTGGAATTCAGACCCCTTGCCACTGAGCAGATGTGTGACCATAGGCCAGTTGCTAGCCTCTCTGAGTCTGGTTCCTCATCTGAATAGTACTCACTCAAAGAGTTGCAAAGATCAAATTCGATAATAACATGCAGAGGTAATAGTGCAGTATGCAGCATATGATAAGCTCACCACAAATAGTATTATTAATGTCTTTCATCCTTTGGGAGTTCGTTCACAAAATAGTGAAGCCTCCCTCCCCAGTTTGGACTGCCGAGCTTCTGGCTCCTGCACTCTTGTGAATAATGGGACTGTTTGACTTTCTCTAAAAATGTGCTGACTCCACCCTTCCACAGAGGAGGGAAAATAGTTGCTTTGGTTATTGCTTTTTTTTTTTTTTTTTTTCCACAACTCCTTGTAACAAAGACTAACCAATAGTCAGGCTGAGTAATTAGCCAGAACAGGATAAGACTCACCAGATGTCACTAGGTCGATTGTTCATTGTTGCATAAAACTGTATAATTTGGAGTTCTTTTGATTTTCTTGTACCTTTTCCACTTAATTTAAGTATTAGAAAGGCAGAGACTGAATGTCTTAAGGAAGACTTACACTGTAATGGTTGAGACTAGACTCCAGAGTCCGGGAGACCTGACTCCTCCTGTGGCTCTGCACTAACTTGCTGGGTGACTTTGTGCAAGTCACTCCACTTCCCTGTGCCTCATTTTTCTTCAGTTTTCTTGTCCACAGAATGGGGATGGTAATAGTACCTCATAGGGTGCTGGGAGGATTAAATGAGATAATGCATGTAAAACACCTGGCACATACTAAGGTCTCAGAAAATATAAGTTACCATTATCTTCATCTTGCTCAAATCCATTGCCATCATCACCTTTCTATTGTACCTGGCACAGGCCCTTCCCTATGGGAGCAGCTCAGTCAGTGTTGACTTAAGTGAATAAAATGAATAGAATATGCCCCCCGCCCTTTCCACAGAAGGTGAAATCGACAATCTTCATTTTTCTGCATATCCGAAGTCAAGCTTATGGTGCTTTATTTTAAAGGAGGTTTGCAGTGCCTGACGCTGGAATTCCCAATTACAGACCTGAGCTTCTTACCCAAGCTGCATCTTGTGTTACAAGGCACAAGACATACCATGGCACTCCCACCCTGAGCTTTCTTCCCCACAATAGGGCCCACCTGCATGGGAATCACATAGGTTCCCCCAACAGAGGGTTCTAATTTGCTAGACTGAGTCAGGGCTGGCACCCACATGTTCAGCAAGACTCCACCGGGGGTTCTGATGTGAGACTCCCTAGTCTGGGTGATATTTTTTTCTGCATCAAGATAGAGGAAAGCAGTGCAGCCTAGAAAGGAAGGGAAGGCTTGATGATTCTTCTCTTTTTAGCAAAGCCACCGAAATATCTCCAAATCTACTCTTTTGTTTTCTTTAAAAGCAGTGGCCCTGGGGACACTGCCCATTTTTATATGTTTATTTTTTTCTCTTTCTTTCCATTACTCGTATTTCCTTTACTGAATTATTGTTTGTTGCTGCTGGGGGGAAGAAAATAAAACAGAGGGTGAGGCAACATAAGTGAAGACTCCCCCTCCTTCTTGCTCTGTTTTGCTGTGTGATGCTGGGGCCGGATTTTCTGCCTCTGCAGTGAGACGAGAGGCACGGGCCACTAGCAGGTACACCAATGCATCTGCACCGTGTCTGATTTGCTCCACGGTTCTGCTTTGCTGATCATGATGGTGCCTAATGGGAGGGCCCAGCTTTCTCTGAAGTGAGCCCGAAACCGGATCTCAAGAACTGGGACCTAATCACAACACACAAGCCCATCATATGATGACATCAGGCCTTTAGGGTGAGGAAGGGAGGTGGCTCAGGATTACCATGAGGTCCTGTTATGTTTCAGTTTGTCTCTGCCTCTTATTCTATTTGGTAAAGTTGTTCCCAGCTTTTTAACAATCGGAGGACTCATTCATTCACTTGACACATATTCAATGAGTACCTACCAAGTGCCAGACATAAGGAATATCGTGAATAACAAGGCAGACACGGAGAGGCGCTCTTGAAGTTTGAATTCCAGTGGGGAAGACCTTTCCCCATGCAAGGGATTTTGAATGGACTGAGTATTATAGTGGCAAAGTCCAGGTCGCCCTGAGAGCCAGGTAATAAGCAACCTACAGGGCCTGGGAGACTTCAGAAGACTTCTTAGAGGAAGGGATATTTCCATTACTAGTAAGTAGAGAGAGGGAGGTTGCAGGTAAAAGTATGTGCAAAGGTCATGAGTCCAAAAAGAGCAAGTTTTACTTGGGGGAACTGAACAGAGTCCATTATGGATGAGGGGAGAGGGCTGTGGCTGGAGAAGCTGGAAGGGACAGGCCACACAGGGTTCTATAAGCATGTGTCTGAAGGGCTGTGGGAAACTATGGAATACTCAGGCTGGGATGTGATGTTATCAGATTTGCATTTTTAAAATGTCACTCTGGCTGCTGAGTGATGAATTGGAGGAAAGGCAAGGAAATCAGCTGCATTTGCCCAAGTAAGAGGTCATGGGACCTCAGATCAAGTGGTATGTGTGGGTATGGGCCAAATGCTGTGTCCACTGCTCACAGCTTTCCAGCCAGGACACCTTGAGTATGTCAGCCCAGTGGCCTTCTCTGGGAGAGACAGTGGCATTTAGCCAGGGCATGGTACTGGGAGATGAACTCAACTCGAATTTTAAAATCCCAACACCAAGGATACCAGGAATATAAGGATTTCCAAACGAGATGTACTGCTTTGAGAATGTGGAGGTCATTGGCCTTCAGAGGCACATTTGGAAGAGAAGCACTATGGCGTCTTACTAGCTGACAAACAGTGCTGGGAGCCAGAGCTCCCTCGCTGCCTGCCATGCAGCCTGGCATCCAGGACTGTCATCCCTGCTCTTCTGCACCCTGCCCTGGACTCACCAGGTGACACATTGTCTCTCCCTTGGTGTGAGTATGATCTCAAGAACCCAATTTACAAGTCATGCCACTGTAGTTTATAACATCTACAAAACAGTGCCATTTGTGGGAGGTTTAAGGGCAGGACAGAGCCTGGAGGGGAAAGGGTGCACCAGCTGGCTCTCAAGATGCCTTCCGGTCTTATGACTTTGTGGGGCTTGGTGATGCTAGAGGAGAAAGCTGAGACTGTCTGTGGGGGCTTCATTCATCTGATCAGCAAATGGTCATTAACAATCTACTATGTTCTGGCTCCATTCTCAGACAGTGCACAAAGCATGGCAGTGAACAAAGCCGGCAGAGCTTTCATTCCAATCATTTCCTGAGGATAGCTGGTGAACCACTCTGCCCCCAAGCTCTCCTGGTCTTTGTACTGAGTAAAGACAGATGGCCCAAGAGTTCCCTAGCTTTGAACCATCAGTGGCCTCAAACAAGAGTGAACTCCTTTTAGTTCTCAAATGTGCCACGCTTACTCTCACCTTGAGCCTTTGAACTTGCTTTTCTGTTGGCATGGACCTCTCTTTGCCGACATCGCCACCACCTCCACCTGTCACAACCCCCAGGATATTCCTCCTTCTCCGTCAGACTTCACCCCGGAGGCTTCATGCTAGTTATTTGAATGTTTCCTTGGACTTTGCTTCATTAGGGCAGAACCCCTGTCTTGCTCAGCTTTTTATCCCATGTCTAGCACAAGCCTGGAACATAATATGTGCTTAATAAATATGTGTTGACTCACACAAAGGACAAAGATCAACTCAAAATGAATTGAAGTCTCATATGTAAGACCGGAGTTTGTAAATCTGCTAGAAGAAAGCATAGGAGGAAGCTTCTTGGCACTGGTCCGGGTAATCATTTTTTGGATATGATTCCAAAAACACAGACAATGAAAGCAAAAATAGTTCAATGGAATTGCATCAAACTAAAAAGTTTCTGGGCAGCAAAGAAAACAGAGTGAAGAGAAAACCTATGCAATGGGAGAAAATATTTGCAAACACATCTGATAAGGTGTTAATATCCAGAATATATAAGGAACCCAAACAACTCAACAGTAAGAAAGCAATCCCATTAAAAATCGGTAAAGGACCTGAACAGATAATTCTCAAAAGAAGACATACAAATGGCCAACAGGTATAGGTAAAAATGCTCAACATTGCTAATCATTAGGGAAACACAAATTAAAACTACAATGAGATACCACCTCACGCATGTTAGAATAGCTAATATCAAAAAGACAAAAGATAACAAGTATTGGTGAGGATGTGGAGAAAGGGAAACCCTCGTGCACTATTGTGGAAGTAAAAATTAGTACGGCCATTATGGAAAACAGTATGGAAGTTCCTCAAAAAAATAAAAATAGAACTACCACATGATCCAGCAATCCCACTCTTGGGCATATATTCAAAGGAATTGTAATCAGTATCTCAAATAGATACCTGCACTCCTGTGTGCATTGCTACATTATTCATAATAGCCAAGATATGGAATCAACTTAAGTGTCCATTTACAGATGAATGGGTAAGGAAAATGTGGTATATACAGACAGTGGAATACTATTCATCCATAAAAAGAGGAAAATCCTGTCATTTGTGACAACACGGATGAACCTAGAGAACATGATGCTAAGTGAAATAAACCAGACACAGAAAGACAAATACCTCATGATCTCACTTATATGTGGAATCTAAAAGAAGTCAAACTCATTGAAGTAGAGAGTAGAATGGTGGTTGCCAGGGACTGGGGAGAGGGAAGTGGAAATGAGGAGATGTTGGTTTAAGGGTACAAAGATTCAGTTAGACAAAATGAATAGGTTCTAGAGATCTATTGTACAGCATGGTGACCGTGGTCAATAATGTGTGGTATACTTGAAGATTGCCAAGAGGGTAGATCTGACATGTTTTCACCATGCACACACAAAATGATAATGATGCAAGGTGATGGATACGTTAACTAGCTTGATCATAGTAATCATTTCACAATGTACACATGATCAAAACATCACATCATATTCCCTAAATATGTGCAACTTTTATTTGTCAATAATACCTTAATAAAGCTGGAAAAAAATGTTTGTTGAGAGAAAGGATGGTGGGAGGGATAAATGATGATCTGTCCCATCTAGTGTGGCATATCAGTTTACCTGAAAAGATGCCTAATGGCTCAAGTCTCCTCACAAACCAAAGTCTGTTAAACTCTGCTAATTTGTCAATTGCCATACTGAACCCAAGTTTGAGTATTTTTGATTGAATCACTTTGAAATGAATCATATATATTTTCTAAAACCCTGGACCCCTCTTCATAAAAACAAACCAGAGAGAGGAAGAAACTTGAGAAGAGACTGAATTAGACTATTATTCATTAATTTGTTCAACAAATATGTATTACATACTGTGATTTATCAGGCACTGGGAACACAGGGGTAAACGAGAAAAGCAAAGACCCTGCTTTCCTTGTCAATTTTTATTCCTATAGGGGGAGATATTAAATCTTTAAAAAGTGAACAGCTAACTAAGAAAATCTAAAATGGTGCTAATCCCCGTATCTCCTGGTAGAAAGGAGCCCATGGGGGCTGGAGGGGAGAGTGCACCAGGAGGTGGAGTATGGTCGGGGGGTCTCTCTGAGGAAGCGGCATTGGAGCTGAGGCCTTTGCCAGGTGGGGTCAGGATCGTGCACAGAGCCACATGCACCTAAGCCTGTCTTGTGGGCTTGTGATACTCATGAGCAGGGAGATGGCCTGTCTCAGAGAAGAAACAGCAGGATGTGGTACCTTCTTCCAGCTGTTATCCAAGAATAGGCAAGAGACTCGAAATAATCCACCAATTAAGGGGTAGGGCACAAGAGTTAATACAATCTTTTTAAAGTCAAATGCTTCTCGGAGAACCAATGCTGCCTCCATCTGAACCTGTCCTCATCCCCACCAAGCCAAAAGTCATTTCCTCCTATGACATCCTGTGCATATTGGCTGTAGCTGTTTGTGGCAGTCACTGTATTCTACCCTGTAATTAGAGCTATTTGCATCCTCTGTTTGGCCTCCCTTGGGAATCTTCAACTCCTCGAAGGCAGGGATTGGATCTTGTGCACTCCCTTCCCCCATAGACATGTACTCTCTCCGTACACTTGGTAGATGCTCTGTGAATATCTGTTGGTGTTTATTCAACTGAATACCAGGATTTCTGGATAACACTTTGGAGACATAAGTATTACAAAAAGCAGAGTTTTGATTGCAGGGAAGGGAAAGATAATTTGGGAGTATAGAGACCCCACACTTAGGTGGTTCTTCTAATGGAGAATGTTGAATGCTTTGAGACTTTCCAGTGGAGATTGGCCGGGATAACAAAAGAAGTTGTGAGGGTCACAAAAAGAAGATGGGGCAATGAGGACTAACTGCCTATTTTGCTATTTTGGTCTTAGTGATTAAAAAGCCATTGAGAATTATGTTACATGCTTCCTCCAACTCTTGGTCCTTGTTTGAGCTGAGATTTCTGCTGTCTGATTAGCTGGTTGATTTAGGGTTCAGTTAGGGTTTCTTGTCTTCTTGTGTTTGTCATTTCCTTTTTCTGCAGGGCTTAATTTTCTATATATTCAGAATGTTTTTGTCTTGAATAATCTAAATATATACAGCTAGAATGTATTTTTTATTCAATTAGTATTTTGAAGTATTTTCAGTTTAAGCTGAAATTCATTTTAAATGGAAATTGATATCAATAATGAAAATGAAAAACCAGTATCACTTGTTGTAAAGGTAAATTTGTTATAAAAACATATTGTAATGAATTGAATCTAATTTATTTGTACTATATTATTGAGTACTTTATCTCATGATTTATTATAACAGCACCACGGTATAAATGGTGTTATTTCCATTTTTACAGATTATAAAACTGAGATCTTGAGAAATTAAGTAGCTCCCAGGGCTAAGAGGTATTTTAGGCATCCGAATTATTATTCAGTTTCTGTTTACAAATGCAGTACGTAAAAAGAATCTTATGATTCTATTTTTACAGATGATAAAACAGATTTGAGAAATTCAGTCACTCCCAGGGCTAAGAGGTATTTTAGGCATCCGAATTATTATTCAGTTTCGGTTTACAAATGGAATACGTAGAGAATCTTATGAATTTCATGGAGCTAAAAAATGGATCTGGGCCGGGCGCAGTGGCTCAAGCCTGTAATCCCAGCACTTTGCGAAGCCGAGACGGGCGGATCACGAGGTCAAGAGATCGAGACCATCCTGGCTAACACGGTGAAACCCCGTCTCTACTAAAAAAAAAAAATACAAAAACTAGCTGGGCGAGGTGGCGGACACCTGTAGTCCCAGCTACTCGGGAGGCTGAGGCAGGAGAAAGGTGTAAACCTGGGAGGCAGAGCTTGCAGTGAGCTGAGATCCAGCCACTGCGCTCCAGCCTGGGCCGCGACAGAGCGAGACTCCGTCTCAAAAAAAAAAAAAAAAAAAAAAAAAAAAAAATGGATCTGAAGGTGGCACTGGAGATGATTAACCTCTCAAATAGACACATAAATTAACTGCTTACTTTTGTAAGTAAAAAGAAAATCAAATGAAGCATGGGAAAACAAAGCAGAAAAGCAAGAGTTAAAAAGAGCCCTCTTCTAGGAGGAGCACATTAAGGCATCCACCACTGTCAGAGGAGCCAGCTGACCCTTGGCTTCCTGGGTCACCAGATGGATGCTCTCAGCAGTGACCTCACCTCCAGGACCAGGAATGGCCCAGGAAGAAAAGATTACATGGAGACAGGAAGGGAAGAGAAAACTAGGTGCTTTGGTTCCCTCTTGGCTGTCACTTATGAAGTACACTCAAGTTCATTTTCCTTGTCCCCTTGGCCTGGGCGTAATGTCCTGATCAAGGCCTGAGGGGATAGTTCTGTAGGGCCTTTTCAGGGTCAGAAAACTCACATGCCAGCAACTTTGTTTGCATCAGCAAATCCAGCTGCATCATGCAAGCACTTGACTGACCACTGACTCTCAACACAAAGCAGATGTCAAGATATGAAGAGGGAACACACAGGGCTTCTGAACTGGTAGGACTTTGTCTTGATGATCTGGGTAAAGGACAAGAATGGGTGGCATACAGTATGCCAAGAGTGGACAACAGCGGCCACCAAATAGATCTGGCTTTGTGCTGGCTTGAGCCACATGGGCTCCCAGAGGAGACACTCACTGAGGTCTGTTAAGGCCTTGCTGCACTCCTGCCTGAGAGAGCCAAAGAGCTCTGTGTGTTGGACTGTGGCTTTTTGAAATATGTTTGGCTGGGAGATGGGAAGAGCTGGGATCCTGTAGACCAGTGAAGGGGAAGTAGGATCAGGACAGACTCCACTTGGAGCTGAGTCCTAGAAACTGCTTTTCTGTTTGTGTGTGTGTGTGTGTGTGTGTACACAACATTAATGAATGCCATGCATAAGGTAGAGTATGGAATAAATCTCTCCTAATAAATATATGGTTGCCTGATTAGGTTAGTCATTATGCTAAGCATTTGTTTAGGCAATGCTTACCAGCTAGAAATATTAACAAATAAGGAAAAGCCAAGTTTTTCTTAAAGAACTAGGCACTTTCACATACACTATATCCAACGCAGCCCTGGAGGCTCTATGGCTTCTGCCTCCTCGTTTCAACAAACCAGCTTGTACTGCATATCAACAGATTTGCAAAATTAAATGTTATAATTCTCCCTTGAGGAAGGGGCTAAATCAAGGTCATAACAATTATCGAAGATATAAAGAACTGGAATTTAAAAGACAGTATCAGCGTATATGCATCGGAAAAAGAGACTACAAATTACACACACAAACACATAGCCCAAAATATGACAGAAGTCATTCCTGGGTGGTATGAGTAAAGTTGATTTTTGTTTTCTTCTTTATGTTTTTCTGTTTTTTCCTAATTTTCTACAAGGAGCATGTATTATTTGTATAGTCAGAGAAATTATTATTCTAACAAAATCAATTTTAAAATGCTATATATACCTCTTGCTGCAACCCAGGAGGCAATACCCTGAGTTACTGCCTAAAGTTCCTTACTAAGCCTCCCTCTACGAAAACAGGGCTTTTCCCTTTTGGATTCTATCTGAAAATTTCTCGGTAGGGAGCAATAGCTGACCTTAAGTTTCAAAATTGTACCCATGAGAGAGGTGATCACTAAGGAATTAGGCTTCCTTCCGATCGCCTATTATGCACATAACATTCTTCTTCATCTGGCCCTCACTTTTTCATGTTTTCTGTCAACAGACTCTTAGTTATAGTAAAACAGATCTACATTTGCATCCCAGCTCCACAATTTGCTAACCATGGGATCTTAGCCAAGTCATTTAAAATCCCTGTGCTTCAGTCTGTTCATCTAAACTGATAGGCTTGTTATGAGTATGAAATGAAATAATGCATGTAAGCTCATGTTAGCACAAGCAATAAAGGTTGGCTATTAGCATTATCCTAGTGGCTTCTCCCAAACATCTTTTCCAATTCTCATGCAGACAACATTTTTCCGACTTAGCTAGGCTCTGTAATCTCAAGGCTTGTAGTGAGAACTGTGGCCTTCCACACTGTCTACAGGAGCCCTAAAACAAAAAAGGAAGCTTTAAAACATACTTACCTGCTGGCCCGTGGCTGGCTTCCCTGCAGAAGTGGCAAAGCCTTTCTTTGAGCAGTGAACTCACTCACTAAGGAATCCCCCCAAAAGCCTGGCCAGCCGGCCTCACTGCCTGGTTGCCTCACTGAGTTGGTGCTCTCTTTAAGCTGTTCCCTTTGTTTTCTCTGACTCAGAATATCTTAGGTCATTCTGAGACAGCCTTCTCCTCCACACCTTCCCTAATTCTACCTGCTGTCCTGGAAATTTGTCATCATTTTTGACTGCCCAGCATCTGAATCCCCACCCCATGTATTTGAAAGTTACACCCGCCCCCTCATTCCCCACCACACACATACACACGTACATCTTGGTCTGGCTGGACCATTCCTGCAGTATGATTTGGGGCCACCTCACCTTCCCAGTGACTCTGGGAGCAACCCCAGGTTCTCTGAACTCTCCTTCTAGAGTCAGTTTTGGTTGCTTCCAATTAAGAAACCGAGCCAGCTCCTCCTCATCCTTCATACCTACCTTAGTGTAAATCCTCTGGCTGTTGGTTTCCAAAACTCCCTGAGCACGCATGTCATATGATTTAGCATATTCTGTTATGACATTTTCCTATAATTGTCTGTTTATCCCCACACCCCCAGACTGTTAGCTGCCTGAGGGCAAGGACTAAAGCTGTTTAGCTTGTGATAGTCTCTCCATCATGGGCAGAGTGCATGGCACATAGTAGGCCTTTAGCAAATGCCAAATGAATGAACAAGCAACAAAACCTTAGCACACATGAGAAGACCAGAAACAAGCACGGTAGCTCCACTTGGAGAACCAGTTAACTCGCCAGCTTTCTGATATTCTGGCACCATTCCTAGTCGGATTCCAGGGGAAATCAGATTTCTTTTAGGCTTTGGCAAGGAAGAAGGTCTTCCAGCAGCATCCTGAGTGGGAGGGTGCATTGTGGGCCGCGTCTTGAAGTGGGTGAGTAATTCCCCAGGCAGCTCTTAGCTTTAAACCCTGGGTTGTAATGCAGTCATCTCCTGAAGCTCCCAGCTTAAAATGGAAAGTGGCATTACTCATGGTGAAGGGCAGGCAATAAAAAAAAACATTTAGGTGGGGCCCTGCACAATGGAGTGAGTATCCCCTGATGGCGAATGAACGTCTCTGCTCTGAGCACTCACAGCCCTGGCAGACGGCTCAGTCATAGCAGGGCTTTTGAGCTACACCTCCGAATTAGCTCATTCACCAAGCACCTCACTCTTTGGGGTGCTGGGAGACACTGCATTCCTCAGCCTACAGCAGGCATTGTGGGAGGAAATGCGCCTGAGTCAATATTGGAAGGTGGTAGAAGGAGTGGGTAAGAACCTGGGCTTTGGCATCCAACTGACCTGGGTTCCAATCCCAGCTGTACTAGTTACTAGCTCTGTGACTCCAAGCAAGCCCTCTAACCTCTCTGATCCTCAAGTTCCTCATCTGTAAAATGAGTAAAATAATAGGACCTACTACAGAGTCATTGGGGTAAGTAAGAAAGACAATCCCTGCAGATCCTTATCACAATGCCTGGTATGTAATCAACATTCAGTAGGGTGACAGCTTCTGTCACTGACAGTGTTGTTCTTTTACCAACTTCCCCCAACGACCTCCATTACTCCTTCATCCTTTCTGTTTTATTTCTGTGTTAATCTCACTCAGCTTCCATACCCTCCTGAGCTCAGGCCACAGCCCAGCCTCCCTCCAGTCACTGCTCATTTCTATCTTGTCTTTCTCTCCTTTACTTTTTTCTTTCTTTTTTTTTTTTCAGAAAGAATTTTACTGTCACCCAGGCAGGAGTGCAGTGGTGCGATTTCGGCTCACTGCAACCTCTGCTGCCTCTGCCTCCCAAGTAACTGGGATTGCAGGTGCCTGCCACCATGCTGGGCTAATTTTTTTTTTTTTTTTTGAGACGGAGTCTTGCTCTGTCCCCCAGACTGGAGTGCAGTGGTGTGCGATCTCAGCTCACTGCAAATTCTGCCTCCTGAGTTCAAGCGATTCTCCTGCCTCAGCCTCCTGAGTAGCTGGGATTACAGGCAAGTGCCCTCACGCCCAGCTACTTTTTGTGTTTTTAGTTGAGACCAGGTTTCACCATGCCCATCAGGCTGGTCTCAAACGCCTGACCTCGTGATCCGCCCGCCTCGGCCTCCCAAAGTGCTAGGATTACACACGTGAGTCACTGCGCCTGGCCCCAGCTAATTTTTTGTAGTTTCTAGCAGAGACGAGGTTTCACCATCTTGGCCAGGCTGGTCTTGAACTCCTGATCTCATGATCTACCCGCCTTGGCCTCCCAAAGTGCCAGGATTACAGGTGTGAGCCACCATGCCCAGCCTTTTCTCTGTGTTTGTGAACCTGTGTGCTAAGACCTTCCCACCTGATGTGTGACCCTGTCATCGTTTCTTCCCTACTTCAGAATCTGTGACCTGGTACACTGTGAAGCAAAATGTATTAGAATAAATCAATCTGAGTTGAAGGAAGCCTCATGGACAGATTGGGCATGAGGTCATAAAACGATCAGGGCTCAACACCAGTTTTCAGCACCCAATACCAGTTTCCAGGGCCCTAGCATAATGTACATGCCCCCACAGAAAGAAAAGGGGCCCGAAGTCCAGTTTTATAAAATATGGGCATGCGGTAGCAGTGGTGAGAATAAAAAAATTACAAATGTAATGTTTTTCTTAGGAAAGAATATACCACCAACTTTTCTAATAATAGGCTTCTTTAGTGAGTTCATAAATGAGATTCAGACTTCTTTTAAGGAATATAATCTTTGCCTGAAGCAGGTGACATGTATAGAGATAAACAATGATACACCTGTGCTGAGACTCTACATGCACGAGGTAGTTCTATGCCAATAAACCAGAAACACAGCAGTCATCAGGGACCATCAGCCAGCCTCCTAGGGTTGAGAAAGTCTGTCACAGCCAGGCACGGTGGCTCACGCCTGTAATCCCAGCACTTTGGGAGGCTGAGGCAGGCAGATCACTTGAGGTCAGGAGTTCGAGACCAGCCTGGCCAACATGGTGAAACCCTGTCTCTACTAAAAATAACAAAATTAGGCGTGGTGGCAGGCATCTGTAATCTCAGCTACTTGGGAAGCTGGGGAGGGAGAATCACTTGAACCTGGGAGGCAGAGATTGCAGTCAGCCGAGATCACACCACTGAACTGCAGCCTGGGCAACAGAGTGAGATTCCATCTCAAAAAAAGAAAGAAAGAAAGAAAGTGTCCCACCTTTTACCACTAATGACTAAATTAATCTCAGATAACCATCTTAGGACATACAGTCATTCATTTATTTAGCACATTTAATGAGTAGCCTTCTATGTGCTGAGCACATTTTTGGATACCATGGAAGATACTGTTAAAAAAGTAAAAGGATGCAAGCTCTGCTCTGCCCTCCAGGAATTTACAGCCCAACACAGGAGGTAAAAACATATAAATAACTCACATGGAAAAAAAAAAGTGACAAATGCCACAAGCCATCTAGTTTTAATAAGAGTTTCCACAAAGCAAAAACCACTTATGATGGTGATTTGGAGAGAGAGACTTGGAGTTACTTGAAATGATTCGTATACATGATTAGAGTCCCACAAGGTCAAGCTTGGCGGGTGCACTGGGCAGAGGATACAGCAGGGACAAGGAACAGGTTGGGAAAATGTGAGGCGAGAACAGGAAACCATCCGCTTGGAATTAAGAGTGGCTCACATAGAATGAGTTCATGGAGGATGAGGGTAAGGCTGGAAAGGTAATTTATAGCCAGATCTTATATTGTATCCCACTGCCTGCTCAATGTCTTCACATGGATGTCCAAGAATTATCCTTAACATGGCCCAGACAGAACCATTGATTCCCCTTGCCCAACTCCCCAGCTTTTCTTTTCCAAATATTTCAAGTCTTAGTAAATGTCTCTAGGTCCTCAGCCCCAAAACAAGGAAGTCAGTCTTTCCCTCTCTCCTTCACCTATCCCCATCCAATTAATCAGCAAGTTCTATTAATTCTATCTCCAAAATACATCATCAGTCTGAACTCTTCTACCTTCTCCATTACTACCACCATGTTCCAAGCCACCATCATTTCCTACCTGCCTCCTTGTTTCAACTCTTGCCTTGCTGCAGCAACATGCTTAAGTCAGATCCTATCCCCTTGCTTGCTTACAACCCTCTGATGGCATTCCATTGCTCTCAGAATAAAATGCACACTCCCTACCGTGTCCCACAGGCCCCTGGTCAGGCCCCAGCCCCTCCCTGACCTCATCACTCCCCTCTCCTCCCTCGATCATTGTGCTCTACCTAGACTATGGTTTTCCTTCTCATCTTTGAACTCACCAAGCACAGACCTGCCACAGCATCTTTGCACTTGCTGTTCCCCTATGCCTGAAAAACTGCTTCCTCAGCCTGAAAGGCTCCTCTTTCCTTAGATCTTTGCTGGTCCACTTCCTCATTGCTCATATCTTAGCCCTGATGTCACCTCTACAGACAGGTCTTCCCTGAATCTGCAGTTCAACGAGATTCCTCAGGTGACTCGTCTGCATATTAAATTTGAGGAGCATTGGTCTAGCAGAAATGTGAGATTCCTGAGGCATAAATGCTTTGAATTTGGCACGCTGGGTTTGCTGTATCTGCAGGGCACGGAGGTGGGCATGTCCCTCAGACAGTGGAAATGTGGTTCTGAAGCCACAGGGGAAGGACTTTAGGGAAAGAGAACACCTTTCCCGTGATGCTCACTGATGACTGGAGTCCAGAGGCTGGGGGAGATCGTTAATGGAGAAGAGCAGGAGAGCAGAGAAGAAGATGGAGTCTGTGGGCTGCAGGGGATCCCCTGGTATGGGCGTGAGAGAAGAGGGGCTGAGAGGAAATGAGAAAAGAAACTCATACAGAATGATTACAAAAGTCAGAGTAGAAGAGAAGGTCGAGAAGGGGGTGAACAAAAGTACCAGCTTCGGCAGAGAAGTAAAGGAATATGAAGATTAATAAGTGACCATGGAGTTTTGCCCCAGAGATGGGTAGGTGGAGAAGCAAGGAGGAGAGGGCAGGCTGAAGCTGGTGGTGAAGAGAGGGAGGGGAAGGGTGGCAGAGTATGCGACCTCCAAATAAGCCAATTTGGCATATCGATTATTTTTAGTTGAAGACAATTGAGAAGAAGCAGATAAGGCTCTCTGCCGTTTCTCATTTGCCTAAAAGCGGAGCATAAATTTGTAAAGTTGCCCCCTCACCACCAGGAAAGACTGAAGTTAACCACGGGAACAAACCTTACCAACTAGCCCTCCTCTGCCATTAGTTTCTCCCATATGTTTACTTTCCTCAATTTGCTGCTCTAGCAACTCAAAGTCCTTTTCTTTTGTCTTGTCACTTCTCTAAAAATCTTTTGTTCTTCTGTTAAGCTGCTACATAAACCCAAGTTCTCACCACCGCGTCGAGGTAGTCAGTACTGCGTGCTCCCATATGCGCACGCACAATGCACATGTTTATAAACTTGTAGTTCTCCTCTTAATTTGTCTTTTGTCAGTCTAATTTAAAGGACCTCACCAATGGACCTAAGATGGTAGACCACTCCCACCTGTTTAGATGGGACCCAGATCTAAACACTAAATTCATTTATGTTTCATGTACACCTTATACATATAGCCTGAAGGTAATTTTATGCATGAAACAAAGTTTCGACTGCATTTTGACTTTGACCTGTCACATGAGGTCAGGTATAGAATATTCCACGTGTGGCGTCACGTCAGTGCTTAAAATTTTTGGATTTTGGGTTGGGCGTGGTGGCTCACGCCTGTAATCCCAGCACTTTGGGAGACTGAGGCAGGCAGCTCACTTGAGGTCAGGAGTTCAAGACTAGCCTGGCCAACATGGTGAATGAAACTCCATCTCTACTAAAAGTACCACGCTGGGCGTAGTGGTGTGTGCCTGTAATTCCAGCTGCTTGGGAGGCTGGGGCAGGAGAATCACTTGAACCCAGGAAGTGGAGGTTGCAGTGAGCCTAGATTGTACCACTGCATTCCAGTCTGGGTGACAGAATGAGACACCATCTCAAAAAAAAAAAAAAAAGCCAACTTGGATTTTGGAGCATTTTGGACTTAGGATTTTTGGATCAAAGATTCTCAGCCTGTACTGTGGTCACACCAAGAGAACAAGTGTCTTCACGCACACGTATGTTTATTGCAGCACTGTTCACAATAGCAAGGACTTGGAACCAACCCAAATGCCCACCAATGATAGACTGGATAAAGAAAATGTGGCACATATATACCATGGAATACTATGCAGCCATAAAAAAGGATGAGTTCATGTCCTTTGCAAGGACATGGATGAAG